>NC_135541.1:19904130-20215630 GCF_045843805.1 Urocitellus parryii
TGTACCATCTCCTTGCATTGGTCGCGTTGGTCTGGGGTAGATCGGGTTCTGCATCTCGGACCGAACTATCGCAGAAATGATGCTGCCGTCTTCCAAACGCACCGTGTCAGGTGGCGCGCAATTTCAGTCTGTCATTTCATCTCATTGCTGATGGCTCGCTTCCCCCCCCCCCCCATGAAGATGACGTCTGAGCCCGGAGCAGTGGCGCACGCCTGGAATCCTAGCAACTCCGAAAGCTGAGGCAGGAGGATCGCAAGTTCAAATCCAGCCTCAGCCATTTAGCGAAACCCTAAGCAACTTAGAGAGACCCTGATAAAAATAAAAAGGGCTGAGAATGTGACTCAGTGGTCAAGCGCCCCCTGGTTCAATCCCTGGTACAAAAAAAAAAAAAAAGAAAGAAAGAAAGAAAAAGTCTGCCAGCCTTCTAGACTGTAAAATAACACCTTTCCCCTTGGCAATTAAAAAGTATTTTGTACATGAATTTTGTTCTTCATCAAACTTTAAAAATTGTATTCATTTATTTATTTTTTATATCATGTGGACTCATGGTTTTATTCATTGGCTTGTAATCCATTGCTGCCCTTTATTTTAATGCTTGAATTGTCACAGGTCTGACCCACAAAAGCCCATTCAAGCCAACTTTTGTGTCCATTTCACTTGTCCCTATGGTTTTCCGAATACTTCCTTCCTTCCTGATACACAGTGTCTCAAGGATCATCTTTTATTTTTTCTTGTCCAGCCCTGAAATCAGTTACTTCTCCAAGGAGCCCTGGTTCTATTTAATAGAAAGTGGTTAATTTAGAAACCAAGATCTGGATACTAGGAGTGCTGGTTGCTTTTGACGTGTGGCTGCTTTCAGGGCCTCTCAGTAGACACTTTTCATTTGTAGGTAGATAGGTAGGTAGTAGTGAAGCCAGATTTAAAGTTAGGTAGTCAGTGTAGTTAGGTAAATCGGGTCTAATACCTAGTGAAATCTAAAATGGAGGCCATGCTGAAAATGATTCCAGGAAACGCAGGACAACTCATGGAATGTTAATGAAGTCCTGAAAAGGCCCTAGGCCAAAGTCCATCCCAAAGAAGTGTTAATGAAGTCCTTCCTGCTCAGACTACTTCTTTGGCCCACCTGTGTCCCACCCCTCGGGCCTTCCCACCTACATTCCATCACTGAAAGAAACTATAAAATGGAGAGACAACCGCACTTCCACGGATTCCACCTCTTGGGTCCCCTTCTTCCTCTGGAGAAGTCTTTTCTGCTGTCCTTTAATAAACTTCTAATTTCTACTCTGACCTTGCCTCGGCGTGCTTCTTTGGTGTTATTCTTCGACATCGGGGAAGCAAGGACTCATCACCGGTCAACAGCGGTAACAGTAGGTAGATAGAAATGATAGAGTCTTAACCAAAAGCTCCGTCCCTGTCCCCAGTGCCAATTAATGTCAATTTAATAATGAAGACATGGTTTTGAGAAAAAGGAAAAAGAAGTTTTATTGCTTTGCTAGCAAAAGAGAAACACAAGGGATTCCTGTCCCAAAGGCTGCGCCTCTCCCCACCAGGAGGAGCAGGGAGATTTTAAAGGAGCTGTTCAAGGGAGCCCAGGGTGTTTTGAGATTCACTTGTTAATTGAATTGTCACTTCCTAGATCCTCTTGCATACATCTCCTTCCTGTGGAGCATAGAAAATTCAGGTTAATCTTGCACCCCGCCCTGCCTGTGGGAGGGGGGGAGTGGGGAAGGGGGCAGATTAGATGGGAGGAGAGGGAGTATTTAATTATATTTGGGGGGGATTGGTACCAGAAACTGAACCCAAGGTCACTTAACCACTGAGCCACATTCCCAACCCTTTATATATATATTTTTTTCTTTATTTATATATATATTTATATATATTTTATTTATATATATATTTATTTATATATATATATTATTTATATATATATATTTTATTTAGAGACAGGGCCTTGCTAAATTGCTGAGGCTGGCTTTGAACTCCTCCTGCCTCAGCATTCTGAGCTGCTGGGATTACAAGTATGTGCCACTGGGCCCAGCAGAATACTCCTTTTTTGGGAGCCATTTTGTGGCTCAGTGGTAGAGCGCTTGCCTAGCACATGTGAGGCACTGGGTTCGATCTCCAAAACGACATAAAAAAGCTAAACTAAATGAAGGTATTGTGTCCATCTACAACTAAAAATAAAAAATGAAATAAACCTCAGGCCAGGCCAGGTGGAGCATGCCTGTAATCCCAGCAGCTTGGGAGGCTGTGGCAGGAAGATCGTGAGTTCAAAGCCAGCCTCAGCAAAAGCAAGGCACCAAGCACTCAGTTGTTGGGGACCTAAGATCAAGTCAAGATGGCGCCTGGCAGTTTGCCAGGAGGAGTGGTTTGTGAAGCAATGCCACCATGCCATTAAGTTGGTGGAGATTCCTTATTGGCTGATTGCCATAACTGGATGATGCTAATTGAGTCTAGCTGTGTGTAATCAGTTAGGTCTATATATCTCTGATGTTTTGCAATAAGGCGGCTCCTGCTACCTTGGGTTCCACTACCTTGAGTTCTCGCTCAGTTTCCGCTAAGTTTTCCCTACAATAAAGCAATTCCTGCTTCAACCTTCAAGTTGCTTGTCATCTCCCGGTTATTTGCCCAGCCGGACTGCGGCACTCAGTGAGACCCTGTCTCTAAATAAAATACAAAATAGGGCTGGGGACGTGGCTCAGTGGTAGAGTTCAATCCTCGGTACCCCTCCTCCCCAAAAAAAGTAATAATAAAAGGCCTGGGGCTGGGGATGTGGCTCAGCGGTAGCGCGCTCGCCTGGCATGCGTGCGGCCCGGGTTCAATCCTCAGCCCCACATACCAACGAAGATGTTGTGTCCCCCGAGAACCAAAAAATAAATATTAAAAATTCTCTCTCTCTCTCTTTAAAAAAAAATTTATAATTGGAGTTCTTAAATTAAAAAAAAAGAAGAAGAAGAAGGCCTGGAGAATGAAGGGATAATTAAGACTAAAAGTAGTGAAAAACCAGCCTCTAGCTCAGAGCAAAGCCTGTCCAAGGAAGGGACATGCCTTTGTCCTTGGAAAAACCCACAGAGCACTCCTGGGCACATTCCCACCCTGCTAAGTGGTTTATCTACAAATAACAGGAGAGATCTGCTGCACCAGGTGTCCCTGACTCAGTCGAGGTGGGGACCCATACCAACCCCCAGCAGCCCCCAGCAGCATGAGACAGGGAAATCCCTGGGATGCCAGATGACCCTCCCAGTAGTTTACGGTATTGGGAAACCATGTAGTTCAGCACGAATATCCCCCTTGGCTTAAACCAATCAGTTCAAATGAATCCCCCTCTGGTACTAACCAATCACCCTTACCCAACTTGTTCCCGCCAGTGAATGTGCTAATCATGTTTTTGAGTTGTTATTTGATTTTCCCTCGGTGTGTGATGATTTGCTAATAGATACTATGATGTATATGGGGGTCCCTGCCTTCCCCAAAGAATGTATAAAACTGCTGCAAACCCTGGGCTCGGGGCCTCTCAGCGTCACCAGTTGCCATGTGCACGAGGAGGACTGAGCTAGCTTGCAATAAACACCTCTTTGCTACTTACATCAATCTCAGTCTCTGGTGGTCTCTTGGGGGACCCAAATTCGAGCATAACAGTAGTTAATATAACTAAATATTAAATATAGATGCTCTGACTTTTGATGGAGTTGTGTCCTGATTAAACCCACAGTAAATCAAAAACATAAGCACTTAATGCCCCTAACCTACAGAACAACATAGCTTAGCCGGGCTTACCTTAAATGTGCTCAGAACACTTACATTAGCCTACAGTTGGGCAAAATCATCTAACACCAAGCCTGTGACAAATTCTTGAATATCTCCTGTGATTTATTAAGTACTACACTGAAAATAAAAACCAGAATGGCTGTATGGGTGCACCTTTCACTAAAGTTGAAAAAGCATTCAGTGGGAGACCATCTGTAAAGTTTTGAGCTCTCTGACAGGCAAAAGTATAAGCAAAAAGATTGCTAACTCTTCTGGGTGTGGTGGTTTACACCTGTAGTCAAAACAGTGAAACTCCGTTTCAAGAAAGAAAGGAAAAACAAACAAACAAAAAAAAGATGGCTAAATGTAAAAACTCACTGCAAAATCATAGGAAACATGTCTATCAGAAAGGAACTTTTTTTTTTTTTCTGGCACTAAAGTCTGAAAGTAATCTTTTTTTATTTGCAGTGCTGAGGATGTGACTTTTAGATAATCTACTTTGATTTAGGAAGAGAACTTGTAAAATCTAGAGGAAAGAATGGTTCCCACATTCTTTTGACCCTTTGAACCATCATATCAATCAGGATTTGGGCAAGGGCTTGTCATCAGCCAATTAATTAAAAAAAACAACTTCTGGTGAATATCTATTGTAGGAATTCTGTGATGTTGATTGACAGCAGACCCTTACATGCTTTAGAACACAAAAGATGGCAATGTCTATGACATCTCAACATGGAATTGTTATGCTCGAATTCAGGACACCCAAAGACCACCAGAGACCCAAGATCAATGTAAGCAACAAAGAAGTGTTTATTGCGAGCTAGCTCGGTCCTCCGTGTGCACACACACAGCAACTGGTGACACTGAGAGGCCCCGAGCCCAGGGTTTGCAGCAGTTTTATACATTCTTTGGAGAGGGCAGGGACTTCACATACATCATAGCAAATCATCACACACCACGGGAAAATCAAATAACAACTCTAAAACATGATTAGCACATTCACTGGCGGGAACAAGTTGGGTAGGGGTGATTGATCAGTACAAAAGGGGTATTCATTTGAACTGATTGGTTTAAGCCAATCAGTTCAAATGAACTACATGGTTTCCCAACTTGTTATCAACCACCATAAAATACCGGGAGGGTCATCTGGCATCCCAGGTATTTCCCTGTCTCTTGCTGATTGGTGGCTGCTAGGGATCCCCACCTAGCCTGATTGAGTCAGGGACACCTGGTGCAGAAGATCTCTCCTGTTATTTGTAGATAAACCACTTAGCAGGGTGGGAATGTGCCCAGGAGTGCTCTGTGGGTTTTTCCAAGGACAAAGGCATGTCCCTTCCTTGGACAGGCTTTGCTCTGAGATAGAGGCTGGTTTTTCATTATGGAATGACATACTGAAGGCAGGACTAAAGCTATCTTTAAAAAAAATAATCTTAGCCGGGTGCGGTGGTGCATGCCTGTAATCCCAGAGGCTCAGGAGGCTGAGGCAGAAAGATCTTGAGTTCAAAGCCAGGCTCAGGGCTGGGGATACGGCATGCGTGCGGCCCGGGTTCCTTCCTCAGCACCACATACAAAGATGTTGTGTCCGCCGAAAACTAAAAAATAAATGTTTTTTTTTAAACATCCCAGCTGGGACCCCACTCCAGACATGTGAAATCACACTGTCTGTGAGAGATGCCCGAACATTGGTAAATTTATTTTTTAGTATTCGGCGGGACACAACATCTTTGTTGGTATGTGGTGCTGAGGATGGAACCCGGGCCGCACGCATACCAAGGGAGCGCGCTACCGCTTGAGCCACATCCCCAGCCCCCAAAAATAAATGTTTAAAAAAAAAACTTATCTCTCACTCTCTCTTTAAAAACAAAAAATAGTTTAAAAAATATCTTGGAAACTCATTTAAAAAAAATACCTCAACTTAAAAAAACAAGTAAAAACTTTGGACTTCATTAACAAAATATGGATGGCAAATAAGCACACAAAAAAAATGTTCAGTAGAATTAATCAATAGCTCAGTCAATAGAGTGCTTCCCTTGTTACTGGGTTCAATCCTTAGTACCACAAAAAAAAAAAAAAAAAAGAATCAATCAATAGGGAAATGCAAATTGAAACCATGGAGTAAACTACCACACACCTGTTAGAAAAGCTAAAAAAGAAAGACTTAGAGACATTAAAAAAAAAAAAAAAAAAACTTAACCAGATAGTACAAAGCACAGCCAGGCTTCAGAGCAATGGAATCTCACAGGTTGCTGGTAGGAATGCAAAATGGTATGGTTTCTTGGGAAACTTCTGGCACCTTCTTATAAATTTAAAAACATACTTAGCAGATGACCCAGACATTCCTGTTTGCTCAAGAGAAATGAAAACTTAAGTTCACACAAAAATCTATATATGAATGTTTACTGCAGCTTTTTGCATAAATTCTCCAAATTGGAAACAACTTAAATATTCTTTAACTGGTGAACAGATGAAGGAATAGTATAACCATATGGCGGAATATTACACAGCAATAAAAAAGGAAAGAACTATAGTTAAATGCAACAACATGGATGAATCTTCAATACATTATGTTCAGTGAGAGAAACCAAACTCAAAAGACTCTCAGCTAGTGCTTAAAATGGCAAATATTAGGCTATATTTACTTGATCACAATAAAAACAAATACTATGTATATATAGAACTCCATTTGTATGTCATTCTGGGAAAAGCAAAACAGCAGAAGCAGAGAACAGACCAGTGCTTGCCAGTGGGGAGTATGAAGGTTGACTATGAAGGTTCAGTACAAGCGAGACTGATTGGGGGGAAGGTGAGAGGATTCTTCTCTATTTTTTATTTTTATTTTTTAAATTTTTATTTATTTATTTATTTATTTTTAATTTTTTGGTACTAGGGATTGAACCCTTGGGTGCTAAACCTCTGAGCCACATCCCCAGCCCTTTTTAAAAATATTTTATTTAGAGACAGGGTCTCACTGAGTTGCTTAGGGCCTTCCAAAGTTGCTGAGCCTGGCTTTGAAGTCATGATCCTCCTGCCTCAGCCTCCCAAACTTCTGGGATTACAGGAATGTGCCACCGCACCCAGCTGTTCCATATCTTGATTGTAGCACTGGTTACACAACTCTATGCCTTTGTCCTAATGTAGAGAATTGGTGTGTATGGTATACTTCTAGGACACTCTTCATTTGCACTAGCCACATTTCAAGTGCTCAGTAGTCACATGCAGCTGCAGACTGCCCAACAGACACTTCAGATATATCATGATCTGAGAAAAAAGTAAGGTGTGGCTGGGGCTGTTGCTCAGTGGTGGAGCACTTGCCTCACCCTGTGAGGCACTGGGTTCAATCCTCAGTGCCACATAAAAATAAATAAAGCTATTGTGTCCATCTACAACTAAAAAAAAAAAAAGTTAAAAAAGAAAATAATAAGGTGTTTCCAGCCTAGAGCAGCCACCATCAAGTCAACAGAATGTTTGCACCGAGTAGAACATACTCCTTAAAATGATCAGTCTAAAAGAATCTTCAATCATAATGAAAAGTTGTACAAGAATTCACTCAAGGGAGGCGTCTTCTTGCCAACTGGCATCATCTTCAAAGGTGGCCTCGCCCCTTCCCTGTTCTTCTAGAACACTCCCTGAAAAGCCATTCCCTTTTATGTTGCCTCTGGCCTCACTTTCTTCTGCTCTCCTATCTCTCCCTCCCTCCATATGCCCTGAACACCCCTTCACCCTGGTGAGAGCTTACTTCCCCTTTATGACCCAGTCTCAGGGGGCTTCCTTTCCCCAGATCCCCGCGCCCCTGAGGGCAGGAACCAAGGCCCCCTCACCGCACACTGATATTTCTTCTACTGTTTACTAAGTACCTCTGGGTGCGAGGAGAACCTGGGGGAGTGGGATACAGCCCTGTTTCCAATCATCCAATGGTCTGCTAGGGCCCCCATACTTACAGGCATTTTCACACTGATTGCTAAATGCCAAAGCAGAGTGCTCTGTGGCACCTACAGGGGAAGCAGACCTAGCGCTGGGGAAGTCAACTTCCTCTGCATAACCCCTGAGGTAGGCCCTTCTGCTTTCCTTTTTTTTAACTTTTTTTTTTCTTTTTTAAAGAGAGAGTGAGAGAGGAGAGAGAGAGAGAGAGAGAGAGAGAGAGAGAGAGAGAGAGAGAGAATTTTTAATATTTATTTTTTAGTTCTCGGCGGACACAACATCTTTGTTGGTATGTGGTGCTGAGGATTGAACCCCGGGCCACACGCATGCCAGGCGAGCGCGCTACCGCTTGAGCCACATCCCCAGCCCCTCTGCTTTCCTTTTTAAAAAAAAATCTGAAGAAGTGTTCACTGGGTTTCACCAGCCAAAGGTGGACAGTTTTATTGAGGAGGAAAGGGAGGTGTCTAACATCTATGATCACAAGAAGAGAGATCACTCTCACTAGAGATTTCTCTCCTAGCGATCACAGAAGTTCTAATACAGAAGTCTACTATAGTCCTGGGGGCTGTGTCCCCAGCAGCCCCTTGGTGAAAACTCCCTGGTAGGATCCTCCATTGGAAACCCTTTTCTGTGCTACTCCAAAGAGACAATTCTCCCAAAGTAGCAGTACCAGGGAGCCAGGTCCCTGGGCAGCCTGTTCTGTCACTCCCCAGGGAAGCCTGAGTCACAAAAATGTACACAGAAATCAGTAGCTGCAAACCCCAAGAGCCAAGGATGTGGTGCTTCCAATGTTCTTCTGAGTTTTTGTTTTTTGTTTTCTTTTAAATGAGGAGAAGCAAGGAGATGAGGCTGCAAAGCTAATTGTGCAAACTTTATTTCTATCTTCTAGGAAAAAAGGGTGTTTCTGAAGAGGGGAGAAAGTAATGTTTCTGGTGGTGAGCAAGAGTACTACTCCTTCAAGGTCACACGCCTTTAATCCCAGAGATTTGGGAGGATCACAAGTTGGAGGTCAACCTCTGCATTTTAGGAGACTCAGCAATTTATCTAGACCCTGTCTCAAAATAAAAAAATAAAATAAAATAAAAAGGGCTGGTGATGTAGCTCAGTGGTAAAGCACCCGGGTTCAATCCCCAGTACCAAAAAAATAAAAGAAAATAATAAAGAACAAGATCCTGCTCCTCAAAAACACTTCCTCAGGCTGGGCTATAGCTTAGTGGAAGAGTGCATGTCCTGTCCAGCAGGACACATCAACCTGGGCAGCGAACCTAGATGGGGAGGAATGAAGGGACAAGAGACACGAAAGGTGACAGCAAGACAAAAGTTCTGATCAAGCTGCAAACTTTTATTGTTTACACAGGGGTATTTATATGCTGGGGATGGGGAAGCTCTCTAATCAGCAATTGCTGGATGTGGGTGGTAAAACTGCCAGCTGCAAGATGTCTGATGATCCTGATAACCGCAGGATGTTCCAGGGAGATAGGTAGCTGCAGGATGCCTTCAGGGCTGAATGTCTCCCAGGGGGCTGTCAGGCTAATATTTGAAGGAGAATTTCCTTCTAGTCCCCGACAAGTGCATACTTAGTATGCCTGGGTTCCTGGGCACCCAAATCCAGCACCCAAATCCAAAATCATCCCAGCAACCAAATCCAAAACTTTTTACTAATTACAATGATTTGGGTTTAAATACATCCTCTTTTTTTTTTTTTTTTTTTTGCAAAGAGAGAGAGAATTTTTTTAATATTTATTTTTCAGTTTTCAGTGGACACAACATCTTTATTTTTTTTAAGAGAGAGAGAGAGAGAGAGAGAGAGAGAGAATTTTTTAATATTTATTATTTACAACATCTTTGTATGTGGTGCTGAGGATCGAACCCGGGCCGCATGCATGCCAGGCGAGTGGAGCGCACTACTGCTTGAGCCACATCCCCAGCCCCTAACATTATGTGGTGCTGAAGATCAAACCCTGAGCCCCACACATGCCAGGCGAGCGCATTACCGCTTGAGCCACATCCCCAGCCCCTCTTTTTTTATTACTATTTATTTAGTTATTTATTTTGGGGGGTACTAGGGATTGAACTCAGGATACACAACCTCTGAGCCACATCCCCAGCCCTATTTTGTATTTTATTTAGAGACAGGGTCTCAGTGAGTTACTTAGTGCCTGCTGAGGCTGGCTTTGAACTCACAACTCTCCTGTCTCAGCCTCCCAAACTGCTGGGATTACAGGCATGTGCCACTGTGCCCAGCACATCCTCTTTTAAAATGCAAATAATTCTTTTTTTTAACCAGGGGTTGAATTTAGGGGGCACTTGACTATTGAGCCACACCCCCAGCCCTGTTTTGTATTTTATTTAGAGACAGGGTCTCACTGAGTTGCTTAGCTCCTTGCTTTTTGCTGAGGCTGGCTTTGAACATGGCAATCCTCCTGTCTCAGCCTCCCCAGCCGCTGGGACTACAGGCATGGGCCACCATGCCCCGCTAAAATGCAAATAAATTTGCAGCAAAAGGCATTCTTAAGTTGGTGTGAAGCATTATAGGAAAGTAATCAGACTGACACCTGTAGAATTTTAGGTGATGAAAATTTTAATTGGAGGAGAGGGGAATAGGAAGGACAGTGTAATTAATCAGACATAACTTTCCTATCCTTGTATTTGAATACACAACCAGGTTAACTCTACAGCATGTTCAGCCACAAGGATAGGATCCTAATTAGAATAAGTTTTACTCCATGTATGTATAACATGCCAAAGTACACTCTACTGTCATGTATATCTAAAAAGAACAAATAAAAAATACCTATAAAGCCAGGTACGGTGGCACACGCCTATAACCCCAGTGGCTCTGGAGGCTGAGGCAGGAGAATCATGAGTTCAAAGCCAGCCTCAGCAACATTGAGGCGTTAAGCAACTCAGTGAGACCTTGTCTCTAAATAAAATACAGAAAAGGGCTGAGGATGTGGCTCAGTGGTCCAGTGCCCCTGGTATCCCCTCCCCCCCCCAAAAAAAAAAAAAACTATACAAAATGTTTTAATTTGGGAGGAAGGAAAGAAAAAATTTTGGGGGGGCACTTGAAAAAGGCAGGAGGATGGAAGAACTAGAAAAACTTGCCAGTCTTATTTGAATTCTTATATCAGCTGAATAGATTGTAACTGATATCTAGACATTTTAATGACAAACAAATCGGCTTCCTGGAACAAAATTATTTTCCCTGTCTCTGAATTCTTTCAGTCTACAATACTTACTCAGTGCCTACTATTCGCTCAATCCTCCTCTAGGTGTTGCACTTTTGAATCTTTTGCATTTAGTACATTTTACCTTAAAATATGGATTCATGGATTTTAAAAATACCTCACAGGTAACTCTTGCTTTTTCTGCCACTGAATGGTGAGCTTCTATCCCACCTCTATGAGGATGAGTCTCATCTGAGAAAAAGAACTTACTGAAAATATTCCAGTCAACTTTGTAGCCCTAATATTTGGGATATGAGATGCTTAATAAATGTTTGTACAGCCTGGTAGAGCAGAACATGACTGTAATCCCAGCAATTTGGGAGGCTGAGGCAGGAGGATCACAAATTCAAGGTCAGCCTCAGCAACTTAGCAAGACCCTGTCTGGAAATTTTTTTTTTTTTTTTTTAATATTTATTTCTTAGTTCTCGGCGGACACAACATCTTTGTTGGTATGTGGTGCTGGGGATCGAACCCGGGCCGCACGCATGCCAGACGAGCGCGCTACCGCCTGAGCCACATTCCCAGCCCCCTGGAAATTTTTTTAAAAAGGGTTAGGGAGCTCATGGTAGAGTGCCCCTGAGTTCAATCACCAGTATTGCCTCCACTGAATAAAAAAATTGTATCATCCCTAAAGAAAAGGGGGACAGTGAAACACCATGTCCCTGAATGCCCACCACCCTGCCTTTCTATTCCCCAAAACCTAACTGAGTTAAGGGAAAATAATCAAAACTCTCAGCAGCAGCTTTGGGCTGGAAAGTCAGGACACATATGATCTTGAAGGACTTTGGCTCTTGTACACACTGGGAACTTGGGAAAGTGTAAGGGACGGGGCAAGTAAGTGTCATCTGTAGAAAGTTACTTCCTTGCATATACTCCAGGACAGTTGCTTCTTGCAATGCTGGTCAGAGAAGCAAACTAATGCGATGGTGTCACGGCTTCTCTAGCCCAACATATAAAACCCTCAGCAGAACTGAGGGCACTGTGCAAAAGGATATGTGTCATTCTTGCAGCTGGCTGCCACTGGAAAACACAGTGAGGAGGAGGGGCCACTGCTTTGCAAAACACCTAGAGGGATGGAGGTGCTGTCTGTCGGCCTGTCACCAGGGCACTCTTCTTTTTTTTTTTTTCTTGGTACCAGAGATTGAATTTAGGGCACTCAAGCACTGAACCTCATCCCCAGTCCTTTTTATATTTTATTTAGAGCCAGGGTCTCATTGAGTTGTTTAGAGCCTTGCTAAATTGCTGAGGCTGACTTTGAACTCAATCATCCTGCCTCAGCCTCCCGAGCTGCTGGGATTACAGGCATGCGGCCACCATGACCAGCAGGGACACTCTTCTTGAAGCAAGACCCTGTCTAGAAATGTAAAAGCTTTCATCTGATAAACCTATGTCTCCCATGCTGTTGCTGGGCACCCTTTTTGGCCCCACTGCCCTGGCACAACTGGGCTGTGGTCAAAACATTAATCAGTTAATAAACATTTGTTGAATGACCAAGAGACTTCCCTGTGTTCACCACTATGAGTTGATAAGACTAATGGGGTTAGGCCTGGCATGGAAAAAACTTGCCCTTGACCTCTATCTGTTATTGCCTCCAGCCTCTTTGGCTTTCCAGAAGCCGAGCCAAAACGTGAGGCACCTCTGTTTGGCAGTGTTTGCTCTGGAGTTTCCCAATGGACTGGCAGAGAGGGTCTGATGTTCTTGCTCAATCCTGCTTCCTCCTCTTTTCCTTCACAGATGTTCCTCCCATTAATACTGCAACAGCGGTCCACTTCACCTTTTGAACACAGCCCCCAGTGCTTATTTTAAAAGAGGTATGTTTTCCTTTTCCTCTTCTACCTCTCCCCTCCCCTAACCTGGGGGTGGGGGAAAAGATTACCTCCTCTGTCCTGGTGTACACCCCCATCACAGGAAGGAGATGTGAAAGTCTAGGAAGTGAGTACCTCCCAAATTAACAAGTGACATACAATTAGGGTACACCTGGGAACCCCATGAGGGCACATCTGGAATGCAGGCTTTGAATAGCTTCTCTAAAAACCCTGTTTTCCCTAATAGTAGAATCACAGCCTCTGGAACAGGAGTTTCCCCTCTGCATCTCCTTTGCTAGCAAAGCAATAAATCTTTTTTCCTTTTTCTCAAAACCATGTCCTCCTTATTAAATTGGCATGAATTGGCATGGGCGATAAGGACGGAGCTTTAGGTAACAATACTTATACACTCCTAAATCTATGTCAACTTCTGCTTCCTAAAAAACCCCAACAAGTGACAAGGAACTTTAGTCTTAAACTCATTCAGGGAGACTTAGTATGAAAAGCCCATACAATTGCTTCAAGAACCAAACTGACTGACTGCATGAAATGAAGACAACTGTAAATATTTTCTAGGTGCTTTTGCATAAAATTACTTTGATGAAATTATGCATTTTAATTTTAGTGAAAACATGAGAACAAAATGGATAGAAAATGAAGTATACCTCATTACGCCTTGATTTAAAAAGGGTCATTCTATTTAAAATTAACATTATATAATATTATCCGAGGCTATAATGATTAAAAGCAGTATAATACTAGCCATCAAGGAATAGATGAACAGAACGGAGTAGCACATCCTGAAGAAGACTCTTGAATATATATAATTCAATATTGGATAAAAAGTGGCTTTTGCAACCTGTAAGGAAAGGTTGGATTATTACATAAACATTGCTGGAACAACTGAGTAGCTACATTAGGAAAGAAAATTAGATTCCCCCATATCAAAATACAATTTTGATGGATCAGAAACATTTTTAGTTTAATTAAACATTTTTAATGTTCTAAACATTTTTAAAGGGCTGGGGATGTGGCTCAAGCGGTAGCGCGCTCACCTGGCATGCGTGCAGCCCGGGTTCGATCCTCAGCACCACATACCAACAAAGATGTTGTGTCCGCCGAGAACTAAAAAATAAATATTAAAAAAAATTCTCTCTCTCTCTCTCTCCTCTCTCTCTCTCTCTTTAAAAAAAAACATTTTAAAAAATTATAGAAATATTAAAAGAAAATAAATCCAGGTATGGTGATATGCACCTGTAGTCACAGTTCCTGAGAGGCTGAGGCAGAGGATCACCTGTACCCAGGGGTTCCAGGCCAGCCTGGGCAACATAACAAAACCCCATCCCAAAAAATAAACAAACAAAAGATGATGTTTGTAATCTTGATGTAAGAAATTTTTTTGTAAGGAAGGACATAAATTCTAGAGGCCTTAAAAAAAAAAAAAAGACAGATTTTACTCCATCAAAAAAAAAAGTTTTTTATAAGGTGAAAGATATTATAAATAAGGTTTAAAGATAAAAATTGGAGTCATATATTGTCAAGTATGTAAAATAGAAAAGATTGGGCTGGGGTTATGGGTTAGTGGCAGAGCACTTACCTAGGGTGTGTGAGGAACTGGGTTCGATCCTTAGCACCACATAAAAATAAACAAATAAAATACAGGCTTTCTGTCCATCTACAACTACAATTTTTTTTTTTAATTTTAGTGAGGTGCTAAGTAACTCAGTGAAACCCTGTTTCTAAATAAAAAATTTTTAAAAATTTTTTTAAATATTGGGGCTGGGTTTGTGGCTCAGCGGAAGAGTGCTCACCTAACATGTGCGAGGTCCTAGGTTTGATCCTCAGCACCACATAAAAATAAATAAAGTACAGCTAAAAAAAAAAAAATATTAAAAAAAGATTAATGTTGGGGTTGGGATTGTGGCTCAGTGGTACAGTGCTCGCCTAGCATGGGCGGGACCCAGGTTGGATCCTCAGCACCACATAAAAATAAAGGCATGGAGTTATATCCATCTATACCTAAAAAATAAATATTAAAAAAAGATTAATATTAGTAATACATAAAGAACTTCTTGGGCTGGGGATGTGGCTCAAGTGGTAGCGCGCTCACCTAGCATGCATGAGGCACTGGATTTGATTCTCAGCACCACATAAAAATAAAATAATGATATTGTGTCTACCTAAAGCTAAAAAAATAAATATATATATATAAAGAACTTCTTAAGAAAAAGTCCATGCCAGGCTCCATGGAGCACACCTGTAATACCAGGGGCTCAGGAGGCTGATGCAGTAGGATCTCATGTTCAAAGCCAGCCTCAGTAATTTAGTGAGGCACTAAGCAACTTAGAGAGATCCTGTCTCAAAATAAAATACAAAAAGGGCTGGGGATGTGGCTCAGTGATTAATTTGCCCTGGTTCAATCTCCCCATAGAAGAGAGAAAGGAAGGAAGGAAGGAAGGAAGGAAGGAAGGAAGGAAGGAAGGAAGGAAGGAAGGAAGGAAGGAAAGAAAGAAGGAAAATAAAATATATGAATGTCTCATAAGAATGTGAGGCGGGGGACAGAAATATTTTACCTGAAGAAATATAACATCTAATAACAAAGATGTTCAGCCTCAGGCTGGGGTTGGGGCTCAGTAATGGAGCACTTGTCTTGCATACGTGGGGCACTGGGTTTCATCCTCAGCACAGCATAAATAAATAAAATAAAGGTATTGTGCCCATCTACAACTAAAAACAAGATTTAATTTTCTTTTAATATTTATTTATTTTTAGTTTTCTTTTTTTCTCGGAAGACACAACATCTTTGTTTGTATGTGGTGCTGAGGATCCAACCCGGACCACACGCCTGGAGCATGCTACCGCTTGAGCCACATCCCCAGCCCTAAAAACAAGATTAAAAAAAAAAAAAAAAAGATGTTCAGCCTCATGGTAAGATGGTCAGCAGACAAACAAATCAAAAAAAAGAAAGATAATTATTTTTTTAAAAAGAATTAAATTGGCAACAATTAAAATGATTCATTATGTGCAGTTTTGATGAGGTTTTGGGAAAATAAGTAACTTCATGCTTTTTTTTTTTTTCTCATACTGGTGATTGAACCCAGGGGTACTCTATCATTGACTACATACTCAGCTGAGCTCCCCCCCCTTTTTTTTTTTTCTCTTTTTGGTACTGGGGATTGAACTCAGGAGTATTCAATCACTGAACCACATCCCCAGCCCTATTTTGTATGTTTATTTAGAAACAGGGTCTCACTGAGTTGCTTAGCACCTCACTATTGCTGAGGCTGGCTTTGAACTTGTGATCCTTCTGCTTCAGCCTCCCAAATTGCTGGGATTACAGGTATGCACCACCTCACCAGGGTTCAGCCTTCTTTTATTTTTTATTTTGAGGCAGAATCTTGCAAAGTTGTGCAGTCTGATCTCAAACCTGATGCAAATTTGTAGTTTTTCTTTTTTTTTTTTTTTTTTAAGAGAGAGAGGAGAAAGAGACAGAGAAATTTTAATATTTATTTATTTTTTTAGTTTTTCGGCGGAAACAACATCTTTGGTTGTATGTGGTGCTGGGGATCGAACCCGGGCCGCATGCAGAAATGCAGGCAGGAAAAGGAGAAGGGATGATGGATGCAAGTGGGCAGATCAGAGCACCTGGAACCCTCAAGCATGACCTGGGATCCCACAGGATGGGCTGGAACCTCATCAGTTTTCACTGCTGCTATGCCCTCTTGCAGAATCCAGGGCCCCTTGTCCAGACCAATGCATTTGGTGGCTCAGGAGGCTGAGGCAGGAGGATCCTGAGTTCAAAGCCAGCTTTAAGAAGTGAGGTGCTAAGCTAACTCAGTGAGACCCTGTCTTTAAATAAAATACAGAATAGGGCTAGGGATGTGGCTCAGTGGTTGCATGGCCCTGAATTCAACCCCTGGAACAAAAAAAAAAAAAAAAGATTTTTACCTTTCATTGTATATAAATTTCACCTTGAAACAAACAAAAAATTTACAACATGAACTTCAAACAATGATTTATATGCTGATTTTTTTTAGGAGAAAGTGTATTGATGCCTGCAATTTACCCTGGAAACCATCAAAAGGAAAATGAATGGATGAATAATCAGAGGGATAGATAGATATGAGCTAAAGCAAGTCTAGTAAAATAGTAATCAAAGCGTTTAGGTGCTGAGGATACAGGTGTCCACTGTGTATTTACATTGCAAAATTTTTTCAACTTCTTGTAGGATTGGAAATCTTTATAATAAAATATTTGGGGAAAATAATAGATTGATGTTGTGTGTACTGAAATGGAAAGATATCCAGAACATATTTTTTAAAAATGAGCCTCGGAGCAGGGCCCAGTGTTGCATGCCTATAATCCTGGAGGCTTGGGAGGAGGAGACAGGAGGATCCAGAGTTCAAAGCCAGCCTCAGCCAATGGCAAGGCACTAAGCAACTCAGTGAGACCCTGTCTCTAAATAAAATACAAAATAGGACTGGGGATGTGGCTCAGTGAGTACCCCTGACTTCAATCCCCGTTAACAACAACAACAACAAAAAAAAAATGGGCCTGGAGGAAAAAAGATAGAGTATGCTATTATGGATATAACAAAAATCTCACCAATGTGAGTAAATTAATAGAGGATACAGATTAGACTGATAACAATGGCAACCACTGTGGAGAAGAATGGAATTAGAGGTGCTATATTTTGAATATAAATGTCTCCCAAAGGTCCATATGTTAAAGGCTTGGCTACCAAGCTACACTTAAAAATAAAAATTTAAATGGATCAGAGTTCTAAACATTAAGAAAGGTTATAAAAGTATTAAATGAAACTGGGTGTGGTGTTACACACCTGTAGTCCAAGCTACATGGAAGACTGAGGAGGAGGATCAAAGGTTGAGGCCAGCCTGGACAACTTGGCCATATTTCAAAACAAAAAAATTTAAAGGGCTGGAAATATAGCTCAGTGGTAGAGTGGCCCTGGGTTCAAATCCCAGTGTCTGTCTGTCTCTTTCTTTCTTTGCCTCTGCCTCTGTCTGTATCTCTGTCTCTGTCTCTCTCTCTCTAGGTTGTAGGGGCTCCATCCTTATAAACGGATTAATGCTGGTCTTGAGGAGTATGCTAGATCTCACAGGCATTTGCTTTCATGAGAGCACATTGTTATAAAGCGAGGCCATGCCACATGCTTGCCCCCTTCTGCAAGCATCCCTTAGCTTCTTTTTTCATATCATGTTGTGATGCAGCCAGGGGTCTCTCATAGGCACCATGCTGTTGGAACCATCCAACCACCAGAATTGTGAACCTAATAAACTTCGGTGTATGTATGTGTGTGTGTGTGAGAGAGAGAGAGAGAGAGAGATTAGGTATCTAACTGTGGGGCACTTCACCACTGAGCTACATCCCCAGCTCATTTTATTTTATTTATTTTTTAATATTTATTTTTTAGTTGGACACAATATCATTATTTATTTATTTTTATGTGGTGCTGCAGATCGAACCCAGGGCCTCCACCACACCTGGCTTAAAATTCTTTTCTTCATGAATATCCCAGCCTCAAGTAATTATTATAGCAACATGAAACAGACTAAGATACAAAATACTCCCCCAAAGACATCAACTCCCCCACATTTCTGGAATCGGCCTGACCAGCCAGCCTGGCAGGCGTGGGTGCTGAGTGGATCTCGCAGAATGTTGTGCTTGAGCAACAAGAGATCTAGAGGAAAGAGTGGGTCATGCCTGTGACCAACTTGTGGATTGAGAGTGGCCCCTACAATGACCCCTCCTGACAAAGTGATGAAGCACCAGAACAATATAACTGATGCCCCTAGGAGCTTGGCAAACAAGCCTCCTTACCGCCTAGAGGAATGTACTTACTACCAGTCCATTCTGGCAAGCCTTCAATTCCAGGAAGAAAAGACCATCGAGCCAATTGAAGGACGTGGATAATTTGGGGCTAGCATAATTAGTTGCAATAAATGAGGACTATGACTTTTAATGATGAGTACTTCTGGATTGCTTAAATCTTTTATAAGATTGCTTTTCAAATATTACTTATGTAATTAAATAGCAAAAATAATTCAATAGAAACATGATAATTCTGGGTAACATTTTTAACCAATGTGGTAGGAAAACAGAATGATTGTGGCAATTCTAGCTTAATATTAAATTAACCAGTAACTTTTAGTAAGACATTCTTTTAAGTAAAGAAACATTAAATGAAATTTAGAGTTAATTTTGATTCCCTTTGTAAATGTTTTTGTGAAAAGTAAATCCAAATTTGGAAAGTAGTTCACTGTTAGGTGATGTGTTTTGAATTGTGGCATGAGGGAGCTATGGTCACTGGAATAATAAATATACAAAGCATAGGTTTAAAAGTCAGGTACATGATGCGTGCTTCAGGAGTCTGAGGCAGGATAATCTAAGGTCCAAGACCAGCCTCAGCAATTTAGCAAGACTCCATCTCAAAAAAAAAAAAAAAAAAAAAGGGCTGGGGATGTGGATCACTGATAAGGCACCCTGGGTTCAACTCCCAATACCAGAAAGAGGGAAAAAAATTAAATTAAATTAAATTAAAAGCCAGACACAAGACCCTAATTCAAAATACAATTAAAAAAAAAAGGATTGAGATGTAATTGGCATGAGGCCCTGGGTTCAATACCCAGCACCACACACACACACACACACACACACACACACACTAATTCTAAAGGGCCTGAGGAGGGGCTGGGGATGTGGCTCAAGCGGTAGCGCACTCGCCTGGCATGCCTTCGTTCCAGTTCAATCCTCAGCACCACATACAAAGGAAGATGTTATGTCCCCCGAGAACTAAAAAATAAATATTAAAAATTCTCTCTCTCCTCTCTCACTCTCTCTTCTAAAAAAATAAATAAATAAAGGGCCTGAGGAAATGATTAGAATAGGCAAATTCAAAAACAAAGAGACTGGTTGACAGCCAGGGTTGGGGGGTGGGTTACTCTTTAATGGGTATAGACTTTGTGTTTCATCCTTCTGACAATGAAAGGGTTCTGGAAGTGAATAGTGGTGTTGGTTACAAAATATTGTAAAGGTACTTAATGCCACCGAATGGTACACCTGAACATGGTTAAGATGGTAAATTTTATGTTATATAGATTTTTCTACAATGGAAAAAAGCAAGAAAGAAAGAAGGAAAGAGAGGGCTGGGGTTGTGGCTCAGTGGTAGAGCACTCGCCTAGCAACTGCAAAGCCCGGGGTTCAGTCCTCAGCACCACACAAATATAAAAAAAATAAAGGTATTGTGTCCAACTACAACTAAAAAGGAGGAGGAGGAGGAGGAGGAGGAAGAGGAAGAAACAAAGGGAGGGAGGGAGTGAAGCCCAGGATTTAAAAGCCCAGTAAAGCCAGCACTGACCAAGGAAAATCAGGAAATGCCAAGTTCTGCTGCGGGATGGAAGTGGGGTGGGCAGGTGGACGTCGCTCTGGCAGTTTCTCCAGAACCTGAGGCCAAGGAATCACACCTCCTCCTGATGATGCTTCTTCCTAAGAGTTGCAAGGCCCTAGCCTCTGCACAGTGACAGCACATGGGGGAGGCCCACAGGGTTCGTGGTGCCTGGCACTCCTTTCCCCGGGTCTACTCCCTCTCTTCCTGACCTCATCTTGACTATGTCAGTCATCTTTGCCAAGGTAACAACCAACCTCAAAACCTCTGAGGCCAGCAAATCTTTTCTGTAAAGGGCCAGGTAGTAAATATCTTGGGCTCTGAGGGATGGGCTGTTATGCTCGAATTCGGGACCCCCAAAAGACCACCAGAGACCAAGATCAATGTAAGCAGCAAAGAGGTGTTTATTTCGAGCTAGCTCAGTCCTCCTCGTGCACATGGCAACTGGTGACGCTGAGAGGCCCTGAGCCCAGGGTTTGCAGCAGTTTTATACATTCTTTGGAGAGGGCAGGGACTTCACATACATCATAGCAAATCATCACACACCGTGGGAAAATCAAATAACAACTCAAAAACATGATTAGCACATTCACTGGCGGGAACAAGTTGGGTAGGGGTGATTGGTCAGTACAAAAGGGGTATTCATTTGAACTGATGGGTTTAAGCCAAGAGGGGTGTACATGCTGAACTACATGGTTTCCCAACTTGTTATCAACCACCATAAACTGCTTCCTTGGACAGGCTTTGCTCTGAGATAGAGGCTGGTTTTTCATAAGGAGCAAAGAGGTGTTTATTGTGAGCTAGCTGGGTCCTCTGCACACGCAGCAACTGGTGATGCTGAGAGGCCGGAGCCCAGGGTTTGCAACAGTTTTATACACTCTTTGAGGAAGGCAGGGACTTCACATACATCATAGCATCTCTTAGCAAATCATCACACAGCGCGAGAAAATCATAAAACAACTCTAAAACATGATTAGCACATTCACTGGCGGGAACAAATTGGGTAAGGGTGATTGGCTAGTACAAGAGGGGGATTCCTTTGAACTGATTGGTTTAAGCCATGAGGGGTGTACATGCTAAACTACATGGTTTCCCAACATGTTATCAACCACCATAAACTACTGGGAGGGTCATCTGGCATCCCAGGTATCTGCCCCCATTGTCATGCTGATTGGTGGTTGCTAGGGGGTTCTATGGGTTCTCATCTAGCCTGACTGAGTCTGGGACACCTGGCTCCAAAGATCTCTCCTGTTATTTGTAGATAAACAACTCAGCAGGGTATGTGCCTACGAGTGCTCGAGTGCTCGGTGGGTCTTTCCAAGGACAAGGGTCACACCCCCTTCCTTGGACAGGCTTTGTCTGAGGTAGAGGCTGGTTTTTCAGAGCCTATGGTTTCCCTTGCAACCACTCAGCTGTGTCACTGTAGCATGGAAGCAGCCATAGACAATATGTAAATAAATGAACACAAAAATTTGAATTCCATGTATTTTTCACATGACACAAGATAGTAATTTTTCTTTCGATTACTTTTCAATCCTTCAAAAATGCAATAATAGAACAAAAAACATTTTCAGCTCGTGGACTTTAGAAAACAGACAAGGAGCTGGATTTGGCTCATAATCTGTAATTTGCCAACCCTTGATTACAAAAATCAACATAGAGTTCTTGCTCACATTACATGCTGGTGATCACAGGTCAGCTTCTGTGACTCACTCATGTCCTAGATAGGTCATGAGTGATGTGTTGCAGGAGCAGCCCCTACCTGAGTTACATTGTTCTTGCACCAGAAAATAATAAGAAAACTTATAGAAATGAATGATGCCTCTTCAAGCTCCTCCTCAGAACTGGAATGCTGCCACTGCTTACTTTTCATTGACCCAAGCAAGTCACAAGACCAAGTCAGATAATGAGGCTGGGAATAGCACTCTACACAAAAGCACTGAAAGTCACATGGCAGTGGGCTTGGAATGTGGAATCCTATTGAAGTGAAGGAAGGCAATGGTTGGATAGACTAACATAGTATGCCATCTGACCAACACCCCTTCCCAGCACACAATGTCAAAAGATGGTTCAAGCCAAGCACAGTGGCTTGAATTCCAGTGGCTCAGGGACTCAGTCCTTGAACTTTTTCTTTTTTATTTTGGCACCAGGGATTGAACTCAGGGGCACTCAACCTAAGCCACATCCCCAACCCTATTTTGTCTTACTGAGTTGCTTAGCACCTCACTTTTGCTAAGGCTGGCTTTGAACTCGTGATTCTCCTGTCTCAGCCTCCCAAGCCACTAGGATTACAGGCATGTGCCACTGCGCACAGCTAAAAGTTTTATAGAAATTTGATGTTGCTGTAATTAATAGGCTCATAAAAGATTAAGAACAACAACAACAAAATCTGGTTCTTCACTAGACTTTGAGAAGTACTTCATTAGAAGATGGAGTAGCCCATACCTCTAAGGCATATGATTTCACAAACCAAAATGCAAAGACCATGAGAAAAATGATCAGCAAAATTACACACACATACCCCAACACTCACAGTATGTGTGTGATTTAGTGAAATGCTATTGAAAAACCAGCTTCTATCTCAGAGCAAAGCCTGTCCAAGGAAGAGACATGACCTTAGTCCTTGGAAAGACCCACAGAGCACTCCTAAGCACATTCCCACCCTGCTGAGTTGTTTATCTACAAATAACAGGAGAGATCTGCTGCACCAGGTGTCCCTGACTCAGTCAGGCTAGGTGGGGATCCATAGCAGTCCCCTAGCAGCCACCAATCAGCATGAAACAGGGAAATACCTGGGATGCCAGATAACCCTCCCAGCAGTTTATGGTGGTTGATAACAAGTTGGGAAACCATGTAGTTCATTTGAACTGATTGGCTTAAACCAATCAGTTCAAATGAATACCCCTTTTGTACTGATCAATCACCCCTACCCAACTTGTTCCTGCCAGTGAATGTGCTAATCATGTTTTAGAGTTGTTATTTGATTTTCCTGTGGTGTGTGTTGATTTGCTATGATGTATGTGAAGTCCCTGCCCTCTCCAAAGAATGTATAAAACTGCTGCAAACCCTGGGCTCAGGGCCTCTCAGCGTCACCAGTTGCTGTGTGTGTGTACGGAGGACCGAGCTAGCTTGCAATAAACACCTCTTTGCTGCTTATATCAATCTTGGGTCTCTGGTGGTCTTTGGGGGTCCCGAATTCGAGCATAACACTATTGTTATACATATATGCTGTATGTATGATCTAAGAATTCTTGGAAATAGAAAGCTCAAACATTTAAAAGGAAGCTGGATATAGTGCCCACTTTTTTATTTTATTTTATTTTTTTTAAAGAGAGAGTGAGAGAGAGGAGAGAGAGAGAGAGAATTTTCAATATTTATTTTTTAGTTCTCTGCGGACACAACATCTTTGTTGGTATGTGGTGCTGAGGATCGAACCCGGGCCGCACGCATGCCAGGCGAGCACGCTACCGCTTGAGCCACATCCCCAGCCCAGAATTTTTTAATAACTTTATTTTATTTATTTTTTTAGGCAGTGCTGAAGATTGAACCCAGTGCCTCATATGTGCTAGGCAAGTACTCTGCCAATGAGTCACAACCTCAGCCCTTGACTCTAGAATTTTATATTTATTCAAATTGCCATTTGAATATTAGAGTGTAAATATTTTTCAGAACATGTTATGGATTAGATTTAAGATGTCGACAATGCAAGCAAGAAAGTTTAGAGGTGAAAATGATTGGGTTAGGAGAGTATTAACCCAATCAGTGCATTCATCAGCTTGAATGGATTAGTTGGGTTAACTATAGGCAGGGAGAGTGTGGCTGAAGAAGGTATAGCACTGGGAGCACATCTTTGGGGTATACAATTTGTCCCTGAGGAGCAGAATTCAAGTCTTGGGCTGCTTTCCTCAACCACACCCTTCAGTCAAGATGTTCTGCCTCACAGCCCAGAGTCAGCTGTCAGTGGACTGAGACCTCTGAAACCACAAGCCCCAAATAAACTTTTCCTTCTTTAAAATTGTTCTTGTGAGGCCTTTGGTCACAGAGACAGAAAACCTGACTAAAACAGCACACCAAAAAACATTTTGCACACACACACACAAAAAGAAACCACTGAAAACATCTTTAGAAAGTGATACTTTGGGCTGGGGATGTGGCTCAAGCGGTAGCGTGCTCGCCTGGCATGCGTGCGGCCCGGGTTCGATCCTCAGCACCACATACCAACAAAGATGTTGTGTCCGCTGAAAACTAAAAAATAAATTAGAAAATTAAAAAAAAAAAAGTGATACTTTGGGTTATGGGTGAGGAGTCCTGCTTCCTCACAGGTTGAAGTTTGAACATTAGAGAAGCCCACTGAGGCAAGCATGTAAAGCAGGATTTATTTAAAAAGAGGTAACACAGACATCTCCCAGGAGGGAGAAGGGGGCCATAGCTGGTATCCTGGTATCCCAAGAAGCGAGGTGTTCTGCCCTTTTATATGTCCTAGGCTTCCTTTGTTCTCCTGCTCTCTTCCCTTATCTTTCTCCTTCCTGTGTAGGTGACTAGGCATTTGACTAGGCCTAGGAATGCTCAGCAGGATGGCCAAAAGGTGGGTAACAGGTGGGTTGAACTGGGAAGGGCAGGATGGAGCAGCCCAGGACTCTTTCATTAACAACCTCGTAGCTTCCTGTAGGGAGGGGCAATTCCTGTGACAGATTACCTTAGCAAAGGGTAGGAGC
Source organism: Urocitellus parryii (assembly GCF_045843805.1). Lineage (NCBI taxonomy): Eukaryota > Metazoa > Chordata > Mammalia > Rodentia > Sciuridae > Urocitellus > Urocitellus parryii. Next base: position 19,928,951 of record NC_135541.1, read on the forward strand.
AAGCAGAGATTCTTGATAAGGGTGGAGGAAGGGCTCTGAAGGGATTAACATTTCAGTCCCTCAGGGGACAGTCTCCAACTTGCTGGACTCACTCAAAACTGGCCTCCTTGATCCAATCTGACTCAATTTACCTATCTATGCTGACTGCCAGTCTAATTCTGGCTTCAAAAGAACTCAAGATGAGAAACAAATCCAGGAGATGCTACAAGAGATAGGGGAGATAAATGTCCAAATGCCTCAGTATTTGTAGACTTTACCTTTGTAAAGTCTACATTTCTCTTTACAGAAAAAGGTTTATATCAGTGAAAATACATCCATAATGAATAATATCAATATTGGAGGGGGTGGAAAAGAAAGAGGGTATATGTAAGTGTATTCTTATTAAGGGGAAGAAATACATATTAATAATATTTATTATATCCATAGGAGCAAAAAACATGAGAATATGGGCAACCACAATAAGAACAAAGTATAAATATATAGCAGGCAAGGGGCTGGGGTTGTGACTCAGTGGCAGGGCACTTGCCTGGCACATGTGAGGCACTGGGTTCCATCCTTAGCACCACATAAAAATAAATAAATAAAATAAAGGTATTGTGTCCAACAACAACTAAAATTATTTTTTAAAATATACACATAACAGGGCTGGGATATAGCTCAGTTGGTAGAGTGTTTGCCTTGCATGCACAAGGCCCTGGTTCAATTCCCAGCATCACCAAAAACAAACCATTACATATAACAGAAAAAAACACAATGTAACCAATGGACTATAGGGATAAACAACCACTTAAAAATATAAAATAATACACAGAAGTAAATCTTAATTGTAAATATAATAAAATCAGCTGAGTTAAATTCAAAATTAAAAGGCAAAGACTCTCAGACAAGATTTCTTTCCTTTTTTTTTTTTTCCCCCTTATGGTATGAACCCAGGGGCACTTAACCACTGAGCCACATTCCTAGCCCTTTTTTATATTTTATTACAGACAGGGTCTTTCTGAGTTGCTCAGGGCCTCCCTAAGTTGCTAAGCCTGTCTTTAAACTCAGGATCCTCTTACCTTCTCTCCTGAGCTGCTGGGATTACAGTCATGTGTCACCATACCCGGACCAGATTTCTAATTTTTTAAGTTAATGAATTATTTATTTTCACAGTACTGGGGATGGAACTCAAAGTCTCATGAATGCTAGGTGAGTGTTCTACCATTGAGCTACATTCATAGTCATAGACTAGATTTTTTTAAATTCCAAAGATAACTAATCAAAACTTATTTAAAACAATAAGAAACAGGGCTGGGGTTGTGGCCCAGCAGTGGAGCGCTTGCCTACCACATTCGAGGTCCTGGGACCTGGGTTGAATTCTTAGCACCACATAAAAATAAATAAATAAAATAAAAACTACAATTTAAAAAAAAAAGCAATAAGAACAGAAAACTTGAAAATAGGAAAAGCTACACCAAACATACAGGGAAAAGAATCCAAAAGATTATAATCAATATTGATATTTAATAAAATGGAATTTAAAATAAAAAAATAGAGCTGGGTGTGGTGGCACACATCTGTGATCCCAGTAGCTTAGGAGACTGAGGCAGAAAGATCAATAGTTCAAAGCCAGGGCTGGGGATGTGGCTCAAGCGGTAGCGCGCTCGCCTGGCATGCATGCGGCCCGGGTTCGATCCTCAGCACCACATACAAACAAAGATGTTGTGTCTGCCAATGACTAAAAAATAAATATTAAAAAAATTCTCTCTCGGGCTGGGGATGTGGCTCAAGACGTAGCACGCTCGCCTGGCATGCGTGCGGCCAGGGTTCGATCCTCAGCACCACATACCAACAAAGATGTTGTGTCCGCCGAGAACTGAAAAATAAATATTAAAATTCTCTCTCTCTCTCTCTAAAAAAAAAAAAAAAAAAATTCTCTATCTCTCCCTCTCTCTCTCTCACTCTCTCTTTAAAAAAAGAATAGTTCAAAGCCAGCCTCACCAAAAGCAAGGCACTAAGCAACTCAGTGAGACCCTGTCTCTGAAAAAAATGCATAAAAAGGCTGGAGATGTGGCTCAGTGGTCAAGTGCCCCTAAGTTCAATCCCCAGCACCCAAATAAGTAAATAAATAAAAATAAAAAATAGATCAAGATAAAAGATAGTATGGAACATAAAATGAGGAACAGAGGAAGGAAATGATAAATGCCAACAGTTTCCTTATGAGCAGATACTGTTTTTTCAGTTTCAGAAATAAGAATTGCAGTAGCTTCAAAACATAGGCATGTTTTGTTGCTGCTGTTTTTTTTTTGTTGTTGTTGTTTGTTTCATTTTTGTTTTTAAATATGAGAAGAGGGTCATATGGATTAATAATTTACAAAATGATGGACTGTAGTATATACTATGTATTGACTTGTAAGGGTCTGGCGAAACGTGGGAGGAAGAGACCACAAGAGACTGGCTTCATGCAATAAACAGGAGGGAGTTTATTGAGGATCCAATTCAGCGTGCTGAGGCTCCAGGCAGGCTCGCTCAAGAAGCAGCCCAGAGCCCCCGAGCAGAGGTCAAGCAGTGCTTAAGTACACTTTTTGGGGGGCTGGGAATGTGGCTCAAGCGGTAGCATGCTCACCTGGCATGCGTGTGGCCCGGGTTCGATCCTCAGTACCACATACAAAGATGTTGAGTCTGCCGGAAAAAAAAAAAACTAAATAAATAATTAATTTTTTTAAAAAGTACACTTTTTGGGGAGGGCGGGGGCTTTCCATACATCAGAACAAATCATCATGAGGCGCGGGAAAATTGAACACCAACTCTTAGACATGATTTAGTACATTCATTGGAGGGAACAGTCTGGGCAGGGGTGATTGGTCACTTCTAAGAGGGTACACATTCAAACTGATTGGTTTTGGGGCCTGGATGCCTACGTGCCGGGCTACTCAGAGCCCTTAGCTATTAAACAGCCAGAGGATCAGGAGGAATATTTACTGGGCAGTTCGGGTATTGTCCTAACAGAGGAATTTAACAATGCGTGGTCCTTCACTTTTTAACTCAGGCCCTGCAGCTTGGAAACTTTACAATGCCCGGTCTTTTACACTTTAACTTCAATTTCTTTTACTCTTACAGGCTTACTCTATATACTTTCTTATTTATTTATTTTTAAAATTTTGAGATAGAGTCTTGCTACATTGCCCAAACTGGTCTAAAACTCAGTCTCCCAAGTCCCTGAAATTACAAATGTATACCATTGTACTCGGCTCTATTATTAATATTATTTTTGAGACCAAGATTTGAGACCAAGGACCAGACCCAGGATCATTAAAACTGAACCACATCCTTGGCCCTTTTTTTGTGTTTTATTTTGAGACAGGGTTTTGCTAAGTCCTTAGAGTCTCTCTAAATTGCTGAAATTGGACTTGCAATCCTCCTGTCTTAGCCTCCTAAGCAACTAGAATTATAGGTGTGCACCAGGGCGCCCAGCTCTATTAGTTTTAAATAATTTTTTAATTGTATATTTAGTTGTTGATGGACCTCTTTACTTTATTCATTCATTTATATGTGGTGCTGAGAATTAAACCCAGCACCCCACACATGGTAGGCATATGTTCTACCACTGAGAAACAACCCCAGCCCCTCTATTAGTTGTTTTTTTTTTTTTTTAACATTTATTCTTTAATTGTAGGTGGACACAATATATTTATTTAACTTTTATGTGGTGCTGCGGATCGAATTCAGTGCCTCACGCATGCTAGGCGAGTGCATTTCCTCTGAGCCACCACCCCAGCTCCTCTCTATTAGTTTTAAACAACAAAGATTAATTTCTCTAGCTGGGGTTGTAGCTCAAATGGTAGAGCACCTGCCTAGCATGTATGAGACGCATATAAATACATAAATTAAATAAAGGTTCAACAACAACTAAAAAAATATTTTAAAAAATTAATTTCTTACAGTTCTGGAGTCTGGTTCAAAATAACTACATTGACTATAGAAGAATGTTAGCTGTCCCTCAATATTTCTTCTCTCCTTGTTTCATAGTAATGAAACCAGAGTTTGAGATGAAACTAGATTCTCTGCTTCTGCTGGCGGGTGGAGTCTAGATACACTTCAGGCCTCTACCGCCAAAAACATCTGTTGTAGTGTTAGCAACTAACCAAGGCAGCGGTTATGCCTGCTCCTGTCAGCTCTGAGAGTCACAGTGGGAAAAGCCTGATTTGTCCCCACTACCATCGAGTGGTATGTTGTAGTTCTTAAGGATAGGTTATGCTCTCCAGTGTTGCAGCAGACCCCAGAAGCTCGCCGCCAACTTCTTCTTTCTGGGATCTTGTCTTGTTAATTCAAAGAATGAAATCCACAGACAAGGATGAGTGAGTTTAAGAATAGGAGTATTCAAGTGTGAATAGAAACAGAACTCCTGTTGGGCCAGAGAGGACCCAATAAAGTCCTTCCTCTGAGTGTGCTATTCTAGGGATTATATAGCACTGGGGTCAATGCTATTGATGCAAATTTATGCTAATTAGGGTTTGGAAAAATACTAACACTATTGGTTAACCCTGAGTTGCCACTCAGGTCTGCCCCACTTCCATTTCCAGCTGCTGACCTGCAGTTCCAGCTTCCCAGGAGGTTGAGGTCAGTAGATCATGGATGCTTGAGGTTCAGAACTGTGATGCTGTGTGGAGCAAGCCTTCTCACTGGCTGGGCCAGGGGGCCACAGTGCAACAGTGAGTGTACCCTGGTTTGCCTGGGCTCTGGCTGATGGCTGACTGTGCCTCAGGCCTGCGCCAGCTTGGTGGGCTCTGAGCAGCTGCCTGCACTCCAGCCTACCAGACTGCCTTTCTGCCACTGCTCCTCCTGGGACAGGGCTTTCACTCAGTAACAGAATTTTTAGCTACGCACATGACCCCCTTGTATAAAGATGATATTTCTCAGATTTTCTTGTGGCTAGATGTGGTCAAATGATGAAGTTCTGACCAAAATGACATAATAAAAGTCTACTGTGGTGGATTCCAATAACCTTCTTTAAGAGGCAGCAGACACATGTCCCTTTTCCCCTCTTCTCCTTTGTCTATCCTTCTGCTTGGGATATGTGGTTGGAGGTCCATTGGAGAATAGAATTGTGAGAGTCACACCTTAAGCATGACAGAGAAGAGAGTTGGTAACAGCTTACCAAGTGATCCTCTGATTCCCTGAGGGCTTTGTAGAATGGAGCTACAATATCAGTGCAGGAGCATATACCTCTAGATTTTTACATTAAAAACAACAACAACAACAAAAAATCTTCCATCTTTTTTTTTTCTCTTTGTACCAGGGATTGAACTCAGCCACATCCTCAGCCCTATTTTTTGTATTTTATTTAGACAGGGTCTTTATAGCCACACTCTTTATTTCATCATAGACTGTGATGGACACAATGCCTTTATTTTATTTATTTATTTTTATGTGGTGCTGAGGATCGAACCCAGGGCCTTGCACATGCTAGGTGAAAGCTCTACTGCTGAGCTACAACCCCAACCCTCAGCCCTTTTTATTTTTTATTTTGAGGCAGGGTCTCTTATCCCCTGCATATTCCTCTATTATAAATTTCCCCCTGTGATATTGTGAAACACATATATCTTGATCCATTTCCTGATGTAAAATTCTTGGAATCTTCAAAGTGACAAGAATATTTTTGTATGCTAATAGCATGACTGATGGCTGGCAGCCCCTAGATAGCTTCAGGAAGAGTGCTGGTCACCAGAAAGACCATAGCAGGTGAGAAAGTTGGGACTTTCAGACTTATCCCCTAATCTCCAGGTTATATTGCTCAATGATAATCATACTTATTTAATGAAACCCTCCATAAAAATGCAATAGGAGGGGCTGGGGTATAGCTTAGTGGTAGAGTGCTTGCTTAGTACTTGTGAGATACTGGGTTCGATCCTCAGCACCACAAACAAATAGATAAAGGTACTGTGTCCATCTAAAACAAACCAATAGGACAGGTTTCTAAAGAGTTCCCAATAGCTAACTGAACATGTTGTCAAAAGCTTAGTCCTTGGGCTGGGGATGTGGCTCAAGCGGTAGCATGCTCGCCTGGCATGCGTGCGGCCCGGGTTCGATCCTCAGCACCACATACAAAGAAAGATGTTGTGTCCGCCAAAAAATAAAAATAAAAAAATAAATATTAAAAAAAAAAAAAAAGCTTAGTCCCTGTCCTGGATGCCAATCCAATAATAAGGACACAGTTTGGAAAAAAAAAAAAAAAGGAAAAAGAAGGTTTATTGCTTCACTAGTAAAGGAGAAACACAGGGGACTCCAATTCCAAAGGCTATAATTCTGCCCATCAGCAGGAACATAGAACTTTTATAGAGGTGATTCAGAGAAAATTAGATTAGGGAGGAGAGATCAGGAAGGAGAAGATCAGGGAAAAGAAGATCAAGGAGGAGAAGGTTGGGGAAAAGAAGATCAGAGATGATCAGGGAAAAGATCAGGAAGGAGAAAATCAGGGAGAAGTTTGGGAAAAAGAAAAAAAAAAAAACACATGTAAATTTCAAAGCCACAAGGGATATAGTCAAAGCTTCAAGTGAACCCATTACAAATACAAGAAGGTTCCTGGAAGGTAGTGTACCCAGAGGACATGGAAACTCTGTGCCTCTTCCTCCATACCTTAGTCACATCTTAATCTGCTGCTTATCAGTATCCTTTGTAATACCCTTCATAATGGATCAATAAACTGAAGTATTTCCCCAAGTTCTCTGAGCCCAGCTAGTAAATTAATTGAATCTTAATAGGAGGGTGTATGGGAAGCCTGATTTTTAACCAGTGGGTGAGATGTACAATTAAATCAAACTGGGGCTTGCAATTGGCATCTGAAGGTGGGGCACAATCTTGGGACTAAGCCTTCAATCTGTGGGATCTAATGCCATCTCCAAGCAGATAGGGTAAGATTGATAGCGTCAGAGTTGAGGACACCTAGTTGGAATCTGCTAGTGTGAGTAAAATCCTACAAACACCTGGTCCTAGAAGTCTTCTGTGTTGTTAAGTGTTTAGAAGAAACTGAGTTTGTTTACTGTATCCTCAGACCCCACTCTCCACATCTTTCAAACTTAGTAATGTTCTCTGAAGCCAACGATCTTTAAGTTGTTGAGTCTAATAGATATTTTCTCTTGGACTTGTTATTTTAGCTGTATTTAACAATTCTTCTGTCCAATTTTTTCTTCTTGAATTACTCTCTTCTCTTCTATGATACCACATTACCTCTCTTCTTTACTCTTAGTCACTTCTCAGGTTCATTTGCAATTTCACCTTCCTCTATCCAGGCACTAAACAGTAGACTTGCTCACAGCTTGATCTACAGCCTATATCTCCTCACTTTATAGTTTCTGTCCATATCCATAGTCCTACTGCCATTTATGCAATTTATCATTTACTTGATATCAGTGACAAATTTTTATCTCAAGCAATATTTTTAGGGGAGGAAAAGTTTGTCTCATGGTTTCAGAGGTTCAATCCATGATTGGCCAACTCTAGAGCTCTGGGCCCAAGGTGAGACAGAACATCATGGCAGAAGGATATGGTGAGGAAAACTGTTCAGTTCATGACAGCCTGGAAGCAGAAAGAGACTACTTCAAACAATTTTATTGATTAAGCTTCAAGCTATATTTTCATCTGCCTTCTTACCATTTTGTATTTATGAGGGTTTTTAGGTGCACAGATGGCCTTGGCTGATTTAAGCAGAAACGCATATATTAAAAGTTCACAGGAGGGCTGGGGCTGGGGTTGTGGCTCAGTGGTAGAGTGCTTGCCTCTTATGTGAGAGGCACTGGATTCAACTCTCAGCACCACATATAAATAAAAGAATAAATAAAGGTCTATCACCAACTGAAAATATATTTTTAAAAAAAGTTCACAGGGGCTGGGGCTGTAGCTCAATGGCAGAGCGCTCACCTGGCATGCATGAAGCACTAGGTTTGATCCTCAGCACCATATAAAAATAAACAAAATAAAGGCATTCTGTTCATCTACAACCACACACACACACACACAAAAAAAAATTCACAGGGTGGGCACAGTGGTGCACGCCTATAATCCTAGTGGCTCAGGAGGCTAAGGCAGGAGGATTGAAAGTTCAAAGCTAGCCTCAGCAAAAGCAAGGCAATAAGCAACCAGAGACCCTGTCTCTAAATAAAATACAAATTGGGCTGGGGATGTGGCTCAGTGGCTGAGTGCCCCTGAGTTCAATCCTTGATACCAAAAACAAAACAAAACAAAACAAAAAAAAGTTCATAGAATCACAGGAAGAGACAGAGCACAAGGGTTGGAAACTGTGCCAAGCAGCCAGAAAGAGTATCCAAAGGCACATCACAGAATTGGCCTATTGAGGAAAATCAACACTGTTTTCCCCAGTGTTGAGAACTTAACATAAGATTGTATCCCAAAGTGTTGGAGCTAAACAGTGGATACTGCCACTAGAAGCCTGGCATCGTGGCACTTGGACATTATCTTGCACCACTATTGCCAGAAAAGATTCTTTGATTGTCAGGCTGGGGATGTAGCTCAGTCAGTAGAGTACTTGCATGCACAAAGTCCTGGGTTCAATCCCAGCATCACAAAAAAAAAAAAAAAAAAAAAAAAAAATCTTTGATTGTCAAAGTGGAGACCATAGCTCTTGTCTGTAGCTGCAAGGGACTCTGGGAAAGCGGGTCATTGGCATTTTCACACTCTACTGCAGAAGGCAGATACTACCTCCCACCAATTAATCATAAGGTTAAGGAATTCTCCAAACATATAAATGAGTTTCAGATGACATGCATAAAAAAGAATGAAGATGTCCAATCTGTAGCCCAAGAACACCTCAATCTCACATGTCCCAGCTGGATTTATTTTCTTTGTTGCTTTTCTATTCTTTTTTTTTTTTTTTTAAATCTGATCCTCTTCTGGTCTTCTCTCTCAGTGAACAGAGCCATCATCCATCAGGTTCCATAAGCCAAAGGGCTAGGGGTTGTCTTTGACAGCCCTCATCATCATTCCCCACAGTTAACCTATTTATTATCTCTCATAGTTCTCTCTCCACTTCTCTTGATCTCTTCATCTCTCCCCATCTTCTCTGTCTTCACTATAGTTCCAGATTCCATCATCTCTTAGCTGGACCACTGTAATCCATTTTTCCTTCCAATTTATTCTTCACACAGTCATCTTTTCAAAATGCTTTACCTCGTCATGTCACATGCACCCTGCCAAGCTTAAAACACATTAATGGCTTCCAAACTTCTTAACATGGCCCACAAAACCATGATGGTTTGATCCCTATTTACTTCTCCCACCTCATCCTCTGACACCTTCCCTCCCTCTGCATTCTGGTATTGTCAGCCTTTTATGCTACATATCTTTCCACCAAGCATTCTTGGACATTTTGTTCCTTCTAGACAGAATGCTCCTGACCACTCATGCCTCTGTCTAGTTATTTCTACACCAGATTTCTAGTCAACATATCTTCTTCCAGGAAGCCTTCCCCAAAACAGGTCCCCTCTCTCATAAGACAGATCTCTACTTCATCTATGTTCCCACAGCACTAGGTACCTTTACTTCAGGTTTATCCAATTTGTGAATCATACTTTCAATGTATGGAAGAGGGGTATTGGGTATTGAACCCAGGGACACTTTACCACAGAGCTATATCCCTGCCCCCATTCCTTTTCAAATTTTTGAGGCAGGTCTCCCTGCCTAGGCTGACCTAGAACTTGTGATCTTCTTGCCTTCAGCCTCCCAAGCAGCTGGGATCAAATTATATGTTTATTTGATTACCACCTATCTCCCAGCTAGACTGCAAGTTCCATGAAGGCAGAGGTCAGATGGATTTTTAGATCACCATTGTATTCCATGAACCTAGAGCAAACACCTTACCCGAAATGAGTGCTGAAATAAAATCGAAATGAATTCTCTCCCTTAAAAATTTGAACTGAAAGGGCCCAGGGCGGAGCTCAGTAGTAGAGCACCTGTTTAGCGTGTGAAAGGCTCTGGGTTCAATCTCCAACACCACCAAAAAAGAATATGAACTGGAGATGATTCTCCAATTCCCCTCAAAGATAACCCCAGAGTTTAAAAGAATAATTGCTGGTTAAGAGGGGGGCAACAGCGTTGAGAAGCACCAACTCCTGAAGCTAGGAGGATGAAGGTCAGGGAAAAAATTCCCATTACTTCTTCATCGAAAAAAAAAATAATAATGTTTATCACCAACCTGGTATACTCTCTTGAAGACAATACTTGTGGAACTCTTTTGCATGTTTTATTTCACTTAGGCTAAGGTAAAACCTTTTGTGCCAATGCCTATAGTTCTAGCTGCTTGGGAGGCTGAGGATGGCTTGAGCCCAGGAAGTTAGTGGCCAGCCTGAAATTGTCAACACAGAAATTGTCACAAAAACAAAACAAACTTTTGCTATAACAATGTCCAGATCTTTCTGTCTGAGGGAATCTTCAATGTGCTACCAGATCAGCTGAGCGCATTCAATGATACTGATTCTTAGTGGTTTTCAACGTATTTCCATTTACCTATTCAGAATTCCAGGAAACAAATGAATAGCAAAGCACCTCTGGAATAATATAGAAGGGACAGAAAAAGACAGTGCAAATATTTTGTATCCTTCTCACAGAGTGTGATATTCAAAGTGCACAGCTAATTATTGATGAAACCAAAGTAATAAACTTTGTCTAACATGACTGGCTAAAGACCCGGGAGAGGAATCCATTAAAAAATTAAGTGTAGGTTTTGAAAATGAATCTTTTTTTTTCTTTAGTTTTACTAAAATACAGTACTTTTCAGTAACTGACCCTAGCATAAGGAGCTAAAAACTTAGTTTATAGAATTTTTGTTTGTGTAAAAGAAAATTTGGTGATTTACTATTTTCAAATGTACCTGATGTTGGTACTCTAAATATTAGAGACATGTCAAAAGAGAAGCTTGATGTACAATGAATTTTTGTATTTGGAAATACAAAATCTGTTGTTGCTACTAATTTTAAATTAATTAAGAATTATGTTCTCTTTATCTCAGCCTCTCTCTCTGGTTTTCCTGTTCAAATGAAATGCTCATGAGCTGTAGAGGTTTAGAACAGGTTAGCCCCGACAAAAATAACTGCTTCAATAAACGGGGAAAATTCTGTGGAAATTTCTTACTAAACTTAAGCACAATAATGTCACATGCACTTATTCAGTAATTGTAGGCACGCCTAAGTCCCTCCCTCTTTCCTAAACCAATTTCCCCACATCCTAGAAATCCAGCCCTTCTGCCCTCCGGAGGCGCCTTTCCCAACGTAAAGTACAATTTTAAAATTAAGCTCTTGTCTAAAATAATGATCCGCAGCCAATTGCCTGGGAATCTGGGCACCCCAGAGCCTTTGGAGGGTGCAGCGGGGTGTGGGCAAGGGCAGGGGGAGTGGGCGAAGCTGCTGGTTGGTGCCTGAAATCTGTGCGTTGCCCCTTTAATTGTGTCCCCAGCCCTCGGGCGTTTCTGTCCAACGCCCACGTCAGCAAATACCTTTTGTTTCTCTCACGTTGGGGCTACTTGTTTTAGGGCGCAAAGGAACGGCTTCGGAAGGGGGTCTTTCCCCCGCCGAGAACCAGGAACCTTCCCCGCCCGCGCGCGCGACCGGCCGGTGCGCCGCGGCCCGCGGTAAGTGGCTGCGCGCGGCGCGGGCGGAGGGCGGGCGGGGCGTCGGGGCTGCCGGACCGGCCCGCGAGCCTGGCTGCGGGCGGCGGCGCGGGCGGCGGCAGCGCGGGCTCGGACGGCCCGGCCGGCTGCGGCGGGCGGCGCAGGGACGCGGCCCCGGGCGCGTCGCCCGCAGGCGTCGCCGGCCCGAGAGCGGCGGGAGGCGAAGAGGCGAGCGGGCGCCATTTGCAGCCCGGGGCGCAGCGCGGCGGTGGCGCGCCGGCTCCGAGGGCTGGGGACCGTCACAAAGGAGGCGCGGGCGGCGGCGGCGGCCCCGGCCTGAGGCCGGCCGGCCCGCGAGGGGCGGCGGGCGCCGGCTCCGAGTCGCCCCCGCCCGCGCGCCCGGGAGGGGCTGCGGGACAATGGCCGCACCGTCGCCGCCCGCGCCCGCCCCGCCGCCCGGCTCGGCCCGGCCTGGCCCGGCCCCGGGGGAAAGGCGGGAAGGCGCGCGGAGCCTCCTGGCGGCGGCGGCGTGAAGCCGGCGGGGGACGGTGTCGGGCGTGTCTGGAGCCGTCGGGCGCCGCACACTCGGAGGGTCGGCGGCGGCCGGGCTCCGGCTGCCGGCGCAGCGACGGGCGGCCGCCGGGCGGGGCGCTGCCCCGGGAGACAGCTGCCAGGGCGGCAGCCCGAGTTTCTCCGTGCGTCCTCCATTCTGTGGTTTTATATCATGAAACGACAGTTCTGGGCTTAGAACCGAATGGAGAACACGACACCTCCCAAGTACAGAGCCCCGAGTATTTGTGTCGTGACTGAACCGAACCCACGCGTCTCCCACCTGGGGAGACTGCCTCTTTTGTAAATTAGCGGTTTGGCCCCCTTCCCGTTCAGATGTGCTTATTTATCTTTGTACCAGTGGCCATATTCCACACCTTTCCAAGACGTGTTTGGAATTGGATTCACACCTAGTGGGCTCCAAACCACACGCGCCAATATCACCTCTATTCCTAATAAACCTTTATATTTGCAGAACTTTATGTAGTAAACGAAGTGCTTTCACATATACGGAATCTACATTTAATTTCACATAAAACAACGACCCAATCAGGCTATTGGTTATTCTATTTGGGGAAGAAATAAGGGTGGAGATTCACCCCTAGGCCAGGAGCTGAGCCTCCCCAGGCCTCCTGTTAGTGCTGTGCATTTCGAGGAGCATTCTCCCCAGGCTCTAAAAACCTCAACTAAACCTTTATCATTCAAATCTTATTTTAAGATAAAACTTTTTCCCCCCAATTCTGGGCATTGAACCCGTGGGCCTCCAACATGCTAAGCAAGCACTCTTACCACTGTCCCTTTTTAAATTTTTCACTATTTTTTTATTTTTCATTAAAAAAATTATTTTTTGCAGTTGTATATGAACAGCATACCTTTATTTTATTTCTTTTTATGTGGTGCTAAGGATCGAACCCAGTGCCTCACACATGCTAGACAAGTACTCTGCCACTTAGCTACAGCCCCAGCCCTGAAATTTTTATTTTGAGGCAGGTCTTGCCAGTTTGTTAGACCGGTCTTAAAGTTGCAATCCTCCAGACTCAGCCTCCCAAGTTGGTTACAGGTTTGTGCCACCCCAGATAGATAGAACAGTTTCTAGCAGGTTTAAAGCTTTCAGTGACATAATTGTACGTTAATGTTTAAAGGGTTTGATATAAATTTTTTGAACTCTGGAAGGAAGTTTTTGTTACTTCTCTGCTCAAAACTGAGTATTTGCTCCCCATCTTATGCATACTAAGCCAAAGACCCATTAATAGTTTCTAAGGCCCTACAGGAACTGGTTGTACCATGTCCTACCCTCTGATAATCTGCCCTCACCTTCTGGCTCCATCTCCCATTGCTCTCCCCATCCCTCCTTTGATGTTCAACACCTATTGCCTGTTCACCTCAGGGCCTTTGCATTTGCTATTCCATTTGCTTGAAATACTTTTCACTCAGACACCCACATGAGACTCTGTTACCTGCTTTGGACAAATATCTCAATGAGGCTTTCCCAGTTATGGTTTTGATGCTTTTAAATGTTTTTATACTTAATTCTAGATCTTTCCTGTCTTAGTCCATTTGTGCAGCTACAATAAAATACCTGAGTCTAGGTAATTTATAAGGAAGAGAAATTTATTACTTAACAGCTGTGGATGCCCAGAAGTTCAAGATCAAGGCCCTTGGCAGTGCTATCTGTGTCAGGTGAAGACTGCTCTCTGCTTCCAAAAATGGTACCTTGTTGTTCCATTCTCCTAGAGGATGAATACTGTGTCCTTACATAGCAGAAGGGAGGGAAGGGATGAAAAGGGACAAATTAACTCCTGAGTCCTTGAGTCCTTTCATTAGGGTATTCTGCCTCTCCATGAGGGCAACCCCCAGGACTTAACAACCTTCTAAAGGCTCCTCAGTACCTTTGTACTGAGGAGTAAATTGTATTGAGAATTTTGTAAACTATAGCTATTAAGTGTTTTAGTACTTAATTCTAAATTTTCCCAGTTACGAAAGATGTTCATCCACCAGAGAATACAATGACCGCTCCAATTAGCTAAAGTTTTGATCCAGGAATTTTTGCTAAGGAGGCTAATGAGATTCATTTCAGTAACTCTGATGGGACACAGTAAGTTCTAAATTAATGCTGTCTATCTAAAAACAGGTGGTCTTCTAGACTTAATTCTTCAGTTTACTCAGAGAAGAACATGTCTTTGCTCTCCATTCCAAAGACCTTCGAACTTAATGGTTCCTAAAATATGTAATTGTTTTTTCCAACCACCTTTTTAAAGGTTATTGAACTTAATGGGAATCTTAAATTATGTAATATTCTTAAATCTATAATAGATATTTAACTCTTAGAGATCTTTAAAGTGTTTCCATTGGACTTTTGGATGTCTTACATGAATTAGTCTAACTTGCTGTTTCAGCTTATAAAATCAACTGAAACAAAATCTGAAATGTATTACCCATTTCTGTGACTGTCAAGTATTCTGAAAATAAGTCTCTCTCTCTCTTTCTTTTTTTAATAACATGATTCCTTTATTTATTTATTTATTTTAATATTTATTTTTCAGTTTTTGGTGGACCCAACATCTTTATCTTATTTTTTATTTGGTGCTGAGGATTGAACCCAGTGCCCCGCGCACACCAGGCGAGCGTGTTACCGCTTGAGCCACAACCCCAGCCCCCATGATTCCTTTATTTTATTTATTTTTATGTGGCGCTAAGGATTCAACCCAGGGCCTTACACATGCTAGCAAGTGGTCTACCACTGAGCCGCAACCCCAGCCTTGAAAATAGCTTTTCTTGATGCATTAAGTTATGTTAAAGTCCTGTAGATCTGAATGTTGTAACTGACCCCGATGTAGAGGACACTTGCACCTTCCTGCCTTCACTGCCATTGTCTTAGTAAATTCCTCACCATTGCTTGTTTCAACAATTGCATTAGGCTTTAAGTTGGTATTTCTTTATTTTTTTAATTGATTAGAAAAAATGACAGTGGAAACACACACACACATATGTTGGTATTTCTTGTCCTTGTCTCTCCCCCTGATTCCATCCTCCCATATTTCTCAGATCCTTTTGGGTGTGCAAGGTGGATTATCATTTCAGTAATACCTATGATTCATTGAGCCCTAACTACATGGCAGGCAGTGTGTGGGGTGTTTGCACGTGTTATGGTGGGCAGAGGAGATCGAGACTTAGGCTTGTTGACTTTGGGGCAGTCTCCCTGTATTCTAGTCTGCTCACTTACTCATTGTGTAGTTTTGAAGATGTCATTTTAATCTTCTCTGCCTTAATTTCTTTACCTGTACAGGGGGAATCGCAGCAGTGTTTACCTCATGAGGCCATTGTGAGGACTGAAGTAAGATAATGAGTGTCAAGAGCTTAGCTATTTATTTTGAGATCTAACTCACATACTATACAACTCAGCCTTTAAAAGTGAACAGTTTAGAGTATTCTGGTACCCCAGGGTTCAATCCCCAGTACAATAAATAAATAAGTGGTGGAAACCACTTATGTATGTGTGTGTGGTACTGGGGATTGAATTTAGGGGTGCTCTACCACTGAGTTACATCCCCATCCCTTTTTATTTTTTATTTTAAGGCATTATCTCACTAAGTAGTTGAGGCTGGCATTGAACTTTCTGCCTCAGTCTCCTAATTAACTGAGATTACAGGCGTGCACCAGTGCACTAGCCAATAAATACTTGATTTTTTTTGGGGGGGGGGTACTAGGAGGTTGAACCCAGGGGTACTTTACCATTGATCTACACCCCTTACTCTTTTTATTTATTTATTTTTAAAATTTGAGACAGAGTCTTACTAATTTGCTTAAGGACTCACTAAATTGCTGAGACTGGACTCAAATTATAGTCCTCCTGCCTCAATCTCCAGAGTCACTGGGACTACAGGTGTGCATCACCACGCTGGGCGATAAATACAAATTGAATGAATGTATCTCACCTTTCAGTTTGGATATCTGTCCTCATCATAAAAATAGAATAAACAGTTTTTTACTTTAAAAAAATATAGGAAAAGAAATTGGGTATAACTGTATGGAGTTTGGAACAGTGTAAATTAATTATTGAATCAAAAGAAGAAATAGGTTTTTTGTAATTGTTTTTCTCGATCTCCAGAAAATCCCTGCTGCTTTGAGTTCTGTGGCTCTCAGCTGCAGATGTGAAGTATGGAAGGTTTGGCAGAGGCTTTGTGTCACCTTCAGATCCTCCTGCTTGCTGGCACTGTTGGATAAGGTACAACATGAAATCCTTATAATTTTGGAATAGTTGGGGAAAGTTTTATTCCAGAATCTGCAGTTTTCCTTTCATCAACAGAACACACTTTGGCAAACCAATCCAGGCCTTGAACTTTCCATCCTCCTGCCTCAACTTCCTGACTAGCGGGATTACAGGTGCAGGCTACTGTGCTCAGCTGTGCTCACCTCTGTATCAATTAGCATTCTGAAAGCTAAAAGGAATTTGTGGTGATTAAATGCTAAAATGCTTGCCTTTTCTACCAACTAAAAGCAGTGTTTTAAAGTGGCTTGCTTAGGGCTGGGGATGTGGCTCAAGCGGTAGCGCGCTCGCCTGGTATGCGTGCGACCCGGGTTCGATCCTCAGCACCACATACCAACAAAGATGTTGTGTCCGCCGAGAACTAAAAAATAAATATTAAAAATTCTTTCTCTCTCTCTCTCTCCTCTCTCACTCTCTCGTTAAAAAAATAAATAAATAAAGTGGCTTGCTTATTTAATAATAATAATGCTGATGATAATAGCCAACATTTGTTTAGGGCTTATTATAAACAGGGCACTGTTGTAAGCACTATATTTAGATTATCTTCTTATTTACTCTGTCTCACAGATCTCTGAGTTGTCCCCATTTTACAGATGAAGAAACTAAGGCACAGGAAAGCTAACTTCCAGGTCACCCCTTTAGTGGTTAGAGAGCCAGAATCTGTACACAGGCAGTCTCATTCCAAGTGTACCTCAGAGTATGCTACCTGACAGGTAGCTCACAGACACCGCTCACCCCGCTGCTTAAATTTTGAGGTAGATGATATACCAATGTAATGCTAGATCTAGCTGCAGAAAACAGAAACCACTCTAGTATCTTAAGTAGAAGAGGACTTGATAAAGAGAATTAGATGCTTATAACATCATCAGAAGACCTGGTGTGGAGGGGGCTCCAGGTTAAGCCTTCAGAAATGATCCCATTACAAGACTGCCTAATGGGCCCACCAGGGAGGGAATCAGGATGCTGTCAGTGACATTGCTAACAGTTGAGGATCAGCTACTACTGCTCAGCTGCCCCTCAATACCCACCAAATAGTGATTGCCATCTTCATCACAGTTGTCTCCTCACAACTAAGGAATTCTTGACAAGGAAATTTCCATAAATGTGCTTGCTGGTATTGACAGCCCCAACTGTGGAAAGATGGTTCCTGCCTAGTTTTTTTGTCTTCTAAATCGCAACAGAATAACTCTTCTTGATGGGCCCCATTTCACATGGGAAAACTTAACTGCAAAGGAGTCTGGGAAATGTACTTTTTAGCTTTCCATAGGAAATTAGAAAGGATGTAGTGTGATGTCCTCCAGGGCAGAACTTGGTGATTATTCCTAAAAATGAAATTTCACCAGCATGTAAAAGCTGTCAAGGGCACAGACAATGTTCAACAACCAGTTTTGTACCCCACCATCCCATGCTGGGGATTGAGCCCAGGGCCTAGCATGCATAATCCCAACCAGTTCTCTTAAAAAGGTACAGAATTAGTTTTTGCTGGCCACCATGCAGACCCAGTACCGAACTAGTTAATATGCTCTTAAGTGACACTGTCAAAGTTGTGGAGCTGTCAAAGTAACACCATTCTCTGAGTGCCCTCTTGCCTCATTAGGAAGATGAACTTTTATTTATTTATTTATTTATTTATTTTTTTAGAGAGAGAGAGAGAGAGAGAGAGAGAGAGAGAGAGAGAGAGAGAGAATTTTTTTTTTAATATTTATTTTTTAGTTCTCGGCGGACACAACATCTTTGTTGGTATGTGGTGCTGAGGATCGAACTCGGGCCGCACGCATGCCAGGCAAGCGCGCTACCACTTGAGCCACATCCCCAGCCCGGAAGATGAACTTTTAGCAGGGCAAGGTGTGACCTGTAATCCCAGCTACTAGGGAAGCTGAGGCTGGAGAATCATGAGTTCAAACCCAGCCTCAGCATCTTAACAAGGCCCTAAGCAACTCAGACCCTGTCTCTAATAAAATATTAAAAGGGCTGGGAATGTGGCTTGGTGGTTAAGGACACCTGGGTTCAATCCCTGGAACCAAAACAAAAACCCAGAACAACAACCACCAAAAAAACACATTAATTTTGTTCCCCGCAACCACAGAATCCTAGTTTATCCTTAAATTGAATCCTGCTGTTTTAATTGTTGGCGCTTCCTAAAATCCCTTTCACAGCCAATTCTATTTCTTATTGTACCTTGATGTCACAGTAGATAATCCATGTCCGAGGTTTGTTGCTTCTCACCTCTGTCACCTTTTGCTCTCAGCCTGCTTTTTTTTTTTTTAACTGTATTTATTTTATGTGTTCTGAGGATCGAACCCAGTGCCTCACACTAAGCAAGTACTCTACTTACTACTCAGCCACAACCCCAGCCCTCTCAACCTTTTTTTTAATATTTATTTTTTAGTGATAGGTTGACACAATATCTTTATTTTATATTTATGTGGTGTTGAGGATGGAACCTAGTTAGGCCTCACGTGTGCTAGGCCAGTGCTCTACCTCTAAGGCACAACCTCAGCCCCTTCAACCCTTTCGTGAGGGTGTTGGAGATTGAACCCAGGGCCTTGTGCTGTGAGGCAAGCACTCTACCAACTGAGCTATATCCCCAGCCCTCTGTTTTTGACTTTTTATTTAAAGTTCTCTTGGGGGCTGGAATGTAGCTCTGTGTCATAGTGCTTGCCTAGCAGGTACTGGGTTCGAGCACTGAGTCCGGCCCCAGCACTAAATTTTTAAAAAGATTCATTTTGTTTCTCATATTATTCCCAGCTGTAGAGACATCGATGGAGTTTTTGTTAGTTTGTTTTCCTCTAATAACCTTTGCCAATCCAAGAAGAAATCCCATTACGTTTTATGGAATGCTCTGATCATCTTGTCTACTTTCTCTATTGGTTGATACTTAGAAATTGTTTCCCAAACCTCTGTGTCAGCAGTGTTTTGAACAGTTTTGAGTTGCCAGAATTCAGACTCCCTCAGGAATAGGTAATTGGTGTCTTTGTTTTTATTAGAGAAAGTAGATGAAAAAATATTTGAATAGTTCTACTTTTCTCTGGTGGTATTTTCAGGATCTCAATTAAAAGTCATTTCATGCATTCCCATGTTGGCCTGAGTGCCCATCAAAGTTGAATGGATAAAGAACGTGTGATATTGAGTACACAATGAAATATTATTTAGCCTTTGAAAAGAGGGAAATGGCTGGACATGGTGGTGCACACCTGTAATCTCAGTGGCTCAAGAGGCTGAGGCAGGAGGATTGTAAATTCAAAGCCAGCCTCAGCAATTTAGTGAGGTCCTAAGCAACTTAGTGAGACCCTGTCTCTAAATAAAATACAAAAAAGGGCTGGGGATGTGGTTCAGTTGCTCCTGAGTTCAATCCTTGGTACTAAAAAAAAGAGGGGGGGCAGATTCTGTGGGGCATGGTGATGCACCTCTGGAATCCCAGCAATCAGGGAGACTGAGACAAGAAGATTGTAAGTTCAGGACTAGCCTCATCCTTCCTGCCTCATCCTTCCCAGTCACTGGGATTACAGGCATGCACCACAACTCCTTCCTAGCTGAAACTCCTTTTTATTTTATTTCATTTTATTTTATTTTTTAGTTATTGATGGACCTTTATTTATTTATTTGTTTGTTTGTATGTGGTGCTGAGAATTGAACCCAGTGCCTCACACATGCTAGGCAAGCACTCTTCCACTGAGCCACAACCCTGGCCCTGAAACTGCTTTTTGAAATAACAATACTTGTTACAACTGTGATTGCAAAAAACATAACATCAGTTTATACCCCATAAATAATAATTATAACTAATTATAAATTATAAAGTAATAAATTATTTGTAAAATTATTTTTAAATTATCATTATAAATTGTTTATTTCAACCAGATACAGTGGCACATGCTTGTAATTCCAGGGGCTTAGCAAACTGACACAGGAAAATTGCAAATTCAAAGCCAGCCTCAGCAATTTAGCAAGGCCCTAAGCAACTTAGTGAAGCCCTATGCAACTTAGTGAGACCCTGTCCCAAAATAAAAAACAGGGCTGAGGGATGTGGCACAGTGGTTAAGCACCCCTGGATTCAATCTCTGGTACCAAAATAAAATAAAATAAAAATAAATTGTTTATTTAAAAATTTCAAAAAATTTTAAATTTTCAACTGGCTTTTTTAATACTTGACTGTATTTTTATAAGCACATAATATTTTTGTAATTTGAAAAAATTATTATAAAAAGTGATACCTGGGGGCTGGGGGTTGTGGCTCAGCAGTAGAGCACTTGCCTAGCATGTGTGAGGTGCTGAGTTTGGTCCTCAGCACCACATTAAAAAATAAATAAAATAAAGGTATTTTGTTCAACTACAACTAAATAAAAGTATTTAAAAAACAAAAAAGTGATACCTGTAATCCCAGTGACTCAGGAGGCGAAGGCAGGAGGACCGTTAAGTTTGAGGCCAACCCAGAAACTTGGTGAGATCCTGTCTCAAAATTTAAAAAGGGAGAGGATGTTTTTCACTGGTATAACACCATGGGTTCATTCCCTACCACCAAAAAACAACAAAAAAGGTGATTCCATGAATTCAGTCAACATTATTTGGTGAGAATTCTTAGCTTAATAATTGGTTTACATCAAATTCATTTTTCCAGTGCTTATGGAAATAAAGAACTCTACATTAACAAAACCATAATGATCCATGCAAAAAGTAGAATGTTTTTTCTTTGTTATGGAAAGGTTTGGATAGAACCCTGGGGAGCTCTACCACTCAGCTATACCCTATCCTTTTTTATTTTATTTTGAGACAGAACCTTGCTTATTTGCCCAGGCTGGCCTCAAATTTACAGCCCTCCTGCCTCAGCCTCTGGAATCACTGGTATTACAGGTGTGTACAACTCCTTCCTGGGTGAAACTGCTTTCTAAAACAACATTACTTATCATATCTGTAGTTGCAAAACGTGGTACACTCTGGTACAGTCTGGCAAATTAAAAGAGTTATATGAAAGATCTGAGTGACTAGTAGACATTCTGAACCATATACAATAGAACTTTTTTTTCCTACTTCCCTCAGAATTATACTGCTTTTAAGATATGTTGAATTTTTCAAGTTGAATCCTTAAAGCTATTGTATTCTGTTCTCTTGTAAATCATGCTGATGCCACTTGAAGGAAAAGGGCAAGAGGACTTATGTTTTGTTTTGGTGGTGTCTGCTGTCCTGCCTTTGAAAAGTCTGTCATCTTAAAAAGTTTATTTTATTGTAAAAGTTAAAAAGTGTGTTTGCTTTAGGGGCTGGGTTTGTAGCCCAGTGGTTGAGTGCTTGACTTGCATGCAGGAGGCACTGGGTTCGATCCTCAGCACCACATAAAATAAATAAGTAAGTAAATAAATAAATAAAACGAAGTTTTGTGTCCATCGACAACTAAAAAAAAAAGAAAAAAAGTGTTTGCTTTCAATTTGTCATAATTTATTCAATATTGTATATATCTCTTTTGTACACTTCAATATTGAGGTTAAATATACACATACATATATATGTTTAATCTCAATGAACAAATTGATGACCAAATGATTTTCCAATAATAATCTATGCCAGATTATCTATTTTTACATGCTGAAAAATGATATCTCATAGATGCTCCCATATAATTTATTTAAAAAACATGTATTTTAATAGATGTTTCTCTTATTATAAAAGTACATTATAACTAGCTCTTTTCTCTCTCTACAGGACAGTTCTCCACATACAGACTTTGTTTCACTTGGAATCTTTACTTTTTTTACTTCATTCGACTGATTTAACAGGGTTCAACAACAGCATTCATAAATTTCCAGGTATGTGGGAAAATATATATAGAAAGATATATATAAATAAATTTTTGGTGCTGGGGATTGAACCCAAGGTCTTGAGTATGCTAAGGACATGCTGCAGCATTTTCAACCCACAAATGAAAATTTATAATTCTTGTTATTATACCTCACTTAAATATTACACCTCACACACATACACAACTTTTTTGTAACTATAGATATAAATGAATTTATTGCTTGGAAATACACTGGATCAGACATTCAGCATTCTAGCAGGGGGATGGTGCATGCTTGTAGTCTCAGCTACTCAGGCAGTGGAGGCAGGAAGTTTGAGACAGACTAGGCAAGACTTTGTCTCAAAAAAAGAAGAAAAAACTTAGAATATTTATCATTCAGATTTATTTAACAATAAAATCTAAGCTGATTTTATTGTTAAAAAATGTTTTAAGGATAATTTATCTTGACTAATGTCTTATATCTCTTTTTAAAGTGTAGATGGACACAAAACAATGTCTTTATTTTATGTGGTTCTGAGGATGGAACACGGGTCCTGCCCATGCTAGGCAAGTCTCTGCCACTGAGCCACAAACCCAGCCCCTTCTTATATCTCTTCTTATGGATCTGGGGATGCACCCAAGGCCTAATACCTTCTAGCCTTCACTACCAGCTCCCCTGTTCTCTGGATTTTTTTTTCTTGAGACAGGGTCTTGCTAAGTTTTCCAGGTTGGACTTGAATTCGAAGTCCTCCTGCTTCAGCTTCCTGAACCCAGTTTGATAAACCTCCTTTCTTTTTTTAGTGGGTGGGGGCAGGTACTGGGAATTGAACTCAGAGTTTATGCATGCTGGACAAGCGCTCTACCACTGAGCTACATCCCCAGCCCGTCACTGATCTCTTAAAAGAAATGTAGCATAATGTTGGGCCCCATGGTTTATACCCATAATTCCAGAGGCTTGGAGGCTAGGGCAAGAGGATTGTGAGTTCAAAGCCAGCCTCAGCAACGTATCAAGGCCCTAAGCAATTTTAGGAAGACCCTATCTGAAAATAAAAAATAAAAAGGGCTGGGGGTGTGGCTCAATGGTTAAGTGCACCTGTGTTCAATCCCTAGTACCTGTCGTCCCCCCCCAACAAAAAAAAAGTAGCATATTTTTCTGAATGTGGGCTAGATTTTTAATTCATGGTCTCTCTCTTGTGTATGAACTTCTTTCATTCTGTCTTAATCCAAGACTCACATTGCAAAGAACTGAAGATGATCTACACCAATCCTTTCAATATGCCAGGAAGGAAATGAAGCCTTAAAAGGCAGTTACTTGCCATACAGACATATAGCTAAGTTAGTGTAAAAAATAGCGAAATAGCATCAGAATTCTGATCTCCCAAAGTTATGTCATGCAACTTTGGAGTCATTGTCTGGGTTAATGTCCCGTTCTGTAAAATACTCGAGTAATAATACCATCTACCTGACTCATTGCTATATGTGAGGATTAAATGAGACCATGAACACTGCTACTGTTTTTATTGTCCCTCAATCCTTTAACCCTTACACTGTGTCTTTCTTAAAACTCCCACCCCTCACTAACATGTCACAAAGCTCTCCTAATTCTATAATTCTCTGTGATGCTGGCTTCTCCTGCCCATCCGACTCCATGGCCGTGGGCGATCCTCCAGTTTCTCATTTTAGTGCTTGTTTCCACTCAGCCCCCTCATCCCCGATAACAGCCCAATCGCTATCCGTAGATGTCTCTTGCACCTGTCTTCAAGTCTGACTGTCCCTCTGAATTTCAGATCAGCATTTCCAGTGGCTTTCCAGCCACCTCAAACTGATTTTCCTCTCACCTCAAATGTACTTACAACCGGCATTGCTTTACCTCTAAGCCATTTCTTCTTCTGGACTTTCCGATTTTTAGTGCTACCACTGAACACCTAGGCTTTAAATGATATTGTTGTCTTTTTTTTTAATTGTCCAAGATTTCAGACAATGACTTGTTTTATTTGTTTTTTATGTGGTGCTAAGGGTGGAACCCAGTGCCTCACCTGTGCTAGGCAAGCACTCTACTACTGAGCTACAACCACAGCCCCTCTTGTCTTTTTTTTTTTTTGGCACTGAGGATTGATCTCAGGGGCACTCAACCACTGAGCCACATCCCCTACTCGGTTTTTTTTTTTTTTTTTTAAATATTTATTTATTAGTTCTTGGCGGACACAACATCTTTGTTTGTATGTGGTGCTGGAGGATCGAACCCGGGCCGCACGCATGCCAGGCGAGCGCGCTACCGCTTGAGCCACATCCCCAGCCCCCCCTACTCGGTTTTGTATTTTATTTAGAGACAGGGTCTTCCTGAGTTGCTTAGCACCTCGATATTGCTGAGGCTGGCTTTGAACTCAAAATTCCCTGCCTCAGCCTCCCCAGGCTGCTGGGATTACAGGTGTTCACCACCATGCCAGGCCCCTATTGTCTTTTTATATCTGTTTAGCCTTCCACAGCCAACCAGCCATCAAAGCCCATGGATTTATTTACCATTGACTGTTTGTGACTGTTCTTCCTTTCCATGCCTACCATCAGACCATTAACCAGACTGATAATCACACTAGAAAATAAAAGAGCTATTCAGCTGGAAATAGTTCTCCCGCATTGCTTGTGACCCCACCCCATTACACACACACTCTCTCTCTCTCTCTCTCTCTCTCTCTCTCTCTCTCTCTCTCTCTCTCTCTCAATAGGAATACAGCTTCTTTACTTTTCACAACTGAAGGTCAGCTTGTTTTCATGTAGTGCATGAATCTTGATTTAAGTAAAGAAACAGACTTGTATCACTCTGGGAGCTCACAGGATATTTTAATAATTTTTTTTCTTTTTGGTACTGTGGATTGAACCCAGCAGCACTTTAACATTGAGCTACATCCCCAGACCTTTATTTATTTACTTCATTTTATTTTAAGATGGGGCCTCGATAAGTTGCTGAGGCAGGGCTGGAATTTTCCATCCTCCTGCCTCATCCTCTGAATTTGCTGGGATTACAGGTATGCACCGTTATGGCTGGTAACATATTTTAATCTTGCATTGTAGGCTGAATCTGGTTAAGTATGAGACTGATAGTTAATACTTCACTGATTTATTTGACAAACTTAAAATACTTTATTTCTGAATATATTCATATGATTCAGAACTCAAAAAATATTTAAAAAATAATGCATAAAGTCTCTATCCCATTCTTATCTCCTGTCTCCCAGACCCCAACAGTCAGCTACTATTTTGGGTTTTTTGGACAATTAAAAAAAAAAATTTTTTTTTAAATTTTTTTTTGTAGTTGTAGATGGACAGAAGGCCCTTATTTTATTTGTTCTTTATTTTTATGTGGTGCTGAGGATCAAACCGAATGCCTCACACATGCTAGGTAAGCACTCTGCCACTGAGCTATAGCCCTAGCTCCCAATTTTTTTTTAACCTTATTTTACACATACATAGACACATGTATTGTTTTATACTTTGCCTTTTTAAAGATTATGTATCAGGCTGGGGATGTGGCTCAAGCGGTAGTGCGCTCGCCTAGCGTGCCTGCGGCCCGGGTTCGATCCTCAGCACCACATACAAAGGAAGATGTTGTGTCCGCCGAGAACTAAGAAAAAATAAAATAAATGTTGAAATTCTCTCTCTCTCTGTCCCCCTCTCTCTCTCACTCTCTCGTTAAAAAAAAAAAAAAAAAAAAAGATTATGTATGATAGCCATCTTTCTATATCAGTAGTGTTTTTTATCCTTACTTAGAGTTGTTAATATTTCATCATATGGATGTAGCATAATTGTTTTAACTATCCTCTTTTGATGGACACTTTTTTTTTTCACAGTACAAGAAATTGAAAGCACCAGGGGTGCTTTATCGCTGAGCTATATCCCTAGCCCTTTCTTTTTGTTGTTGTTGTTGTTTTTATTTTGAGACAGGTTGCTGAAGCTGCCCTCAAATCTGTGATCTTTCTTAGCCACTAGCCACTAGGATTACAAGCATGTGCCACCATGCCCAGCTTGATGGATGTTTTGGTATTACAAACAGTGCTGCAGTGAATAACCATATTCATATGTCATTTTGATCATGTGGTAGCATACTTGTAGAGACAAATTCCCAGAAGTGAAATTGCTGGGTCAGAGATAATGTGCATTTGTAATTTTGAGAGTTATTGCCAAATTGCTCTCCTTGGGCTTGTACCACTTTGTATTTCCACATCAGTGACTGAGAGCACCAGAGATAGAGAGCAATGACTGAGTGTTTTCCTAAAGCTTTGTCAATATTATCAAATTTTGGATTTTGTTTGTTTGCATTTCTGGGGATCAAACCCAGAGCTGCATGCATGCTAGGCAAGTGCTCTTTTCCCAGCAAAATTTTCAGATGTTTAATGAATAGAGGGAAAATGACCCATCAGTGTAGTTTTAATTTGTGTTTATATTTTTATGAGGGAGATTGAGCATCCTTTAATAATATGATTAAGAGACATTTGTATTTTTTTCTGCAAACTGTCCTTTGTCCTATTTTTTAAGATTATTATTATTTTTCTTATCAATTTCTTAAAAGCTTGATATATATTATATAGATTACCCTCTTGTCATGCATTTTTGCATTTTGTCATTTATCTTTTGCCTTTGCTTATGGTAATTTCCACCCTGTAGAAGTTTCATCTTTTTGTAATCAAATATATGTATATATATATCTTTCTTTTATATCTTCTGTGTTTTGAGTCAGGTTTATGAAGCCCTTTTATACTCTAAGTTTATAAATTCTTCCATATTTTCTTTGAGAACTTTTGTGGGTTTTTTTTCATACTTAAGTCTTTGAGCCATATGGAATTTATCCTGTTATGAGGTTGGCCGTGCAAATAAAGCATACTTTTTTTTCCCCAGAAGGCTAAAAATTGTTCTAACATGTCTTAGTCTATTTTCTGTTGCTGTAACAGAATACCTGAGACTAGATGATTTACGAACAATAGAAGTTAATTTTGACTCACAGTTCTGGAGTCTGGGAAGTCAAAGGGCATGTGGTGAGGATCCTATTCTGTGTCATAACATAACAGAAAGGTAGAAGGTCACGTAGAGAGAGAGAAAGCAAGGGAGAACTGAGGAAGCCAAACTCATTTTCAAAAATGAGAGCAAAACTCACTCACTTCTGAGAGAATTAACCAGTCCGGGCATTAATCCCTTCATGAAGGTGAATAACCTCAAGCCCTAAATACTTCTTTTTTTAAATTATTATTATATAAATTTATTCATGGTATGTGTATGTGTGTGGTATAGATACATATGTTTATATTATAATTATATACATATATTTGGGAGGGTGTTAGGGATTGAGTACTTTTCATGTGTGCTAAGCATGTGTTCTACCCCTTAATTATATCCTGCTCACCTCATTTTATATATATGTGTGTGTGTGTGTGTGTGTGTGTGTGTGTATGTGCACTTTTTTGGGGGGGGGGGTACCAGGGGTACTTGGCCAGTGAGCCACATCTCCAGCCTTATTTTGTATTTTATTTGTAGACAGGGTTTCACTGAGTTGCTTAGTGTCTCACTGTTGCCGAGGCTGGCTTTGAAGTCAATCCTCCTGTCTTAGCCTTCTGAGCTGATGGGATTACAGGCGTGAGCCACCATGCCCAGCCACTTTTTTTTAATACATTGATTTCTGGGGGGATGGCATTGAACCCAGGGGTACTTAAGCCATGTCCCCAGACCTCATTTCATATTGTTGATGCTGCTGTAAATGGGAGTCCTTTATCCCATTATATCTAGTACTGGTTTTGTGTATATGAAAATTATTGATTTCGAATATTATATAACTTTATTCTTGGGAATTCTCTTCTTGTTGTGATAGTTTTGCAGTTTATTCTTTGATATTGTCCAGGTGTCTGTTGTTATTATCTGTATATGATGATAATGGTACCATCTACTTTCCAGTGGTCCTTTTTCCAGTTTCTCTCTCTATCCTGATTCTGTTGGCTAATGTGCTGCATAGGTGACAGTGGGCCTCCTTATCTTGTTGCTGACTTTACTAGGAATGCTTCTATTAGGATGCTGGACTTTGGGCTGAGATAGACATGTTTTATCACCAATAAGCTTTTATTCAGAACAGATTGTAGACAGATTCTATATCCTAGAGTAAATATTTAAAAATTAAAATGATCTGGTTGCAGTGGCACACTCCTGTAATCCTAGCTACTCAGAAACTGAGGCAGGAGGATCAGAAGTTGGAGACCAGCCCTGGGCAATGTAGCAAGACCCTATCTCAAAAACTGAAAAAGGGTAGGGTTGTAGCTCAATGAGAATATGTCCCTGGGTTCAATCCCTAGTATGGCAAAAATAAATAAATAAGTACATAAAGTAAGTGTGACTGTTTCTGCCTTTAAAATGCTTATAAGAACTGGCTGCAGTGGCATACATCTGTAATCCCAGAGGTTCAGGAGTCTGAGGCAGAAGGATTACAAATTCAAAGATGACCTCAGCAATTTAGCAACTCAACAAGACCTTGTCTTTAAATAAAATACAAAAAAGGGCTGGGATGTGACTCAGTGGTTAAGCATCCCTGGGTTCAATCCCTGGTATCAAAAAAAAAAAAAAAAAAAAAAAGAAGAAGAAGAAGAAGAGGAACTGAGTTTGTAGCTAAGAGGTAAAGTGACTCTGGATTTAATCCCCAGTACTGCAAAAAGTAAAGAAAGAAAAAATGGTGAGATTCTGGTGTCAAACTGCCTGGGTTGGGATCTTTTCTTCACTATCTGTTGGTTGGATGTCCTCAGACAAGATTACCCTCTGAACTTTTGCTTCTTCTTCCTTAAAATTGGGGATATTGTGGGCTGGGGTTGTAGCTCAGTGGTAGAGTGCATGCCTCGTACATGTGAGGCACTGGGTTCAATCCTCAACACCACATAAAAAATTAACAAATAATAAAGATATTGTGTCCATCTACAACTAAAAAATTCTTTTAAAAAAATGGAGATATTCTTACTCTGTACTTCATAGTTGTAGGGAGAATTGTGGGGATTACTTAAAGTACTTAAGTATATGCCCAATAGCTGGGGATGTGGCTCAGTGGTAGAGCGCTTGCCTAGCACATGTGAGGCACTGGGTTCAATCCTAAGTGCTGCATAAAAATAATAAAATAAAGGTATTGTGTCCATCTATAATTTAAAAAAATTTTTTTTTAAAGTATATGCCCACGGGCTGAGGTGTGGCTCAGAGGAAGAGCGCTTGCCTAGCATGTATGAGGCACTGGGTTCGATCCTCAGCACCACATAAATATAAAATAAAAATATTGTGTCCACCTATAACTAAAAAAATAAATATTTTTTTAAAAAGTATATGCCAAATAAATATTCAGAATTTCCCTAACTTTTGAGATTATAGGTAACTTTATAATAAACATACTTTGACTGCCTTTCTGTTTTCTTAAAATAATTTCCCAGAATTAGAAGTATTGGACCAAGGATGTAAATATTTTTTATAGATCTTTAAATGGGAATACCAAAACAACTTCTGGATATATAACAACTACACCCTTCCTTATTAGCTGTAGGATAATGCTGTCTCACCAAACTCAGATTATCACTTATTAAAATCTTTTGAGGGGCTGGCATTGTGACTCAGTGGCAGAGTGCTTGCCTGGTACATATGAGGCCCTGGGTTTAATTCTCAGCACCACATATAAATAAATAAATAAAGGTCCATCGATAACTAAAAAGATTTTTAAAAAATAAAATATCTTGAGCTGCTGGGCGTGGTGGTACACACCTGTAATCCCAGCATTTAGGAGATTGAGATTGGAGATTACAAGTTTGAGGCTAGCCTGGGCAATTTAGCTGAGAAGCTCAGCAACTTAGCCCTTGTCTCAAAATAAAAAAGGGTTGGTTGGATATAGCTCTGTGGTGAAGTGCCTCTGGGTTTAATTCCAATACCAAAACAAACAAACAAAAAAAAATATGAAGAAGTCATTTCAGGGATCAGAAAAGGCAACAATAATATGTTTAGCAATACTAAGTTAGGAACACATTGAGTTTGAAATATCTCTGCATCTTTTGGTGATCCATAATAATGGCAGCAGCTCACAGGCAACTACATTAAACCAGGTGCCTGTTCCCTATTTGCAGTTGCAGTTTCTCCTTGAGTCTTTCTAGTCCCCTCAGGTGCAGTAGTTTTAGCTCTCTTACTTGCCAGTGAGGAGATGGTAGTATAGACTGCAGCAGAGCAGGGTTTAAATCCACTAATTTGATCTCATATCCCCTGTTGTTTGTCCGTTGTTATTTCTATTACTTCCAAGCCCTGCTCATTCTGCCTCCTTGACTCCTTTCTACCCTCCCTTTCTCACCTGCATTACAGCTGCCTTCTTCCAGGTCTTACTGCTGTGTTCTGACTCCTCTGCTGTCTGATCAAATACCAAGTTGCCTCTCTCCTCTACACAAAAACCATTTAATGGCCCCCAGCATGTACAGGGTTAAGTCCAAACTCTGTAACAAGGCAAACACACTGTATCACCTCCACTTTCTCCATCTCTTGCACTGGGTGCCCTGGCCACACTGAGCAGCATCCTTTGTTTTCTGAACGCGCCCATCTGTTTGATGGCTGCTCACCTCTGCTAAATGATCTCCTCTGCCTAGAATGTCGTTCCTTTCTCTTGGTGAAACCTGCTTGCCTTTCCAGCAGGCTCACCTCACCTAGAAGCTTTCTGTATTAGTTTCCTAGTGCTGCTGTAACAAATTATCACAAACTAGATGGCTTAAAACAATATCAGTTTATTTTTTCTTCAGTTCTGGAGGCTAGAAGTGTGAAATCAAGGGGTCAGCAGGGGCCGTGCTCCTTCTGAGGGCTCTGGGGAGACTCTTGGCCTCTGCCTGCTTCTGTGGCTGTCAGCTGTTCTTGACGCTCCTTGCCTTTCTACGGTGTCACTCCAATCTCTGCTTCTGTCTCATTCGGCCATCTCCCTCCATTGTCGTCTTTATGTCTTCATGTCTCCATGTCTCCAAGATCTAGTTGGTGGCTTTAGCGGCCCACCTTAATTGAGTTCCATATGAACTTGATTTCATATATATATGTTGTTGTTACCAGGGATTGAACTCAGGGGCACTAGACCACTGAGCCACATCCCCAGCCTTATTTTGTATTTTATTTAGAGACAGGGTCTTGCTGAGTTGCGTAGGTCCTCGCTAAATTGCCGAGGCTGGCTTTAACTTGCAATCCTCCTGCCTCAGCCTCCCAAACTACTGGGATTACAGGTGTGCACCCCTGCACCCAGCTGAACTTGATTGTATTTGCAGAGACTTTACTTACAAATAAGTTCATATTCCTAGGTGTCAGGGGTTAGGACTTTTGCATATCATTTCTGGGGTTACAATTCAACCCACACCTTTTCTGCCCTTTCCCTTCTTTGTGCCCCCCTAAACACTTCAGCTGTGCCATTCATAAGGTTGCACCAACTTGTTTTAACTTTGTTTTCCTTTTTTAGAATGAGAACTTGTCTTAGTCATGTCAGGATGCCCAGAGCGTCTTAAATTGCGCGTATGTTACTAATTGAATGAATGCAAGTGGAGTGCTCCAGGAGGCACCTGAGTGTATGTTAATGGCTATGGTGGACGTGAATAATATGGGATTTTTAGTATACAGATAGTGTTTGGAATTGCATGTAATTGTAGTACAAGGTTTTAGTGGTCCAGGATTCTGGTATACTTGAATCCCAGGCTGTTTTTAAGTACTGAAATGTTTTTAGGTATAAATAGTTATTTGGTGTTTCATGATGTAAATAATTTGTGTTTTGAGACATGCCTAGAGAGTTATGTACTGCATTTAGGTTTCATATCCAACAAGATACAGTTTAAAAATTTTTTAAGTTGTCCATGAACCTTTATTTTATTTATTTATATGCAGTGCTGAGAGTCAAACCCAGTGCCTCACACATGCTAGGCAGGTGCTCTACCACTGACCTACAACTCCAGCCCCAACAGGATACACTTTTAAAGCAGGTAGACTAACTATATTATTTGTGTGTGAGTGTGTGTGTGTGTGTGTGTGTGTGTGTGTGTTTATTGGTGCATTATAATTATATATAATAGTGACATTCATTGTTAGAAATTTGCGTATGCACACAGTATAACCATATAATTTGTTTATTTCATTCCCCACTGACTACCTCATTCTTTAACATCCTTACGGGACTGGGGTGTAACTCAGTGGTAGAGCACTTGCCCAGCATGCAAAAGAAAAAATTCTTATAAGGTATCTATTAATTTTGTTTTGTTTTGTTTTATTTTATTAGTTTATAGATTGAACCCAGAGCCTTGTATGTGATAGACAAGCACGCTAACCACTGAGATACATCCCCCATCTTTTTTATTTTTTATTTTGCGACAGGTCTCACTAAGTTGCACATGCTGGCCCTGAACTTGCAATCCACTTGCCTCAGCTTTCTGAGTAGGCATACACCACCGTGCTCACCTGATACCAGTTCCGTGTTCTGACATTGTACAAAATCCTTTATCTCAGTTTTGCATTTGCTAATTTGAAGCCATGGGCACAGTGAGCAGACTGCACACTTGCACTGTCCTGAAGACACTGCAGGGTTTGAATGGCATTGAGTGACAGCACAGATTCCTATGACTTCTGTAGTTCAGAGCCACAAGGGCCTTAATTACTTTGCATAGTTCTTAATCCCAAAAAAAAAAAAAAGTGCCACCAGAATGACTCATCCCTGGGAATTCTAGATAAATGGTATTTTACTATCCTTATTCCATTCCAGTACCAAGTTCTTCACTGATTGATACATTAGAATTTTTAGTGGGGAGGGGTGTAGCTCAGTAGTAGAACAATTGCCTGGCAAGCAGGAGTCCCTGGGTTTAATCCCAAAGTACCAGAAAAAAATGTTCTGGTGAACTGTGTTGTAATACTCTGGCCACTTTATATCTGGGGCTGTATTAGCTGAGTGGTGATGTAACATAAATGTCTTGAGTAATTGAGGCAAATTGCCTGTTTTTGACAGAATTACAAAGAAGCAGGATGGAATTCCCTATCTGCTCTTTTCCATGTACGTCTGACAAATTCTCCCCCAACCAGGCCTTTGACCAATATCTCTTTAGGAGAATGGATTTGTTTATCTGTCCTCATCCAGAAAATACTGAATATTATAAGTACACATACTCAACATTAAAATATATCTAAAACAATTAATATACATTGTGGAACCAATAGTTCTGTTGTTTTGAGGACTTTAAAAAAAAAAAAAAAAACCCAAAACTTGGGGCTGGGGCTGTAGCTCCGTGGCAGAGCACTTGCCTAATGTGTGAAGCACTGGATTTGATCCTTAGCACCACATAAAAATAAATAAATAAATAAAGGTATTGTAGCCATCTGCAATTGAAATTAAAATAAATAAATAAATAGGAACTTCATTCCTTTAAAACAAAACAAAACCCAACCACTGCCAGATTCAGTGGCCTATGCCTATAACCCCTGGGAGGTTAAAGCAGGAGAATCACAAGTTTGAGGCCAGCCTGGGCAATTGAATGAGACCTGTCTTAATATAAAGAAGTTGGGGGTGTAACTTAGTGATTAAGCATCCCTGGGTTCAATCCCCAATACCAAGAAAGCAAAACAAATATACTAAACCTAACCTAGCAACTTGTGCTGGCATCTTACAATATAAATTGATTATTTTAGTTCTTATTGTAAGAAGCATGAACATATGTAGTATAATATTTAACTACAACAAAATAATTTAAAAGTATTGAAGTTGGAAGACTTTGCACAGATCACACAGTCCTACCTCCTGCCAAATGCATTCACCCTAAGTTGGTGACAGTCTACCTCTGATACAATAGTGGCATAGAATTTGCCACTTTGCAAAGGGGACAATTCTGTTGTTGAATGGCTTAACTAGTGTTTCTCAAAAAGTTTTTTTTTTTCTTTTACCAAAATCCTCATTAAGAAATATATTTTGGACTGGGGATGTGGCTCAGTGGCAGAGCACTTGCCTACCATGTGTAGGACACTGGATTTGTTTCTCAGAACTGCATACAAATAAATAAAATAAAGGTCCATCAACAACTAAAAAATATTTTATATATATATATATATATATATATGTGTGTGTGTGTGTGTGTGTGTGTGTGTGTATATATGTATGTATATATGTATATTTTAGCACACACCTGTAATCCCAGTGGCTGAGGAGGCTGAGGCAGGAGGATCGAGTGTTCAAAGCCAGCCTCAGCAATGTAGTGAGGTGCTAAGCAACTCAGTGAGACCCTGTCACTAAATAAAATACAAAAAAGGGCTGGGGATGTGGTTCTTTGGTTAATGCCCCTCAGTTCAATTCCCTGTACCAAAAAGAAAAGAAAAGAAAAAAAAATATTTTATAGGGGCTAGAGGTACTTCAGTGGTAGAATATTTGCCTCAGATGTCTGAAGCTATAGGGGGATGTAGCTTAGTGGTAAAGTGCCCCTGGGTTCAATTCCTAATACCAAAAACAAACAAACAAAACAACTTTGCTTACCCTAAGCAAACCAGAGATTTTTCTCCTGT
Organism: Urocitellus parryii; assembly: GCF_045843805.1. NCBI lineage: Eukaryota > Metazoa > Chordata > Mammalia > Rodentia > Sciuridae > Urocitellus > Urocitellus parryii. The sequence goes on from NC_135541.1 coordinate 19,963,673, forward strand.
TTTCTTCTAGAAATTTAACTTTTACATTTAGTTCTATGATTCATTTCAAGTTAAATTTTGTATATGGTTGTATTAGTTCATTTTCCATTACTATAACAAAATACCTGAGGCTGGGAACTTTATAAGGAAAAGAAGTTTATTTCAATTATGGTTTTGGAGACTAGAAAGTCCAGACAGTGTAGCACCAGTTCTGTTGAGGGCCCCTTGACTGCATCACGTCTTGGCAGATGGCACCATGATGGGAACATGAGCAATAGGGAGAGATCACATGGTGAAAAAGGAAACCAGAGAGCAGAAAGGAGATCTTTTATAACAATTCATTTTTGCAATTGCATCTGGAGTGCCATAGAACTACTTTAATCTCTTCCCAGGGCAGCAACCCCAAGTGAGACCTAATGACTTCCCACTTCAGGCTCTACCTGCTGAAGGTCCTACCTACCACCTCTCAAATTATCACAGTGGAGACTAGTATTATCTCTTCTTTTAGGGTTTGACAGAGTTCAACACTGAAGTGGGCACAGTGACACACCCTTGGGACTCTGGAGGTTGAGGTAGGAGGATGACAAGTTCTAGGCCAACCTCAGCAATTTAATGAGAGACTCTATCTCCAAATAAAAAACAAGAAGGGCTGGGAATGCAGCTTGGTGGTCCAGTGCCCCTGGGTTCCGTCCCCAGTGCTGCTCTGCTCTCCCCCACACCAAAAAAGTCAACATTGAAGCCATTTGGGCCTGGAGTATCTTTGTGGAAAGTTTTAAAACTTAACATTTTCAGCCAGATAAAGTTGTGCACACCTGTAATCCCAGCTAGTCAGGAGGCTGAGGCAGGATTGCAAGTTTGAGGCCAGCCTCAGCAATTTAGTGAGACTCTGTCTAAAAATAAAAAGGGGTGGGGATGTAGCTCAGTGGTAGAGCATCCCTGGTTCAATCCCCAGCGCTGCTAAAATAAATTATATTTTTTATTTATTTTAATATTATATCTTTGATTTCCTTAATTTACATAGCAGTTCAGATTTTCCATTTTTTTTCTAGCGTGTATTTTGATCATTATCTTGCTTAAGGAATTTTTACATTTCATTTAATTCATTAAGTTTATTTTCTTTTGGTTATAATATTTTATTTTTATTCTTTTTTTTCTTTTCTTTTTGATATTGAGGATTTAACCCAGGGGTGCTTTACCACTGAACTACATCCCTAGTTCTTTTTAGTTTTAGATAGAGTCTCACTAAATTGCTTAGGTCCTCACCTCACTAAATTGCTGAGGCTGGCTTGTGATCGTCTTGCCTCAGGATTACAGGCATGCACCACTGTACCTGGCTTGTTCTTCGTATTATTATTTTTTTTTTTTTAAAGAGAGAGTGAGAGAGAGAGAGAGAGAGAGAGAGAGAGAGAGAGAGAGAGAGAGAGAGAGAGAATTTTTAATATTTATTTTTTTTTAGTTCTCGGCGGACACAACATCTTTGTTGGTATGTGGTGCTGAGGATCGAACCCGGGCCGCACGCATGCCAGGCGAGCGCGCTACCGCTTGAGCCACATCCCCAGCCCCTTCGTATTATTTTTTAAAAATAATTTTTTTAGTTGTAGTTGACACACAGTACCTTTATTTATTTATTTATATGTGGTGCTGAGGATTGAACCCAGGGTGGTGCACGTGTGAGGTGAGCGCTCTACCCCTGAGCCACAACCCCAGCCCTAGTTCTTATTCTTTTAATGTAGGATCTGTTTTCCCTCTTTCATCCCTGATATTGATAATTTATGTCTCTTTCTTTTTTTCTTGATTGATCTGGCTAGAGATTGATCAGTTTTATTGATGTTGATTAATTTATTGGTAGTGATATAGAAAACCAGTTTTGGGTTTCATCAGTTTTTCTCTAGCATTTGTTCAATTTCCATTTCATTCATTTTTGATCTTGTCTTTATTATTTCTTCCCCACTGCTTGCATTGAGTTTACCTCCTTTTTTTCTAGCTTCTTAGGTTGAAACTTTTTTTATATATTTTTTAAATTGTAGATGGACACATTACCTTTATTTTATTTATTGATTTTTAAGTGGTGCTGAGGATCAAATCCAGTGTCTCACACATGCCAGACAAGCGCTCTCCCTCTGAGCCACAACCCCAGCCCCTCTTAAGTTGAAACTTAACTCATTGATTTTTTTTTTTTTTTTTGTGGTACTGAGGATTGGATCCCAAGGGCACTCTGCTACCTGGCTTCATCCCTAGTTTTTTTAATTTAAAACTTGTTTTATGGCCTAACATGATTTATCTTGGTGAATGATTGCTGTTCATTTTTAAAAAATGTATATTTTGCTGTAGTGTATATTCTAAATGTCAATTTAGTCAAGTTGGTTGATAGTATTGCTCAAATGTTTGATAATCTTATTGATTTTCCAACTTCTCTTTCTATTAATTACTTAGAGGAGTGTTGAAATACAAAACTATAATTGTGAAATTCCTTGTTTTCTTTTTCACTTCTACTAGTTTTTGAAGCTTTGTTATCTGATACATAAATGCCTTTTTTTGTTATATCTTCTTGATGAATCAATCCTTTCATAATTATATCTTTTAGGGCTGGTAATATTTCTTTCTCAAGCGTGCTTTGTCTGATATTAATATTACCAGCCATCCTAGTTAACTTACAATTAGTGTGTTCATAGTATACTTCTGAATTTTTGATATTTGATATTTTTAATATTTGAGTCTTCCTTTTTCAGTTACCTTGTATGTGTGTGTTTGCATGTGGGCTGGGGACTGAACCTATGAACTTACACATGCTAAGTATGCGTACTGTACCACTAAGCTGTGTCCCAGCCCCTAATAATTTATTTAAATGGAGTTTAGACTATTTTCATTTAAAGTAAGTATTAATATAGTGGGATAAAAGTATTATCTTACTATTTGTTTTGTACTTTTGCCATTAGTTTTTTTCTTCCTTTTCCCTTTTTTCCATACCCTACTTCAGTAAAAGAATATTGAGCATTTCTTAGTATTTGGTCTCCACCATGAGCTCATCTGCTTAATCTATTGTACTTTTAGTGCTTGCTCAAGGGGTTATAATATACACTTTCCCTCATTATAATATGCATATAACTTGTCACACATCACATGTTATATAGCTTCACATGTAGTAGGTCTGGCAACTCACAGCCTATAGGCTAAATATGGATCACTTTATGCTTTTGTAAATGAAGTTTTATTGGAACACAGCCACGATCATTCATTGCATGTCATTTATGGCAGGATTTTTTTGCTACAATGGCAGAGCTTGTGGTGGTGTTGGGAGATGGTGCACCCTTTAAGAGGTGAGGCCTAGTGGAAGGAAGTTAAGTCATTAGGGTGTGCCCTTGAAGGGAATTAGGGTACTCCCACCCCTTCTCTCTCTCTCTCTCTCTCTCTCTCTCTCTCTCTCTCTCTCTCTCTCTCTCTCTCTGCTTCCTGGTCATCTTGAGGTAAGCAGCTTTGCTCTACCATGTGTTTCCTGACTTGCCACAGGCTTAAAGCCACAGGGCCAAGTGACCATGGACTTTTGAAACCTCTTAAACTACAAGCCAAAATAAATCTTTCCTCCTTTTAAATTGTTTATCTCAGGTTATTTTGTCACAGCAATGCAAAGCTGACTAGTCAGGGTTGTGTTGGGAGAAAGGACTAATACACCAGGACTCTTGCCGTTTTACCCTGCGTGTATATAGGTTGTGTTCAGCACAGGCTCTAGGGGACCCCTGTGCAGAGTTTTTTTTTTTTTTTTTTTTTTTTTTTCTTTTTGGCTCAGGGGCACTTGACCACTGAGCCACATCCCCAGCCCCATTTTGTATTTTATTTAGAGAAGAAGGGTCTCACTGAGTTGCTTAGCTATTGCTGAGGCTGGCTTTGAACTCAAGATGTTCCAGCCTCAGCCTCCCAAGCCACTGGGTTTACAGGCATGCATCATTATGCCCAGCTCCTGTGCAAATTTATTGATCTCTTTGCCTACATCATTGTCTCCTTTCTGGTATTCTGCCCTATAACTTCTGGGCGTCATCTTCCTGAATAATAATTGCTGTCTGATAAGTCCAGTTCGATTTTCCCTTTTTGTAACCCAATTCAGGAAGCCAAAGTGATGGTGGGACTTACCCCACTTGATTTCTTTCTCTTGGGGATCTCAGTTACACTCCCTTTTCATTGCCAAAAACATTTTTCATGTATTTTACCCAGTTTTCTAGTTTTTTAATAGTAGAATAAATACCAAGTCTAATATTATGTCAAAGGCCCATGAAACTTACTTTAACAGTTTTCTAACTTATTTTTGCATTTTAAAGGTATACAATATCAATTGCAATAATTGCTTTATCCTTTTCTTTTTTTTTTAATTTTTAATATTTATTTTTTGGTTCTCGGCGGACACAACATCTTTGTTGGTATGTGGTGCTGAGGATCGAACCCGGGCCGCACACATGCCAGGCGAGCGCGCTACCGCTTGAGCTACATCCCCAGCCCTGCTTTATCCTTTTCAATATTCATATTTAATTTCCTTGTCTAATTCATTGGCTAGATTTTTCAGCATAATGTTAAATAAAAGTATTGATGTTTTCCTAGTATTTTCCACTAAGGGTAGATGAGAAATCTTTTGTTTTTGTTTTGGATATCAGGGGCACTCAATCACTGAGCCATAACCCCAACCCTTTTTTGTTTCTTATTTAGAGACAGGGTCTCACTGAGTTGCTCAGTGCCTCGCTTTTTACTGAGGCTGGCTTTGAACTCACAGTCTTTCTGTCTCAGCCTCCTGAGCTGCTGGGATTATAGGCATGCACCATCACGCCCAGCAGGAAATCATTTTATTTATTTATTTTCTTGCAGTACTAAGGATTGAACCCAGGGGCACTGTACCATTGAGCTACATCCTAGACCTTTTTATATTTTGAGACAGGATTTTACTTAGTTGCCTAGACTGCTCTTGGACTTGAAATCCTTCTATTTCAGCTTCTACAGCCACTGGAATTATAAGTGTATACCACTGTGGCCAGCAGAAAAACATTTTTAAAAGATAATAGTGGGGTGAGGATGTGGCTCAGTGGTAGAGCATTTGCCTATCATGTGTAAGATCCCAGGTTCAATCCCCAGCACTGCAAAATAAATAAATAAATAGCCAGGCATAGTGGCTCATACCTTTAATCTTTTGGGAGGCTAAGGCAGGAGAATTGCAAGTTTAAGGCCAGCCTCAGCAACTTAGCAAGGCCCTAACCAACTTAATGAGACTTGAAATCTTGGACTTGAAATCCTTCTATTTCAGCCTCCACAGCCACTGGAATTATAAGTATATACCACTGTAGCCAGAAGAAAAACATTTTTAAAAGATAATAGTGGGGTGAGGATATGGCTCAGTAGTAGAACACTTGCCTATCACTGTAAGATCCCAGATTCAATCCCCAGCACTGCAAAATAAATAAATAAATAGCCAGGCACAGTGGCTCACCTGTAATCTTTTGGGAGGCTAAGGCAGGAGAATTGCAAGTTTAAGGCCAGCCTCAGCAACTTAGCAAGGCTCTAAGCAACTTAATGAGACCCTGTCTCAAAAAAAATCGGGGGTATAGGGGAGCCTGGAGTGTAGCTCAGTGGTGAAACGCCCCTAGGTTAAATCTCCAGTACCAAAAAATAAAAAATGACTAAATAAATAAACAAACAGATAATAGTCAGGATTGTGTTGGGAGAAAGGACACTATCAAATGGTATTGGTGGATATAATGATTGGAGAAGATAATCTAGCAGTATCCAATTAGAAACTCTACCTCTAGGAATCTATTTCACAAATGCTCAAGGATCTATGTATTTGTTACAACATTATTTATAAAATCAAAAAATTATGGGCCAAGGTTATATCTCAGTGATAAGATGCTTGCCTAGCTTGCCTAGCATGTGCCAGAACCTAGGTGCAATCCCCAGCATCACAAAACATAAGTAAATAAAAATTTAATTAAAAAAATAAAAATTGTAAAGTCACAACCCACCTACCTCATTTCAAATGAGAACAGACAAATGATTAGATTTCCACTGATAGAATATGAAAGTGAAAGACTGGGTATTGATTTGGTGCTTCTCCAGTAATATTCCCACGTGTCTTGTTTCTGCAGTTGTCTGACATGGTCCTGAATAATTCTGCCTCCATTGGCCTAGAATGCCTAGTTTGTCTGCATTCTGGAGACTCAGCAAATCCTGGTCTTTGGGCGTATAATGAATATGTGAAGTCCCTAACCTCTAGCCAAGGGACTCAATCTTTTTAAAAATTATATATATATATTTTAGTTGTAGGCAGACACAATACCTTAATTTTATTTTTACATGATGCTAAGGATCGAACCAAGGGCCTTGCGTGTTCTAGGTGAGCACTCTACCACTGAGCTCCAACCCCAATCCGCCTCAGTCTATTTTATGTAATAAGTTTGGAGAGGTTTGTGAGTTTGAAACCCACTATTAGCTAGAACCTCAATTACATCAAATGTGGAGTAAGCTGCATTATAGACATAAGTTCTTGAGCACTAATTTATTTTACTGTTCTTCATCTCTGTATATGTTTGTATTTATAAATTTGATATAGTACTACCATTGATAGTTCAGAGGTAGAATTCTTTCCTGCGCTGCGGGAGACCTGGGTTTGATTCCTGGCCAATGAATGCTCAATTTTTCCACTGGAGTATAAACATTTTTTTTTAATAAACTCACAAATAAAAAAATTGATATAGTACTGAATTGTGGTTAATGTATTTTTAACATAACCTCTCAGCCACTTTGGTATGGTTAGCACTAATGAGAGCAGGCTTAACAGACTGTATATTGCTGAAAATTAAGGGTCCTCAAAATCTATTCATATTTATAGGCCATGGTCTCACTTTCTGCTAAATTCCATGTTCTGCTGAATAATTTTGATCCACAATGATTTACCACAGAGTGTGAAGTATTAAAGTTACTGCAAAACTGCTACACAGAAATCTTACTTTAGATGTTAAAATGGATATTTTACAATGGATTGTGAAAAATACCTTCATAAAACTGGCTGGCTGTTAATTAGAGATTGGTGGAAAGCTTCTAACATCATGAAAGGTATCATAAAAAATTATTTAGCCTGGGAAGAAATGACTCACAACTAAAAATGAACATGGGTGAAAGAAATTTCTGGAAGCCTTCCAGGACTTTAGGGCATATAAAGGGGGAAAAAACTGCCATTATACCAATATTAGAACTACTATTTAGTGATATGATTAACTTGATTGCACTGATTCCATCAATGTTTCCTCATAAAAATTGTTTTCCCTGCTAAGTAGATTTTTTTTTAAGATTTTTTATTTTAAAAGTTGTTCATAGAATAGACCTTTATTTTACTTATTCATATGCGTTGCTGATAATTGAACTCAGTGCCTCACACATGCTAGGCAAGTGCACTACCACTGAGCCACAACCCCAGCCCCAAATATTTTTTTTAATAGCCAGACAATGGATGGGCATTCTTTAAAATAATAATAATAATAATTATATATATATATTTTTAGGTGGACACAATATCTTTATTTTACATTTATGTGGTGCTGAGGATTGAACCCAGTGCCTCGTGCTGGGGATGGAACCCATGCTTGGCGAGCGCTCTACCATTGAGCCACAACCCCAGCCCCATATGGGCATTCTTTTATAAAAAGACATGACAGAAAAAAAAATCCAATAGTTTTTATATACTATTTATACATTAATTATAAACCATAGTGATAAAAGCTTTCTTTTTTTTTTTTTTTTAAATATTTATTTATTAGTTATTGGCGGACACATCATCTTTGTTTGTATGTGGTGCTGGAGGATCGAACCCGGGCCGCACGCATGCCAGGCGAGCGCGCTACCGCTTGAGCCACATCCCCAGCCCCAAAAGCTTTCTGAACATTGGCAAGAAAAGCTAAAAAATTGTTGGTCTTCCTCATATTCTCTCTAAATTCTGCTACGCACTCAAGAGGAGTACTATCTGACACAACTATGAAAGAACTGAAGACTTAGAGTATTCTTGAATCGGCTGTGAGTTGGGACCATGTATGGGGTCACATATTAGCAGCATGTGACTATTGGCCACAAATGATAAAAATTCAGCTTAAATTTAAGCATCAAAGGAAATTCATTGGTTCATGTAACTAAAAATCTGGTGACAACACTGGCTTCAGGCATAATTGGATCCAGGAATTGAAATGATATTATCAGGGGCAGGCATAGTGGCACTCATCTAAAATTCCAGCAACTTAGAAGACTGTGAGGCAGGAGTGGCACATGTCTGAGGCCAGCTTGGGTAATTTAGCAAGACCCTGTCTCAAAACATAAAAAAGGGCTGGGATGTAGTTCAGTGATATAATGCCCCAGAGTTCAGTCCCTAGTGCCACCAAAAAAGGAAAGGAAAATAAAAGAATAGCATCAGGACATTGTATAAATAGTTTTGTCAGTGACTTAGAAAGTTAAGGCAGGAGGATCACAAATTTGAGGCCAGCAATTTAAAAAAACTTGTCTCAAAATAAAATAGGAGCTGAGATTGTGGCTCAGTGGTAAGTGCTCGCCTAGCATGCATGAAGCACTGGGTTTGATCCTCAGCACCACATAAATATAAAATAAAGATATTGTGTCCACCTAAAACTAAAACATAAATAAAGGATGGGAATATAGTTCAATGGTAAAGTGTCCCTGGGTTCATTCCCCAGTACCAACAAATAAATAGTTTTGTCAGATTTTATTCTGTTTTAGCATTATTTCAGGTGAGCTTTCTCATTTACTGAACATATCCTTTTCAGCTCTAGACTTATGTGATTGTCAAAGGCTCACCTCTCATACAGTGAGACCCTCATTCATTTTTTGGTGCTGGGGATTGAGGAATTGAACTAAGGGCCTCATAAATGCTAAGCATGTGCTCTGCCACTGAGCCACCCTCAGCCCCATCACCACTCGCAAGTCCCTTAATTTCTAACTACAGGGGAAAAAAGTAGCATCATGTTTTGGTCAGGGCTTTTAAATACATATATCACATCCTATGGAACAGCACCTAATCTCTTGGGGTATCATCTCTCATAATGGCATCTAGGTCCTGTGGTTTCTTCCTCCACGTCATGCCAGAAGTTCAGGTGTCTGGACCTCATTAAAGATGGCCTACCCTTCATTTCATGTTTCAGTCAGCCAGTGAAAAAATTTTAGAGCCATTCCCAAGTGCCCATACTGACACATTAAGTCCAGAATTGCTGGTAACTGCACCTGTATCAATTAATTTAGCCTTAGAAGTTCTTAGAAAACACATTCACAGATTTGTGCCAAGGTAACTTAGCAACATCTTGTATACTTACACACTTGCACTTTTTTGGGGGGGGGGCGGGGTATTGGGATTGAATCTAAGTGCCCCAGGTGGTAGTAGCAGTCATGGAGAGAAGTGGTGGTATTTTCCATCTGTTTTGAAGGTAAAGTAACAGACGAAGTGGTAGGATGGGGATACCCATTTCCTGAAATGGATAAGACTATAGGGAAGGCAGGCTGGTCAGGGGTGTACAAAGACTGTTTTTGGACATGTTAAGCTAAGAGGCCTATTAAACATCTTAAGTGGAGCTGCTGGTAAACAGATATATGAGTCCTAAGTCTGAAGTTCAGGGATGAAGCCAGGAGCTGGATATGTAAATCTGGGAATCTGTTTTTTTTTTTTTTAAGAGAGAGAGAGAGAGAATCTTAATATTTATTTTTTAGTTTTCGGCAGACACAACGTCTTTGTTTGTATGTGGTGCTGAGGATCAAACCCGGGCCGCACGCATACCAGGCAAGCGCGCTACCACTTGAGCCACATCCCCAGCCCAATCTGGGAATCATAAATTCAAAGGTGGAATTTAAAATTATGAAACTGAATGGGATCCCAAGGGATCTTCTCTACCTCTGTCGTTCCCTAGAGAAAATGTCTGAGGCCTGGAGTGTTCCATCACTTAGAAATTAGGAAAATAGAGAAAAATTAGCAAAGGAGACTGTAGGAGTGACCAGGAAGTTAAGAGGACCATGAAGTTAAGAGGACCATGAAGGAATTGTGTTTTGGCAGTCAAGTGACAAAAAGTGTTTTAGGATAAAGAAAGTTATCAACTGTGTTGGTAAAATGAGGCAAAGAAATGACCGTTGTATTTGACCATAAGCAAGTTACTAGTGACCTTAAAAAGAATTATTTTAAAGCCGGATGCAGTGGCAAATGCCTGTAATCTCAGCTACTCAGGAGGCAGGAGGATAGGATTGCAAGTTTGAGGCCAGCCTGGGCAAGTTAGCAAAACCCTGTCTCAATAAAAATAAACACAAAAACAAAGAATGGTTTTGATGAATGGGGATGAAAACCTGATTGAAATGGGTTCAAGGGAGAACAGAAGTAAAGACAGCAGATACAAATAACAAAATAAAATTCTTCCAATGAATTTTGTGTATAGGAGCAGAGAAATGGGGTAGTAGGCAGAGGTAGATGTGAAATCAAGGGGAGGTTTTTGTTTGCTTGCTTGTTTGTAAGAGGAAATATTAGATGTCATGTTTATACAATATTAGAAATGATCCACTTAAAAAGGGGAAATGATTTTGAGTTCGGCTTACTCAGAACTTACTTCCTGCCCGGCTTGAATTCTGTGAGCATAAGTCCTGAGCAATTTTCCATTTGTTTGCAAGATGCCCCAGGGCCCCACCAGCTCAGAGCTAATTTTTGTGTTAATTCTTCAGGTTGAGATTTCCCACACTAAGCAGGTAAAATAAATTTGGACTTTAGAATCAGATAAGGTACAATCTTAGATCTGAATATCTTTTTTTTTTTTTTTCCCCCACTTAAGGCCCTACAAAGAAAAACTTTGTTGTTCTTTTCCCCAGACTATGGACAAAACTTTTCACTAAGTCCCTTTTCACGAAGGTTGCACTCCTGGGAGGGTTCTAACTTCCTACCTCATACATTGGGTTTGTTACTGATAAAACCAGCTGAGCCAGGTAAGCTGGTACACACCTGAAATCCCAGCCACTTGGGAGGCGGAGGCAGGAGGGTTACAAGTTCAAGCCTAGCCTCAGCAACTTAGTGACTCAAATATATAAAAAAGAGGGGCTGGGACTGTGGCTCAGCAGCAAAGTGCTTGCTTAGCACGTGTGAGGCCCTGGGTTCGATCCTCAGCACCACATAAAAATAAAATAAAGATATTGTGTCCAGCTACAACTAAAAAATAAATAAATTTTTAAAAAATATATAAAAAAGATGCCGGGGGTGTCTCAGTGGTAGAGCTTCCCTGAGTTAAATCCCTAGCACCACAAACTAAAACAAAAAAACCAGCTGAGCTCATGGTCCTTCCTGGCCCTCACTCCTATACTTATTGCTCTGGCTCCGATCCCTCTTTGGCATCTGGGGATTTCTTATTCTTTCCTGCAAGCTCAACCATAACACATTTAACAAATTTGGGTTATATTTTAGTCAGCGTCTTCAGGGATTTGTGCCAGAGAAACATCTGCACTTTCTCCACCACCATTTGTTGGAACTGGAATCTTTCCCCTCGCTCTTCAGCTAGCTGATTCCTGGTCACTTTTTTTTTTTTTTTTTTAGTTGTAGATGGACACATTATCTTTAGGCGAGCGCTACCGCTTGAGCCACATCCCCAGCCCCTAAAAATTTTATTTTTTTTAAGATGATTTTTTTTTTTTGATGCTGGAGATTTAACCCAGGGATGCTTTACCACTGAACTACATCCCCAGCCTTTTGGCTTTTTATTTTGAGATAGGGTCTCACTGAGTCACTGAGGGCCTCACTAAGTTGCTGAGGCTAATCCTCCTGCGTTAGCCTCCCAAGCCACTGCGATAATAGGTGTGTGATACTGCACCCAGTGAAACAAAATTTCTAAAAATCTAATAACGTAGTATAATATTAAGTAGTATGTTGAAGCTTATTATTTTCTATGTCTTGGGACTATATTCTTCAAGAAGAAAAGTGGTTTTGTTGGAAAAAGAGGCTTCTGGTCCTGATTTCAGTGCACTCATGCTAGAAGGGGTTGCTGTCCCACTCTTGGTAACCTCCTGTGTCTTCTCCCTGCAGGATGGAGATTTCCACCCATCAGTCTCATCTCCTGCAACAACTAAATGAGCAGCGCAGGCAAGATGTGTTCTGTGATTGCAGTATTCTAGTTGAAGGGAAGGTCTTCAAAGCTCATCGAAATGTATTATTTGCTAGTAGTGGCTACTTCAAAATGCTTCTTTCTCAGAATTCCAAGGAGACAAGTCAGCCAACCACAGCTACATTTCAGGCTTTCTCTCCGGACACTTTCACAGTTATCCTGGACTTTGTCTATTCAGGCAAACTCTCTCTTACTGGGCAGAATGTCATAGAAGTGATGTCCGCTGCAAGCTTCCTTCAGATGACTGATGTCATTAGTGTATGTAAGACTTTTATCAAATCTTCCTTGGACATTAGTGAGAAGGAAAAAGATCGCTACTTCAGTCTCTCAGATAAGGATGCCAGTTCTAATGGCATAGAGCGTTCTGCTTTTTATGGTGGCAGCTGGCAAGAAGAAAGCAGTTCCCCACACTCTCACCTCAGCCCAGATCAAGGAGCAGGTATAATAAGTGGAAAGTCGTGGGGTAAGTATAATTACCCTCCGGCCTCCCAACGGAGCACTCAGCTCCCTGGGGTCAAGCATGAGCAGAGGAAAGATTCCATTAAAAAGACCAAGCATCTGCGACTGTCACAGCCTCCTGAAGCTGCTCAATATAAGTCAAGCAAACGAGAAGCACGTGCGTCTGATTCTTCCAGCCATGTTTCCCAGGCTGAAGAACAAGCGCAAATTGACACAGAAATGGACTCTGCTTCTGTTGGCTATCAGTATGGTCAAGGATCTGAGGTCACGTCCCGAAGTTTTTCAGGTACTCAAAAGGAGCATGACTCCCCAACCAGGTTCCAAACTGCTATTATATATAAATCCTTTCTCAACATGCCCTAATTTTAGGTGTGTCATAGGCAGTTAAACCAAGTGATTTTTTTAAAAGTCATACTTTTATAATGAAATGGATTTTATAAAACAAGAATTTAAAATGTTTAACTCAAAATAATATTGGAAACATTCAATGACAGTCAGTAGAATACTGATGGTCAAAACATAATTATCTGGGGCTGGGGTTGTGGCCGGCTCAGTGGTAGGTCGCTTACCTAGTGTGTGTGAGGCCCTGTGTTCAATCCTCAGCACCACAGAAAACTAAATAAACAAAATAAAGGTATTGTGTCCATCTACAACTAAAAATATTAAAACGACAACAACAAAAAAATCACATAATTTTCCAAACCTATATCTGGATGTTTGGATTACTATTAAATGTTTAAAGTCTTTTCTAAATGGTTCAATCTCTAAGATATGTATTTTCATTTTACATAGTTCCTCCCCCACCTGTCTTCACTCAGGAGGAGTATTTATCAACATATAAGTATATAATTGTGTGTGTGTGGTGCTGAGGATGGAACCCAGGGCCTTGAACTTGCTAGGCAAAGGCTCTACCACTAAGCCAGATACTTTTCTTTTTTTAAATTTGTAACACACAACTCATAAAATTTATACTGTGATTCTTCAGTGAACCAGTGTGCAACAACATAAAATATCTTTCTCACTAGGTGTGGGTGGTATATGCCTGTAATCCCAGTGACTCTGGAGGCTGAGTCAGGAGGATTACAAGTTTGAGGCCAGCATTAGCAAATAAGTGAGGTTCTAAGCAACTTACTGAGACCCTGACTCAAAATAAAAAATAAAAAGGGCTAGGAATGTGGCTCTGGGTTTAATCCCAAAAGAAAAAAAAAAAAAAAAGACAAGACAAAGATCCCTCTCTCTCTTAATTTTTTTTTTTTTGAATTTTCCAACATTTATTTTCTAGTTCTCGGCGGACACAACATCTTTGTTGGTATGTGGTGCTGAGGATCGAACCCGGGCCGCACGCACACCAAGCGAGCGCGCTACCGCTTGAGCCATATCCCCAGCCCTCTCTCTCTTAATTTTGAGACAGATTCTTGCTAAATTGCCCAGGCTGGCCTCAAATTTTTGGTCCTTCTGCCCCAGCCTCTCAAGTCCCTGGGATTAAAGGAATGCACCACCACACCCAGTTGTGTTTTTTTTTTTTTTAATGATAGTAATAAAATATAGAAATAGAGTATTATACTACCCTTATTCCCATATGGCTGAAATAAAGAAGGATTAGAAATATATATCATCCAGTCTTCTTCCCCAATGAACTAGTTAACAAATTTGCTTAATTGTTTATATGTGAATTCCAAACAAAATTTTCATAAAAAGAAGTCCCTGAGGATTATAGGGTCTATTACATATATTTTAAATGTTTATTTTAGAAAAATTTCAAAGTATCTTTGAAACAAGTTTGTGTGTTTCCTGAATGTGTACACTTTTTTCCTTATCATTGTATTTCCTTAACAATATGGTATCACAACTATTTATATAACATTTATATTATATAAATATAAATAGCATTAGGTATTATAAATAATGGAGATGTTTTAAAGTATGGGAGGATGTGCTTAGATTATATGCAAATACTACATTATTTCTATTAATGTCTCTTGAGCACCTGTGGATTTGTATCTGGTGGTGGTAAAGGGGTGTTTCCTGGAAATAATGTCTGGGGCTAGAGGTGTAGTCCAGTAGCAGAGCACTTACCTAGCATGTGTGAGACCCTGAGTTCCATCCATAGCACCACAAAAAAATTTTTGAGGTTTGCCTTCTATTATAACTAATAATTTTCTTTTCTTTTTTCTTTTTTTTTTTTGGTACTAAGGATTGAACCCATGAATGCTTTACCACTAAGCTATATCCCAGGCCTTTTTTGTTTTGATTTTTGGCTAGAGTCTTTCGAAGTTGCTGAGGCTAGCCTTGAATTTGCAATCCTCTTGCCTCATTCTTCTGGGTCACTGAGAATACAGGCATGTATCATTGTGTCTGGCCACAACTAACATTTTGTAGATGTGTACTTTAAAACCAAATATTAAAGATCCTTGTAATTATACAAGTACATGATAAGTAAAGGCAAGGTGATAAAAAACATAAATAAAACAAATTGCTTAAAAACTTGAATATTAGCTGGGTTTGGTGGCACACACCTGTGATCCCAGCAGCTCAGGAGGCTGACAGGAATTCAAAGCCAGCCTCAGCAACTTAACAAGGCCAGAAGCAACTTAGTAAGACTTTGTCTCAAAATAAAATATAAAAAGGGCTGGAGATGTGGCTCAGTGGCTAAGCACCCCTGAGGTAATTCCCCACTACTAAAAAAACAAAAACCAACCAACGAAACAAATCTGAATATTAAATGTTTTAATTTTGCATTGTTTATAGTGTTAAAATCCAGTATTAGCAGGGCATAGTGGCACATGCCTGTAATCCCAGAAACTCAGGAGGCTGAGGTAAGAGGATTGCAAGTTCAAGACCAGCCTCAGCATTTTAGGGAGACCCTAAGCAACTTAGTGAGACCCTGTCTTAGAAAAAGTAAAATATAGAAAGGGCTGGGGATGTGGGGGATGTGGCCCAGTGGTTAAGCACCTCTGAGTTCAATCCCTAGTACCAAAAAAAGAATATAGTACTACCTTTTTACATTTAAAAATGTAATGACTGGGGTTGGGGCTGTGACTCAGTGGCAGAGCACTTGCCTAGCATGTGCAGGGCACTGGGTTCAATCCCCAGCATCACATAAAAATAAACAAATAAAGGCATTCTAACCGTTTACAACTACAAAACAATTTTTTTTAAATGTAATGACTGTAGTATGTTAAATGAAGACATATGTGTAATAGTCTAAATTTACCTGGACTTTGTAAACATATCAAATACTAAAGTTATAGTTCTATATAGGAATACATTGACAATTCTGGTCTTAATAGAATGTCTTCCTCCTTCCTTTTACCTTTCCATGGTTGAACTCACCAAGTCCTTTTGGATTCTTTATGTTCATAGAATTGTTATGCTCTCTCTAGTGATTTAATAAAACTGTCTTGTGACAGATGACCTGCCCAGGATGCGATTCAAGTGCCCGTACTGCACACATGTGGTAAAGCGGAAAGCAGACCTCAAGCGACACCTGCGCTGTCATACAGGAGAAAGGCCGTATCCATGTCAAGCTTGTGGAAAAAGGTTTAGCAGGCTAGACCACCTAAGTAGCCATTTCCGAACAGTATGTATATGATCTTCCATCATTTTACTTCTTGAGGCAATGTGCATTTATCTGCTTTAGGATAATCCAGTTTAGGGGCATATCTTTTCATATAACTCTACCATAGGAAAAATTATTCGAAATCATGCACAAAATAATAATTTTATGTATATGTGTGTGTGTGTGTATGTATGTATGTATATATATATAGACTTTTAGTCTCCTTTGAGACCTCTAAGTACAGTTCTTTTAATTCACACCAAATATATTTTTATATGTTGATGTGTTCAGAGACAAAGATAATACAAACTGTACAAATGTTTTAAATGTCTAGGTCAGAATCACCACTTCACATATTTGGCATCTACCAGTGATTCCTGAATCCTGTCTGGTAGTATCTTGGTCTAGTTGCCGACCTCTCTCCACTACATCCCCTTTCTAGGCTCCCTTCAGCTTCTCTCCAGTCTTCTAAAGGAAGGAAGCCACTTCCAGTCAGGGATTGACTGTTAGCAGTCAAAAAATATTCAGAGAATTTGTTCTTTGATGCCCTGGGGGTTTCATAAGATAGTGACATTGAAATTGTTCTGCCCTTCATCTTGGCAACACAGTTTTCTTCTGAAATATGTGTTCTGTCACTTTTGCTTCTGTTCCATTTACAAGCGTTCTTTTTAAATTTAAAAGACAATGGGTCACTTACAGTGATTGTATCATGCATTGCTTTATAATTATTTATTCAACAAATATGTTTAGAGCACTGTATATGCCAGTTCCTTTTCTAAGTGCTAGCAATGAGAAATACAGGCAAAATCTCTGTCTTTGTTAACCTTATGGAACTAGAGTTTTAAAAACTAAAAAGCTTTTGGTGGCTCATGCCTGTAATCCTGAGGCAGGAGGATTAAAAGTTCAACACCAACCTCAGCAACTTAGCAAGTCCCTAAGCAACTCAGTGAGACCTGTCTCAAAATAAAAAATAAAAAAGGACTGGGGATGTGTGGCTCAGTCATCAAGCACCCCTGGGTTCATTCTCTGTTACTTAAGAAAATAATAATAATAAACAATCCTTCATTACTACAAAAGCAATAAGTATGTATTATAAAAAAATAAGAAACTAGTCGGGCGTGATGTCACATCCCTATGATCCAGCAGTGAGGCAAGGTGATCGTGAGTTCAAAGGCAGCCTCAGCAAAAATGAGGCACTAAGCAACTCATTGAGACCCTGTCTCTAAATAAAATACAAAATAGGGATGGGATGTGGCTCAGTGGTCCAGTGCCACTGAGTTCAATCCCCATAACTCCACCCCCCAAAAAAATAAAGAAAAGAAAACAACAACAAAAAAAATGTTTTATCACTCCAATGTTACTATTCTTAATATTCTTAACAGTTCTATTATATAGTCTTCCACAATTTCTTCTATGGATATAATTGTTTTTTAGCTTCGAATGAGATCATATCGTACATGCTGTTTTGTAACCTGTTTTCTTTAGTGAATAATCATCATTTATTTGTGTTTTGGGTTTTTTTTTTTATTTGTTTGTTTGTTTTTTGCGGTGCTGGGGATTGAACCCAGGGCCTTGTGCGTGCAAGGCAAGCACTTAAAATGTCTCATAAAAAACAAAATAGAGCTGGTTTGTCCAAGCCAGAATCCAGTCTAAGACCATCTCTCTGCTAAATCCCTTAAATATGTTTTTCTTTTATTTGTCGTAGCTGGGGATCACACCCAGGGCCTAGCGCATCCTAAGTATGTGCTTTATTACCACTGACTGCACCTTTGCTCCACCTCAAGTATATTTTTAATCTAGCACAGTTTCCCCCCCACATACCCCTCCCTTACCCCAACACTGACTTATTGAAGACAGCCAGTGGTTCTTCAAAGCACCCTAACTCTGGTTTGTCTGCTTGCTTCCATATGGTGTCATTTAGTTTGTTCCATTATTCTCCTTGCATTTTCTATAAACTAGAAGTTTTATCTAAAGTCCCAGTGGATTCAAGTTAAACACTTTCAATTAGAACACATCAAGGGCAAAGTTGTACATTTCATGTTCTGTTACATTAGGAGAGACACGTCTGGTGGACCCATCATTTGTGATTTTTTTTTTTTAGATAGAGAGAATTTTAATATTTATTTTTTAGTTTTCGGCGGACATAACATCTTTGTATGTGGTGCTGAGGATCGAACCCAAGCCACACGCATGCCAGGCAAGCATGCTACCGCTTGAGCCACATCCCCAGCCCATCATTTGTGATGTTAAGACAGATCTCTCTCTGTGGGTAATGATAATGTAATTCCACCATTGTATACATCAAGGTGCTGCCTTGTAACAAGAAAGGAATTTTTGTGAAAGAATTTTGGCATCTAAGAATGACCCCTTTCCCCATCAACTCTTCATTCAATGATATTATCAGTGATTGATAATATGTAAGAAGTTATAATTTTAGAGGGCTGGGGACATAGCTCAGTTGACAGAGTGCTTGCCTTGCATGCACAAGGCCCTTGTTTCAATCCCCACCACTACCACCAAAAAAACAAAAACAAATGATTTTATTTAGAGTTGTGGAATGATTTATCAATTTATAATTTCTTCTACAGTATTAGCTGGAATTCTATGAAGCAAAATTTCCCTTTATCATCTGGAGCTATTTGGTTATTTTGAAATCCAAATCCTATAGGAGAAGGAGGATAAACATTTGTTTCTTTCTCTTAAATCAATTTTCAAAGTGAAGAATTGATTTAATAGCAGCCTCAATGACATTATATGAGCTTTCTCAGGCTTTGCTGTTTTAGATACCATAGAGTATTAGGAATTTTCATCGGTTCATTGTGCTTCTTGATACATTTCAGAGTTATATCCAGACCATTCTCTACCTTAAAGTGGCTCTTATGTCCTTTGGACACATCCCATTACATTCAAAAGTATCCTCGTTCACTGGACCCAAAAGAGGCCTACACCCACCTCATATTTTCCCTACCACAGAAGTGGAATCAGCCACTTCTCGGAGGACGTAGGTTCCTTTCAGGAGGGGTGAAATTAGAGACCAGAATTTGGGTACCCACTGTTATGGAGTTGTCATGTGTCTTTTTTTTTTTTTTTGGCAGTGCTAGGGATGGAACCCGGGGCTTTGCACGTGCTAGGCAAGCCCTCTACCACTAAACTACATCCCAACCTGTCATTTCTTTTTTCTTTTTTTTTTTTTTTTGGCGGGGGTAGGGGGATACTGGGGATTGAACTCAGGGACACATCAACTACTGAGTCACATCCCCAGCCCTATTTTGTATTTTATTTAGAGACAGGGTCTCACTGAGTTGCTTAGCACCACACTATTGCTGAGATTGGCTTTGAATTTGCGATCCTCCTGTCTCAGCCTCCCCAGCTGCTGAGATTAGAGCCCTGCGCCATCTCGCCTGGCCCATCATTTCTTTTTAAATTATTTCAGTGGACACATATATACATTTTAATATATACATATATATTTTTTTTAAATTATGAGTTCATATTGATATTTTCAGTTTAAACATTGTAGTGTTTCACTTAATTTCTTTGACATCATAATTATATTAGAATTCATGAATCTTTGTCAATACTCTGTTAACAAAAACACCACCACATGTGATACCCATAATATTATTCTCTCAGGAAAATAAGTATTCTTTTCAACTGTACACTTTTAATATTTGCTATTTAATGTCAACAGTTAAGCAGAAGATAATAACTGTCCTGAATGATGTTCTATACATACTCGTAGATACTTTACCAAACTAAAATAGTTTTTTAAAATTTTATTTTATTGTTTGGTTTTCAAACTTTTCTGCCTTTCTCTAAATGAGTATTTCATAAACATTAATCCATCATTATACAATTAATTCTCATAATTTTTATAGTAGAACCCATAATCTACTTCTCTTAACAGCTATTGAACAAAATTGTTTATTACTAACTAAAATGATTTATAATCGTTCATCAGTTAAAACTTTTTAACCAAAGCATTCCACACCTATTAACCCATTCGGTTCTCACATCAACCCCATGAGTAGTGTGCCTATTAACAATAAAGAATCAGGGTGGGGCTGGGGATATAGCTCATTTGGTAGAGTGCTTGCCTTGCATGCACAAGGTGCTGAATTCAATCCCCAGCACCACAAAAAAAAGAATCAGGCTGGGATAATAATAGGTTGATGTATAAAAAAAACGACCTATAGGTTGTTTGTGACCAGTGCCCATTTGGACTAGTCAGGCTTCCCATCTTCCTGGGGGTGGGGCCAGTGGGAGTGGCCATATCATACAGTTACATATTTTGACTATCACCTTGAAAGCAGAATGATAATGTTTAAAATTACTTGCTCCAAGGTTCAAGGTTAGTAATTGACAAAGATAGAAAATGACAAAATTAGGACTAGAACACAAGCCTTCTGATTCCTAGTGTGATCCTATTTCTACC
This sequence comes from Urocitellus parryii, assembly GCF_045843805.1. NCBI lineage: Eukaryota > Metazoa > Chordata > Mammalia > Rodentia > Sciuridae > Urocitellus > Urocitellus parryii. Next base: position 19,984,254 of record NC_135541.1, read on the forward strand.
AGTTCTTTTATTAATAAAGACAGCTAAGAATCCTTCTATCCAAAAATATTGATTAATTTATATTTGGGGCCAGGCACAGTGGCACATGCCTGTAATCCTAGTGGCTCCAGAGGCTGAGGCAGGAGGATAGTGAGTTAAAAACCAACCTCAGCAATTTAGCAAGGCCCTAAGCAACTTAGAAAGAACCTGTCTCAAAATAAAATATAAAAAGTGCTGGGGATGTGGCTCAGTGGTTCAGTGCTCCTGGGTTAAATCCCTGGTTTAAAAAAAAAGTTAATAGGGGCTGGGGTTGTGGCTCAAGTGGAGGCGTGCTCGCCTAGCATGTGTGAGGCACTGGGTTTGATTATCAGCACCACATAAAAAAATAAAAAATAAGATATTGTGTCCACCTAAAACTAAAAAATAAATATTTAAAAAATTATATGTATATATGTGTGTGTGTGTATATATATATATATATATACACACATATATACATATATATATATACACATACATATATATATTTGGGATAATATTTTTTTTCTTTGGTTAAATAACAAAAAAAATAATAATACATAAACAAAAGGTTTTTTCCTCTCTGAATTAAAATATATCAAGTCCTGCTAGGTAAAGTGGCACATACCTATATCCCACCTACTTGGCAGGCTAAGACAGGAGAATCACAAAGTTTGAGGCCAGCCTGGGAAACTTAGCTAGAACCTGACTCAAAATAAAAAGGGAATTGAGTGTGGTGGTGTGCCCTGTAACCCTAGCAATCTGGGAGGCTGAGTGAGACAGGAGTATCTCAAGTTTGAGGCCAGCTTCAGCAATTTAGCAGGACACTGTCTTATAAAAAGGTTAGGGCCAAAGCTGAGTGTTAGAACACCCCGGATTCCATTCTGTACTGCAAAAAAAAAAAAAAAAAAATAGTAAAGTCTTTAAAAACAATACATGGGGGGTTAGGGTTGTGGCTCAGTGGTAGAGTATTTGCCTAGCATGCGTGAGGCCCTGAGTTCGATCCTTAGCACCATGTATCAATAAATAAAATAAAGATCCATTGACAACTCAAGAAATATTTAAAAAAACAATATAATACAATACATGGCACATAGTAAGTGTTTGCAATTATTTTTATGCTAGGAAGGTGTCCCTTTTTACCTTAGATATCAAAATACTGTTGGGTTAAAGGATATATGAAATTATTCAGTATGTAACATTAAAAATAAAACCACTGGGGCTGGAGTTTTGGCTCAGTGATAGAGTGCTTGCCTAGCATATGTGAGGCTCTGGGTTCAATTCTCAGCACCACATATAAACAAATAAATAAAGGTCCATCAATAACTAATACAAACTTTTAAAAAATAATAAAACCACTATCATTTAGAGAAAATGATATTTAATATTTCTGTGACATCAATTTATCCCCCAAACCTTTTCTAATGATTAGATGTTAATTTGAGTCTAATGCATGGCTTTGGACATCTCAGATTTATGAACTGATACCTAAAATATCAAACTGTCCTGCTTTTGAAAAATCATTTTTATCACTATTTAAATCTCTACACAGATTCACCAGGCATGCAAACTAATCTGCAGAAAATGCAAACGCCATGTGACTGACCTAACAGGGCAAGTGGTACAGGAAGGAACCAGGCGCTACAGACTGTGTAATGAGTGTCTTGCAGAAGTTGGCATAGACAGCCTCCCCATTGATTTGGAAGCTGAGCAACATCTTATGTCCCCATCAGATGGAGATAAACATTCCCGATGGCAATTGAGTGAAGATGAGAATAGATCCTATGTGGAGATTGTAGAGGATGGGTCTGCCGATCTGGTCATACAACAGGTTGATGATAGTGAAGAAGAAGAAGAAAAAGAAATAAAGCCCAACATTAGGTAGCTGTAATATGAACCAACAGAGCTGGCATGTCTGCAATTTCCATTCACTTCCTGTATCTCTCCTTTCCATGGTCAGAGTCTGGTTAACAAATTTATCATACTGACTTAAAAGAAATGACCTGAAATAACTTGCATGCTTTCTGAACAGGCCATTGTATCCATTCTGAACTTTGTTGCCCTAAAATATGTTGCTGCACTGGAAAGAAAGACCTAGCTTGAGTTGGCATGATGGATGAACAGTTACCCTCTTTATTACAGATACGTTCTTTCTTTTAATATTGGAAGATATACTTAGCAAATTTTCTTCAAAGAAAATATTTTAAATAAATTTATCATAGCCAAGCTTTATATAAGACAATTTTAAGATGTTTCAAAGACAAATACATTACCAATATTAAGTTTCACAGGGAAAACGGGTAAGAGCAAATTTAAGGGTGTAGCAACTCACTTTGCTGTTAATTTCAGATCTGAAGCAACCAATCACTTTCTAGTATTCTAAATGATTAGGATTAATGACTGAAGACTAATAAGAAATGCTTGAGTTTGTTCATATTTAAAATTTTTGTCCTTAAAAAATAACTTTTATGTAGTCAGTATTATTTAAAAGAAAAAACTAACATAGAGGCTGACCAAAGATTATATACAGACATCATTTTTTCAAAATAGGAAACACACTGCCTAAAAGTAAAGGTAGTTAGTTTGTAAAAAAAAAAAAAAAAAGATCTGTCAATAACAGTTTTCTTCTTCTCTAAAAGAAAAAAATGAATAAAAAGTTTAAAAAATATATTAGAAGGTTCTCTCCAGTTCTTAAGAATAATTTCTAACGTTTATCTAGTGCTATATATTACTTTAAAGTGCTCTATCACATATTTTCTCACTATTTAGTAAAGGAGATAGTACCTCTGAGGAAATTAAGGTCAGAAAATATGAGTGGTACAACTGATGATTGGACAGACTATGGTTTTAAGTAATCCTCTTTTATCAGTCTCTCCTAATATGTCTCCTGAAATGACAGAGAATTGAAATCAAACCTTACAGGCCTGCAGTAATGATAAAAGTCAGATTTAGAATTAAAAAACACATTATGAGAATCAGGATTAGAAAATGCAGGGGTGGATATAGCTCAGTGGTAGAGTGCTTGCCTAGCACTTGGCCCTGGGTTCAATCCTCAGCACACACACACACAAAGAATTAGAATGTATGAAAGAAGAATTTAGTCACTTTCAGCAACCTATATCTTTATGTTAAGTTATTCAAATAGTGTTAAGTAATGTCACTAAAATACATTCTGTCATATTTTTGTCGGGTTATTTATATATAAATTTAAAACAAAACTATTTGAACAAATTATTGTCTTAAATGCTTTGAGCATTTTTGCATATCTTGTTTATATTTTTCACAACAAATTTTTATCCTAGGATACAAAGTTTAAACTTCTCCCCAGTGTGAATTATGAAACATTCCAACATCACAGCAAAATTGGAGAAGCATTGTTTTTAGTTCTAAGGATAAAATATAAATATCAGAACAATGGTACTTCATAAAGTTCTTTGTGCTGGGCACAGAGGCACATGCCTGTAGTCTTAGCTACAAAGGAGGCTAAGGCAGGAGGATTGCAAATTTGAGGCCAGCCTGGGCAACTTTGGGAGACCCTGTCTCAAAAAATTAAAAGGGCTGTGGATGTAACTCAGTGGTAAAGCACCCCTGGGCTCAGTCACCAGTACCATACACACACACACAAAAGAGGGGTCTCTGCAAGTTACCATAGTGAAGCTTAATATAATGTAATTATGGCATATAGTGAGGATCCATGTATTATACTGTATTTTTAAATGCCATGACATACCTCAAGATGATATTTTTGTTATTATTTCCTTATTCTTTAGTTAATGATTGTCCTTGATACCAACTTGTGGGCACAAGACTTAATATCCTTTAAAAAATTTTTTAAATAGATAAATAACTACTTTTGTTTCATGATACTTAAGTCTTTTCCAAGATTGCCCTGATGGCAAATTTCCAGTTGGCTCAAGACTACCTGTGTGTATTGAGTTCATTGGTTCTCCCAACATGACCATTCCTAAATCAGGATTCTTAACTACTAAGTAATATCTGAAGAGGGAGGCATTGCCTGCCATTCTCTAGTCTCACCAGAGTGATACTAACACCTTTCCAAATTGTAACCTGATTTTTAGTTGTTGGGGCCAATAGGAAAAATGACTGATTTGAGCTTTATTCATAGAAATGAAGTAGTGCTTGCATGTGTATACCCTAACGCACTTTAGTCTATGACCTAAATGTTCTTTTATGCTATTATCTTCTGCATGCAAACTTCACACACATCAGCATGAACTTCAGCAATGTCCACTGAACACACTGTTACCAGCACTTTAATTGCCTTTTTCAGAAAGAATGCTTTTTCATAACTGTTTATATCAAGCATCAAACAGTACCCACCAAACAGCTGTCAGATTCAGCAAACAAAACATCTATTCTATCATTTTAGCAGCATAAAAGAAGAACATTTAAGAATGTTTGCAAGTTGTAAATAATGACTCCAGTTATCATATCATATGTATGTAAGACTTTAGAGAAAATTATTTTCTAGAATGAAACTATCTATTAATGATTTCTGAGAAAATTGAATTCTTTAGCTTTTAAATGTGGGAAAATGCTACACAGGGATATAATTTGTTTAAATAAGCTTTATTTATGCCAAGGATTTTTTTTTCTTTCTTCTTCAACATCAAGAAAATAATGGGAATTGATTAGGCCAAAGTTTGCTTTTGCAGATATGCTGTTTATTATCTTCTGGATGTCCTTCTCACTTTATTGTTTTCAAGAGTGACTGGTTGAAGGGATGAAGTTTTGCAAAAATAAACCACTACTACAGTCATGCCTAGTGTCTGGAAGAAGAAAAACAAACCAGCATCAGTTTTAAAAAAAATTTTTTTAACCCAAGAAACTTCAAATGAATTGTTTCATAAAGAAGTTCAACATTGGAGGAAGAAGCTCTAAAATCAAGCTGCTGTGGCACATCTTCCCTGTGCCTCTTCCCAGGCGCCTCTGCAGAACTCAGAATTGAAAATCATGGAGCTAGACAACTTCTTGTATTCCCCTTGAGTATCAAAAGCTCACTTCATTACTACTATTATTGACTGTATTTATAAGCAGGTAACTAAGATAGGATGTCTTAGTGAGCAGATCACATCTTTAGCATTTGATGTTCCTTGTATGATCATGAGATCTTAAAACTTTAAGAACAGAAGTTTTAATATTTTTCAATATTATGTTTTTGAGTAATACAATCAAAACATAGTCATTGCTTCCTATGTGGCCAAGTTACTGCTTAGTGGATGAAAAAAACTTGGTGTTCCGGTTATATATGAGCTCAGAACTCAATTCATTAAAATTATTTTGCTAAGTCGTGCTAAGATATATTGAAATTTCTACTCATATTAGTTTTTTAAAATGTATTTTCAGTCTGAAATTAGTAGTGTAGAAAATCACTAAAATCACTATGGCATAAAAAGACGTATGTAACTGAGAACGGTGATAGTAAACAGGTACAGGAGGACCAAACTCTCTATATGAAAATTTTTATGTTATTTTATATTAGAGTGTATCAGTATTACTATTTATCATTTATATAGCATTTTATATCTGCAAATTATTTAATAATTTTTGTTTTTCTTTACATTTCTATGAAGTAGGACAGTTATCCCACATGAAAGGTAAAGAAATTGAGGCACAGAACAGTAAAGCAGCCTATTTAAAACAGCCAGTGAATCAATGGCAAAAAATAGGGTTAGAATGATCAGGTTTTCTGAATCCTAGAATATCAGCTTACTCACAGGTGTATTGTGTATCATTCTCTTTTATAAGGTGATTTTATACAAGTAACAGTCCATTGTTTTAAAGTTGTTTAGTCATTGTATGTGGATAAATCCTATACAGAATAAATGCTACATAAAGAATGTAATTTTAGGGACTGGGATTGTGGCTCAGTGGTAGAGCTCTCTCCTAGCATGGGCGGGGCCTGGGTTCCATTCTCAGCACCACATAAAAATAAAGGTATTGTGTTGTGTCCATCTACACCTAAAAAATAAATATTAAAAAAATTGCGGCTTTAGTTATGAAAGTTTAAGTGATAAAATTCAGGTTATCAGGAATGGCAATGTTTAGCCAGTGTTTCATACATTGTGAAGTATAATTAATATTGTATTTTGATACAGGAGTTTCTTGACTATCCATGCCAATGGAACCATGAATGGGCCAGAAAGATGAAATCAACAGATGTTCTATAAACTTTATTTTTTAACATCGGCTTTCTCCCCACAGAACTGTATTAATGCCACCAAGAAGTCAAATATTTAAGTATAATTAATAAGTATAAGCCATACAAAGCAAGAGAAGCAAAGGGACTCTTAAAGACATAATGTTTAATTATTTTTTTTTAATAATGAGGATTGAACGCAGGGATGCTTTGCCTTTGAGCTACATCCCTAGCCCTTTCTTTTCTTTCCTTTTCTTTTCTTTTCTTTTTTTTTGAGACGAGGTCTTGATAAGTTGCCCAGGCTGGCCTTGAATTTGCAATCCTCCTGCCTCAGTCTCCTGAGTAGCTAGGATTACAGGTGTTCACCACTATGCCCTGCTCATCATTTTTTTTTTTTTTTTAAAGAGAGAGTGAGAGAGAGAGAGAGAGGGAGAGAGAGAGAATTTTTAATATTTATTTTTTAGTTCTTGGCGGACACAACATCTTTGTTGGTATGTGGTGCTGAGGATCGAACCCGGGCCGCACGCATGCCAGGTGAGCGCGCTACCGCTTGAGCCACATCCCCAGCCCCTTGCTCATCATTTTTATTTATTTTAATTTTTTAAAAAAATTTTTTGGTATCAGATATCGGACCTGAAGCGCTTTACCACTGAGCTACATCCCCAGCCCTTTTTATTTTTTATTTTGAGACAGAGTCTCGCTAAATTGCTGAGGCTGGCTTTGAACTTGTGATCCTCCTGCCTCAGCCTCCCAAGCTTCTAGGATTATATGTGTGCATCCTGCTCCCAGGCCACTCATCATTTTTAAATAGGAAACTGAAGTCCGGTTGCCTCTTTACCTTTGGACTTGATTAGATCTTTTGCAAGTTTGATTCTATTGAATGGCTTAGAAAGTACATCCAAGATTTTATTATATTTTGTCTGCTTCCCTCTTTCAAATTTCTAGATAAACATTCTACTATACAGTTGAGGTTTCTTGTTTGTTTTTGTTTTGGGTACTGGGAATTGAGCCCAGGGGCACTTTACTATTGAGCCACAGCCCTATTCCTTTTAATTTGTTGTGTTGTTGTTGTTGTTTGTTTTTAATTTTGAGACGGGGTCTCCCTTAGTTGTCTGGGCTAGCTTTGAACTGGCAATCCCCCTGCCTCTCTCACATTATATAGTTTCTTTATTCCACTAGATATACCCTTTTCCTTTTATCTTTCTAACCCCCACTCCCACTCCTAGTGCTGGGGATCCAACTCAGGGCATTGCCCATACTAGGCAAGCACTCTATCAATGAGCTACATCCTCAGAGAAAATCTTTTAATTCCTTATTGATATTACATACTGCTACTTAATTCCTTTATTAAGGATTTACATTTTTATTCAGCCTATAAGGGGGAAAAATGGAACAATATTTGTTTCTATACCAAGGGTTCTTAACCTTGGCTACACATTAAAGTCATCTGCAAAGGTTTAAAAAATATAGATGCCGGGCTGGAGGTGTAGTTCAGTGATATGAGTTGGTTGTCTGTCGTGTTCAGGGGCCTGGCTTTGATTTCCACCACAACCAAAAAAGTAAAATACAAAGCTTAGGCAAATTAAAATTTCTAGCATGTTGGGCCTGGGCATCAGTGTTTTCTCAAAAGCATCCCAGTGTTTCTTACATGCAAAATAGGCCCTCTAGTCAAGATTTTCCTCTGTCCTCCCCATACATATGCCAGGGAGGGGCAGTAGGACCATCTGATTCTTCCTGTCCACAGGGTCTCAATCCTATCACATAAGGGAATATTTAAAAAACACAGATGCATGGGTCTGGCACAGTGACACATGCCTGTAATCCCAAACTGAGGCAGAACAATGTCAAGTTCAAGGCTAGCCTCAGCAATTTAGACCCTCAGTAACTAAGTAGACCCTGCCTCAAGTTAAAGGAAAAAAAGAAAAGGTCAGGGGATGTTCTGCAGTAAAGTCCCCTGGGTTCAAGCCAAAAAATAAAATACAAAATGCAGGCTGGGAATGTTTTTTAGTGGTACAATGCTTGCCTGGCATTCACTGGGTCCATCTCCAATACTGCAAAAAGAAAATAATATTAATAAAATACATATAATTTTTGTGACATTTCAAGCCACTGTGTATGTTCTCTGAGTTATTAAGAGGCTCAGATAATCAACATTCTAGTAGGACGTCTAAAAGTGGCCCATTTTTACTCGGGGATATATTTGCATTTTATTTAATCATGGGTGTCACACTCTGGGAATTCACTTAGTACTGTACTTAAAACTAATAAAAGAACTATATTATGAGTATGTGGTTGAAATACAATATCTGAAATTTGCTTTAGTTTCTTTTAAAAGAAAGGAAGCAGAACACTCTTCAAGCACCATGCAGCTCAATTGATATACATAAGCATTCCGTAAAATAATGCACTGAATCAATTTTATTCCAGTAAAGTGTAATACTAGCTCCCTGCGGTGGTGAATACCTGCAATCCCAGCGACTGGGGAGGTTGAAGCAAGAGAATCCCAAGTTCGAGGTCAGCCTCAACAATTTAGCAAAACCCTGTCTCAAAAAATAAAGAGGACTGGGGGTGTGGCTCAGAGGTTAAGCACCCCTGGGCTCAATCTCCAATACCAAAAAAAAAAAAAGTAGTACTAGAAAGATAGGACAATATTAAGATATGCTTTTTAATTTAATTTTTTATTTGTTTTGTTCTGTTTTGTTTGAAACTGAAGGTTTACCACTGAGCTACATCCCCAGTTTTTTGGCTTGAGTCAGGGTCTCACCAGGTTGCCAAGGTCAGTTTGCTGTCCCAGTGTTTAAGCCTTAAGTCTCTGGAATTACAGGTATGCACCACCGTGCTCTGCTGGGATTGTGGCTCAGCTGTAGTGAGCTTGCCTAGCATGTGTGGGGCCCTGGGTTCGATTCTCAGCACTATATAAAAATAATTGAATGGAATAAAGGTATAAATAAAAATTCTAAAGATATCTTCTTAGATTTACTATTAAAAAAAAAAAAGCTGTGTTATTTTAAAAAGCCTATAGAAAACTTTGGAAACAAAAGCCATTTTCTTCTTCCCTTTACTTCAGTTATCGCCCTTAAAAAAAAAAGGGTTGGGATTGTGGCTCAGCGGTAGAGCGCTTACCTAGCACGTATGTGAGGCTCTGGGTTCGATCCTCAGCACCACATTTAAACAAATAAATAATGATATTGTGCTCATCTACAACTAAAAATATATTTTTTTTTTTAGATAACGCTTTCAAAATAACTTAAAACATGACCATAATCATTTAAGAACTACATTTGCAGGCCATTACATGACAAATATATTCATTGAGTCTCAAGATATAATAATAATAATTCCAATGACGAAATGGGACTTTCTTGCATAATTAAAAAATGCTGAAATAAAATACAGATACCGTGCCTTTTATTGTGTATTGATTTGACTTAAACTTTTTTCTCTATCGGGAGGGAGGAGACCCATAACAAGCGCGGGCAGTGGAAGATACACTATGAAACTTTCGTACCAGACCATCAAATATTTTGGGTCCATGCCAATGAAGTGAAAATCTGTCCCCGCAACCCCCATCCCATAGCTAGGGCGAGTGACCAGCCAGCACAGCTTGATGTCTAATTTCCAGCGAATACTCCACTAGAAGAACCACAGGAACCTTTCAGTCTTGCTCTCCCCCACAACTAGTTTTCCTGGAAATTCATGCACAGTCCAGCAGCTAGATCCCTGGAGAGGCCTGCGGCCTACCAGACACCCCTAAATCTCGGTTTGGGGTGGGGAAGAGAAATTTTTCTTGGGTTCCTCTAATGAAAAGCCCATGTTTATAAGCTACCGACTAAACTTAAGCGCCGTCTCCTTTTTAGAACTGGTGAAGCCAGGCGCGGTGTCTAACGCCTGTAATCCTGGCGACTCCAGAGGCTAAAGCGGGAGGATTGCAAAATTGAGGCCAGCCTCAGAAATTTAGCAAGACGCTGCCTCAAAATTTATAAAAGACTGGGGATGTACTCAGTAATAAAGCGCTCCTGTGTTCCACCTCATTACCAATAAATAAAATTGAAACAGTAATAAAACAGGAGAAGCGGAGGCTTGAGAAGTTAACGACTGCCCCCACAAACCACGCCAACGACTTGGTCATCAGGGACCTCGAACAAGGTGGCTGGTGCCTAGCAGCCCTCTCCTGCGGAGAGCTAGCTAGCCTCGCTTAGCTCTTCCTGCGCTTTAAAAACTATTTGGTGATATGTTAGGTCGTGCTGTTGCGAGCTATGTGACACTACTCTGCCTTGTCCCCAAGGTCACTTGCTCCCAGGAATCCCCCAGTACAGCAGAAACCCGATCCACAGCCTGCGACGCTTCCCCGCAACGGCCAATTAAGAGCAATTACGTCTGCAGTCCAGCCAATAGGAGCCGCGAGATTCCCTGCCCAGCCGGACTCTTGGGCTTCCATCCCTTTGCTTGCGGACTTGGGCAGGGCCAGCTCTTCGATATCTTTGAGTTTACTCAGAATGCCTGCCTTTGCTCTGTTTCTTTCTTTCCTCCCCTGCACCCCCCCCCCCGCCCCTCTCCCTTTCCTTTTTGGGGTCATACTCTTTTTGAGGGGGTTGAGAGAGGTAGCAGGGATTGAACTCAGGGGCACTCGACCATTGAGCCACATCCCCAGCCCTATGTTTTGTATTTTATTTACTGAATTGCTTAGGGCCTCGCTTTTGTTGAGGCTAGCTTTGAACTCGAGATCCTCCTGCCTCAGCCTCCCAACCCGCTGGGATTACAGGCATGTGCCACCACCTGCTTGTGGTTCTTTACAGGAAAGAACCACAAGCAGGGCCTGGGGTTGTAGCACAGTGGTAGAGTTCTCGCCTAGCATGAATGAGGTACTGGGTTTGATTCTCAGCACCACATAAATATAAAAATATTGTGTCCACCTAAAACTAAAAAAGTATTAAAAAAAAATAGAACCGCAAACAGAGGCTCTTGTTCCTACCTTTATATGGAACACACATGTAAATACCCACCTGTTGGAATGTGAGGCTTGTACACCTAGTTTTGGAATCCCTACCACATGTTTGGCAGAGGAATGAGATGAAGTCCTGGAGGAACTTTTATATTCCAGCTGGGTCTGTATACCATAGAAAGTACCAAATATCTCCATTGTTCATTCCACAAATAACCTAGTGTCCACTATTGGTATCATCCTCCAGGCACCCAGATCCCTGCATGGAATTCAAATAATTTGGGCAGGGACTGTGTAACATTTGTTAACTTTATGTTCATACAAAAGTGAACATAGAGGCTGGGTGTAGCTCAGTGGTAGAGCGCTTTCCTAGCATGTGTGAGGCCCTGGGTTCGAACCTTAGCACCATATAAAGACAAATAAATAAAATAAAGGTATTGTATCCATTTACAGCTATAAAAAAATTAAAGAGGAAAAAAGTGAACACAGCATGCAAAGAACTCCTGATTTTTAAAATTTATTTATTTACTTATTTATATTTTTGTGGTGCTTGGGATTGAACCCAGGGCCTTGTGCATGTGAGGCAAACACTCTACCAACTGAACTATATCCCCAGCCCAATAACTGATGATTTTTTTAAAAATATATTTAATTTTAAAAATTTTTCTGGTATGCCTTGAAGAGTGGAAAATACATCTAATTAGAATAGTATAACAATGCACAGGGGGATTTGATCAGTGTAATTAAGAAAAACTCGTCAGAGAGCTGAAACAGGAAGATCACTTGAGCCTAGGAGTTTTTGTTGTGGGGTGGGGGGAAAGTAGCATATAAAAGGGTGCTAATGCCAGATATGAGTAACATGGAACATAGACATTAAAACATAAAGTATCATCTCCCTAAGGAATATATTGGCAAGGGCTTTGGAAGAAGGAAGACCTGGGTTAAGTGTCACTGAAACAGACCACTGAAACCGGAAGGCTCAAAGAAGGTATGTAAAATAACCAGAAGCCAGTTCCTTTATGCCTTAAGGTACCTGGAACTCAGAATGGGAATTGTGACTACAGGCATGGACTTACAAAATTGCATGCGGCAATCTATCCAGAAGTCTAAAGTGTGGGTTACAGGGCTGGGGGCTTTTGGAAGACTGAGGCAATGCAAAGACACCCCCCACCCTGATTTTTGCAATCAAGTCAGAAGATTTTTGACATACATTCAGAATAACAAGTATGATTTTGTTGGAGGGATAGGAAAAGGGAAAGGGGACACTCTCAAGGGAAAAAGTGGATCCTGTCAGAGAGAGGGACAGCATGCTGACTGGTTCTAATTGGATTCTTAACCACAAATTCTTACAGATTTTATGGTTAGGAGGAATTATCCTAATCTTCCTGAGTTTCGAGGTCTAAAAGCCAACCTCAGCAACTTAGTGAGACCCTGTCTCAGGACAAAAAATAAGAAGGGCTGGGGTTATAGCTTTGGTTGAATGTCCCTAGGTTCAATACCCAGTACCCAGAAACAACCAACCAAATATGTTTGCTTTGGAAGGAGCTTTAGAGGCTATTTTTTTCCAACTTCTAGGTTTCTCAGGCAAGGATACTAAATTCTCAGTCTCATAGTCTCACTGAGGCAAAGTTGGTACTGTTGATACCATTCAGGGCTTTTTTTTTTTTTTTGGAACTGGGCATTAAACTCAGGGGCTTAACCTCTAAGCCACATCCCCAACCTTTTTTTTTTTTTTTTTTAATTTTATTTAGAGACAGGGTCTCACTAAGTTGAGTAGGGCTTGCTGAGTTACCAAGACTGGCTTTGAACTTGCCATCATCCAATCTCAGCCTCCGGAGCCTTTGGGATTACAAGTGTGCACCACCATGCCCGGTGACATTCAGGGCTTTTATTGGACAGAATCAGGGAGATAAGCCCATTCTTAGTTCAAAATAACTTTCTCCCACCTTGAGGAGGGTAGATCTGCTCTCTTGGAACATTCCATTTCCAAAGCCCAAGTAGAAAGAGAATTGGTAAGAGAGAACACACAGCTACTTAGGGGATAAATACCACTATTATTACTTTCTATAAAAGTCATGCTATCCATTTTATATAGTACACATGTATAACATGGCAATAGGTATAATTTTAGAACAGGTGTGCAGAGCCAGAAGGTATGACTTGGATCATTTAGACTAAACAAACTATCAACTGTTACAACAAAAAATTCCATCTTGCTATGTGCAGTAGTGCACACCTGTAATCCCAGCGGGTTGGGAGGCTGAGGCAGGAGGATCTCGAGTTCAAAGCTAGCCTCAGCAAGGGCAAGGTGCTAAGCAACTCAGTGAGAGACCCCATTTCTAATAAAATACAAAATCGGGCTGGGGATGTGGCTCAGTGGTTGAGTGGCCCTGAATTCAATTCTTGCGCACGGGGGGTGGGGTGGGGGGGGATCCTGTCTTTTTCAGCAAGCTAAGCTGTTCAAAAAATATTACTTCTAGGCTTAGCTATTCAGGAAGCTGAGATGGGAACTTTATTTTAGCCAAGGAGTTTGAGACCAGTTTGGGCCACATAATGAGACCACCATCTCAATCAGAAAAGCATATGACTGGATCAGAGATATGTATACCTGTATAGTTACAAAGAAATCACTAATACCCATATACAAGTAGTTAAGGAGGTAAGTCCAGCTTTTGCATAGCAAGGTCAGAAACTGTGGCTTGTAACTTGAGATTCTTATGATCTTGAGATTTGCTCCAGAAGTTGATCTTTAGTCTCTGCCTCGAGAGTTTTACATGGTCCTAAAATGTTCAAACCCATGGATCATGAAGTAGTCAATAACCATTTGTTATATGCCATCTGGGAGTTTTCTTTCTGTTCAGAAGGACAAAACAAGCAAACATTCAATAATTATAAAATTGAGAAAGATGGCAAATCTTTAACGCTAACTAGACAGGAATAATTCAGAGAAACACTACTGGCTGAAATGTTTAGCGAGGCTTCCCAGTAGACCTGATTTAGTTCACACATGATTTGGTTGCCCTTCACTGTGATGACCCATGGTGTTTTTCTCCAAAATATTGGAAGCTTTCATCTTTTTTTTTTTAAAAAAAAAAAATATTTATTTAGTTGTAGATGAACACACACAGGATCTTTATTTATTTTTATGGGTGCTGAGGGTTGAACCCAGTGCCTCACACATGTGAGGCAAGAACTTTACCACTGAGCTACAGCCCCAGCCCTGGAAGCTTTCACCTTCAAAAAAAAAAAAAAAAAAAAAACTAGTCAGGCACAGTGGCACATCCCTGTAATCCCAATGACTCTGGAGGCTGAGACAGGAGGATCCTGAGTTCAGAGTCAGCCTCAGCAAAAGCAAGGCGCTAAGCAACTCAGTGAGACCCTGTCTCTAAATAAAATACAAAATAGGGCTGGGGATGTGGCCCAGTGGTTAAGTGCCCCTGAGTTCAATGCCCAGTACCGCCCCAGCCAAATCTGAGATTTCTGGGATGTTTTGAAAAACTGCAGCACTTGGCTTGTTTTTAAACTATCATAAAGGGCTAGAGCTGAGGCAGCTGCCCCCATAGGCACCACATAAGCCCTCTGCTCAACACTCACAGCCAAGCCCATCCCTGCAGCTTCCTCAGCGGTGGGTTTACTACTCCTACTTTATGAGGAATGAGAAAGGCAGCTCAGAAGTCAATAAGGACAGGGAAGTCAAGATCAGAGTTGTTGGAGTTTGGATCTGGAATGTCCTCTAAACGTTTACATGTGGAAGGGTTGGTCCCTAGCTCGTGGCACTAATGAAAGGTGGTAGAAACTTTAGGAGGTAGGATCTAGTGGGAGGAACTAGGTCACCTTAAAAATTATGGTATAGCATACTCTGCCTGTTTTTGCTAGGGTTTTTTTTTTTTTTTTTTTTTTTTTTTTTGGTGCTGGGCATTGAGCCCAGGGCCTCGTGCATACTAGGCAAGCACTTATCAACTGAGCTGTATCCCCAGCTCCTCTGCTGCTCTTTGCTTCCTTGTTGCCATGAGGTGAGCAGCTTTGTTCCACCACATGCTTCCCACCATCACGTTCTGCCTCACTAGGCCCAGAAACAACTGAGCCATATAACCATGAAATGAAAACTCTGAAATAGTGAGCCAAAATAAACCTTTCCTCCTTTAAGCTGATTTTCTCAGGCATTTTGTCACAGCAATGGAAAGCTGATTAGCACAGTGGTATGTCATAGGATGAGAAAAAATGTGGAGATATTTCTAATTAGGGTATTCATGTGAGAATAAGGTTCAGTTCCCATTCAACCAATAAGCTTTGCAATGAGGGAAAATCTGTTCTCTAGGCTAAGACATGCATCCAAAATTAGCAGAAGAGTTTGATAAGAACCAACATAACCGTTTCAATAAATAAACTAAAAATAATCAAAATGTTCATTGCTGTTGCTGGGTTGAGAAAGTTGACTCTAGCCAGGTATAGTGGCACCTGTAATCCCCATAACGCTAGAGGCTGAGGCAATAGGATTCCAAGTTTGAGGCCAGCTATTTAGTGATACCCTGTTTCAATATAAAAAGGGATGGGGATATACCTCAGTGGTAGAGTGTCCTTGGGTTCAATTTACAGTACAGCAAAAAAAAAAAAAAAGTAAATAAAGAATGCCAACTCCACATTAAAAGGCTGACATACACATTTTCCTTGTATTTAATACCTTCATTATATTTTAAAACAAATTAAATTCTGAAGTTTACATTAAAACACAATAAAATATAAATAAAAAAGAGATATAATTTGTACTGTATAATTACATTTGTTTGTCTTACAATACTAGAAATTGAACTCAGGGGATACTAGTACAGAGTTACATCATTAGCCTTTTTATTATCATTTTTTTATTAAATTGTACTGGTGGGCTGGGGTTGTGGCTCAGTGGTAGAGTGCTTGCCTAGCATGTGTGAGGCACTGGGTTCACTTCTCAGCACCCATATAAATAAATGAAGTCCATTGACAACTAAAAAAATATTTTTAAAAAAACTGTACTGGTGATTGAACTCAGGGGCAGTTTACCACTGAGCTTCATCCCCAGCACTTTTTAATTTTTATTTTGAGACAGGGTCTTATTAAATTGCTGAAATTTGTAATTATTCTGCCTCAGCCTCCCAAGTTGCTGACAGTGGTCCACTTTAAGCTTTGCTGCTCTAAAACTGATATGTAGTTTCTCATTCCTAATCTTCTCTCTTCTCCCTGGTCTTCTCCTTCTTAACCTCTCTTCTCTAAGCTCAGGAGGATTTGGGGAGGGTTGGGGGGTAACCAGGGATTGAACCCAGGGGTGCTTAACCATGGAGCCACTTCTCCAGCCCTTTAATTTTTTTTTTTGAGACAGGGTCTCACCAAGTTGCTAAATTGGCTTTGAACTTGTAATCCTCTGGCTTCAGCCTCTTGAGCTGCTGGGATTACAGGCATGTACCATTGCACCTGGCTTGATTCACAGCTCTCTAAAAAAAGTCTCTGATGGGCAGAATCATAGCCTCTGGGACAGGAATCCCGTTTTTCCTTTTCTAGCAAAACAACAAAACTTCTTTTTCCCTTTCTCAAAACCATGTCCTCATTATTGAATTGGGATTGGGGACAAGGACTGAGCTTTTGGTAACAAATTTAGCACCCCAGGTAGGATTTGACAGCAGCCCCTGCCCTGGCTTTCTTGAGCAGGTCTGGCACTCCAAGCAAACTCACTTTCATGTTGAGGATGCAAATTGGCTAGCCAACTTGTTGAGAATTACGAGACAGGTGAGTTTGCCTCAGTTTGAACCAGAGAAGCTATTCCTATGAGTAGAGGGAGGAACTGAGGAACTATCCCAGCAGCTGCCATATATCTGGTATGTCTTTGTGGGAACATCTGTGGTACCACTGATGTAGGAACCATGGGTAAGCAGGATTCAAAAACAGAGAGGGCTGGGGATATAGCTCAGTTGGTAGAGTGCTTGCCTTGCATGCATACGGTCCTGGGTTTGATTTCCAGCAATATAAACACCAAGAATTTTTTTTTTTTTTTTTACTCTATTCTAGGTTTGTTTGTTTGCCTTGCATTTGGGAATTCCTTCTGGTTGTCTGCTTTTGTTTGCATATGTGACTGCTCATTTTAAGACATGGGCAGTGCTGTGCTGATCCTATAGGAAGTCTCCTGGGAAAGATCTGTTCTGTTTAAAGGTCTAATGGCCATGGTTTAGGGTATCCCCTCTGGTCACCTGTTTCTTTTTTATACAATCTTGCAGTTGGAGTTGGTCTGTGAGAGGTAAATTGGAAGAAAGGGCCACCTATATGTATAAACCTATGAAAAAGAAAATGTTCTACTATAATTATCTGACCCTTGAACGGCTTTCTGAATTATACAATATTATCTTGCAGTTGGAGTTGGTCTGTCAGAGGTAAAGCAAGAAGAAATTCTGAATATGAAGGTTTGTATTAATTTAAAGGTTTCTATAACCTGGGTACAATGGCTCATGCTGTAATCCCAACAGCTCAAGAGACTGAGGGAGGAGTATTGTAAGTTCAAAGCCAACCTCAGCAATTTAGCAAGGCCCTAAGCAACTGAGAACCTATGTCAAAATAAAATATAAAAAGGGCTGAGGATGTGACTGAGTGGTTAAATGCCCGTAGGTTCAATCCTTGGTACCCACCGCACCTCCCCCCCCCCAACACACAAAAGGGTGTTGATCATCATTTGGGGGTTTCCTTTCTGGTTGTCTCTGTGGTTTGTTGTTGTTGTTTGTTTTTTCCGTTACTGGTCCTTTAAGACATGGGCCATGCTACATTAATCTTACCTGTATTCTTGGGAAGGGAGCTTGGCTATATGGGCCACCTGTACATATAAGCCTAAGAGGAAGATGTTTTCCTGTAATACAAGGTGGCCTTTAAATGTTTTTTCTGAATTATTATACAAGAAAGGGTTTTAAAAAGATTTAAATCCTTTCAACCCAGTACAGCACTGTTTCTTATCCTGGCCCAGGAAGCTGCAGAGCATCTTGTTGTGGAGCAGAGACACAAGCCCTGGGCTAAAGGGAAAAAATCCCAGGAAAGCTGCCTGGTTTGTAGAAAAATAGGCAAAGAAAACCTGGCCTGTGCCTGGCCTTCCAGTCCTTTTGCCCATGGGGTCGGGTGTGTGGAGGCTGCTGGCAAGGACATGGCAGTACATCCCAACACTGTTAGTGTATGACCTGAAGACAGGAATGGTCTACCCTTTTTAAGATCTGACAGGACATCTCATCTGGCCAGGGAACACGTATCACTGGGGAAGAACAATTCTTGCTGTACAGTATCCCATCAAATTAAATGCCGGCAGGATAAATTACTGAACCCAGAAAAGTAAATAAACAAATCCAGAAACTAAAGCAAATCTGTTTTGTTGGTTACCTCTGAAAAGGGATCTTCAAGGAAGCCTAAAGAAAAGGATAGAAAGGGCCTCCCCCACTGAATATCAATATGTCTAATGAAAGAAAAGGCCCCAAAGGAGCCCCTGGGTACAACCAGCAGTGAGGAACTCATTTAAAGTTGATAGCATTGTGATAATAAGGGAAACAGTTCAGGCTAAAAAATTTCCTGTACTCCACCCCTTTGAATGCAACCTGGGAGAAGAAAAGATTAAGGCACATTGGGGGCTGGGGATGTGGCTCAAGCGGTAGCGCGCTCGCCTGGCGTGTGTGCAACCCGGGTTCGATCCTCAGCACCACATACCAACAAAGACGTTGTGTCCACCGAGAACTAAAAAATAAATATTAAAAAAAAAAAAAAAGATTAAGGCACAGTTTCTTGTGTATGTCAGATTATCCAACTCTCTCCAGGGATAAAGGTAACCTCTTGTCAATAAGCTATGTATAAAATTTTGTGTTACCCTTTTCACTGGAATGGGAAATCAAATGTATTTTTGAAATACATAAATGAATAAAATGGAGAACTTGGTTTGTTCAAAGGCTGACAATGTGGAACATGAAAACATTCTGTCATTTTTTTCCCCTACAAAAGGGTTAAGAACTCTTAGAATTTGTATTTCAGATGAATGTTGTATTATGTTAACTGATATTCAGATACTCAGGAAATAATATATGAGAACTTCGTAGAATAATATTTTTAAGAGGGGCAAAGACCAGATTCAGAAGTAAAATACTTTCTTAAGATTTGTCAAGAGGTCAGTCTCACCTCAGTTGAGGCTCTGCCTCTCATCCTTTTCCATATTAAGATGGCTCTGAGGGGCTGGGGATGTGGCTCAAGCGGTAGCGCGCTTGCCTGGCATGCGTGCGGCCCAGGTTCGATCCCCAGCACCACATACCAACAAAGATGTTGTGTCCGCCAAGAACTAAAAAAAAAAAAAAAAAAAAAAAAAGATGGCTCTGAGTGCTGAGGTTGTGGCTCAGCAGTAGAACATTCGCCTTGCATATATGAGGCCCTGGGTTCAATCCTCAATACCACATAAAATAAATAAAATAAAGGCATTGTGTCTAACTACAACTAAAAAAATAAATACTTTAAAAAAAAATAAATATTTTTTAAAAAGAGATGGCTCTGAGGTTGGCTAGAATTAAGCTTACTTAAAGTTGTGTTCAAGCCGGGCATGGTGGCACACACATGTAATCCCAGCAGCTCAGGAAAAGATAGGAGAATTGTGAGTTCAAAGCCAGCCTAGGCAACAGTGAAGCACTAAACAACTCAGTGAGGCCTTGTCTCTAAATTGGACTAGGAATGTGGCTCAGTGGTCAAGTACCATTGAGTTCAATCCCTAGTAGCAAAAATAAAAATAAATTTGTGATCAAAAGATAGTTTTTTGCAGGCTGAGACTATAGCTCAGTGGCAGAGATCTTGCCTTGCATGTGTGAGGCACTGGGTTCAAACCTCAGCACCACATAAAAATAAACAAATAAAATAAAGGCATGCTGTCTCTCTACATGGTCTCCCCTTTTTAAGACCAAAAAAAAAAAAAAATTCAAAAAAAGATAGTGTTTTTTTGCCTGGAGGTGACGATTAGTGTGATCTCAAACAGGATATATAACACAAAACACAAGTAAAAGGTTAATTGTAAGAGGTACTTAGGTTTGTAAGAGAGGTTTTAAAAAAATTAACCTGCTCTAATTTAAGATAATAAATCATCACACACAGGACAGATAGAATATAATTCTGACTTCTAGGACTAATACTGACCCCAACTAAATGAAAAAGGTAACTGCAAAATTATAGATATTGCAGTAATAAACTGTTACTCCCACTTTAAGACTGGTGAAATTGGCTTGCTGAATGTTTAGTATCAAAAACTTGGAAATCAAAGTCAAGGAAGTAAAAGGGCCAAGGGCCCTTGCTCTCTAAGGTCAGCTAGGACCTAGAGAATGACTGGACCCTGCTAAAGGCCTGCAACTCTGGTGAGTCACCCAACCTCCTGATCAGGGGGATCAAGAGGATACTAGAGAACAGGAAGCCAGAGAACAGTGCACGTAATACAAAGAGGAAGGTCACTGGACAGGGAAATGTCCCTGATACTTCAAAAGGAAGCCATGTATGGTCAGCAAGACCTTGATCAATCCTGACAGATGGCATGACTGGTAGAGGAAGGCTAAAGAAGCCAGGAGGTTTCTCACACATTCCCAAGATCAACCTCTGAGGATTCCCAGCTGACCCTAAGTACAGATAAGAACAAGGTCAATTTTGACCAACTTGGTCTTAAAACACCTGGCAGAAGAGTATGACCAAAGCATAGTCATACGAGAACATTTAAAACAAAAGTTTTTTTAATGTAACCTAAGATGCCCTAACCCAAATTAAGTAAGTTTAGAGGCTATACAGGAAGGGTTCTTGTGTGCCTAACTAATAATAATGATCACAAAGGATTCTAAAGTCACAAATTTGTCCTAAGTCAATTCGAGCCTGATCCCATAGACCTACACATTTTTCCTAACCTCCCACATAGATAACTTGATCTGTATGATTTTGAGTTACTATCTTTTTGTATATCTTTATATACAAGATATAAAGATATCTTGTGCCTAAGATTATTAGGCACACAAGAACCCTTCCTGTAATATTAATTGCTTTTGTGATTGTTTAAAAAAATTAATGCTTTGCTAAATTATTTTTGTCTTAGCATGATATCTACCCTATGTCTGCCTTGTCCAAACACCCACCAACTGCCACTATGGTGATGTTGGATATACTTAACTGCCCATGTCCCACCTAACAGAGAACAAGAACTTTGGGTCACCTCTCCCAACTACAACCTTCTCAGAAAGCAGCAGCTTCAGATGTCAACCACCATTTTCCCATGGAAACGGAAATGTAGAAATAAGACAGTAGGAAAATTTAACACTGGTCCACTTAATGCTTTGAATGTAGTACTTGTTCCTCTAAAACTAACATATTTGTTCTCTTCCTAATCTCAGAAAACAGGATTCCTCTAAATCATCTCTTTTTAAAAAAAGCTCATCTCTAGGGCTGGGCTCAAGCGGTAGTGTGCTCGCCTGGCATGCGTGCGGCCCAGGTTCGATCCTCAGCACCACATACAAACAAAGATGTTGTGTCTGCCGATAACTAAAAAATAAATATTAAAATTCTCTCTTAAAAAAAAAAAGCTCATTTCTAACTCTAATGGGCAGAATCACAGTCTCTGGGACAGGAATCCCTTGTCTCTTGTTAGCAAAGCAACAAAACTTCTTCCTTTTTATCAAAACCTTGTCCTCATTATTGCATTGGCATTGAGGACAAGAACTGTCAACAAAATTATAGGTGTGTGTCATCTGGCCTGGCAGGTTTTTATTTTTGGCATTGCTAGGGGTAGGGATCAAACTCAGGGCCTCTGAGCATGCTAGGCAAATGCTCTAACACTCAGTAACACAGCCCTATGTGATATTTAACTACAAAAACAAAACCAGAAACAACTAGGGAGGATAAGGAACTGGTATAAAAGGATTCATAAACTGAGATACCTTTTGCACTCAAGGAGTTTAGGACATGTCATCTCAAAGTATGCCCAACAGGTATGCTGATTTTTTGAAGCTAAAAAATCACTGGAAGAATTGTGATTTTCTCCTGCCTTTTCCTACACAGAATTTAAAGATTTCAGTAGGAAGGGATGTCCTTCACCAGCAATACCAAAAAACATTTATCTCTCCTTCTCTCATACATGCTTCCATATATAGTTCTTTTTTTAAAATTTTTTTTAAAGATAGAGGAGAGAGAGAGAGAGAGAGAGAGAGAGAGAGAGAGAGAGAGAATTTTTAATATTTATTTTTTAGTTCTCGGCGGACACAACATCTTTGTTTGTATGTGGTGCTGAGGATCGAACCTGGGCCGCACGCATGCCAGGCGAGCGCGCTACTGCTTGAGCCACATCCCCAGCCCCATATATATAGTTCTTAATAATATACATAGAATGTACCCTCCTAGTCCAGACCTCCAAGGTCAAAACCTCCAAATGCAAGGGCCCAAGCTAATTAATCTGACTTTGACTTACAATTTTGATTTTTCTTTGTAGAACAGTGTATTTGTTTTATCTGTTCTTGAGATCTAAAAACTGAGCTACACACTCAAAAAGGAGAAAGTTTATTGACTTTCAAAGACAATCCACTCTAAATTCATAACAGTAATCTTTTGATTTCCATCTGAGGCAAACAGCTGCACCCTGATACACAAAGACATTTGAAAGAATAAAATTAGGGGCTGGGAGGTATAGCTCAGTGGGAAAGAATTTGGTCTAGCCTGAGACCCTGCGTTCAATTCCCAAAAATGCAAAAGGAAAGAAAGAAAAAGAACTGATGGTGTTCCTCAGTAGTAGGGCATTTGTCAGCCATGTCTAAGGCCTTGAGATCCATCCCCAGTATTAAAAAAAAAAAAAAGGGGCAGGGGATGTGGCTCAAGCGGTAGCGCGCTCGCCTGTCATGCGTGCGGCCCAGGTTCGATCCTCAGCACCACATACCAACAAAGATGTTGTGTCCGCTGAGAACTAAAAAATAAATATTAAAAATTCTCTCTCTCTCTCTCTAAAAATAAATAAATAAATAAATATTTAAAAAAAGATCAAAGAAAGAATAATGCAATCTCAAAAGAAAAAGAGATAATACAATCTTATGGACAGGCGAGACCACTGGAGCTACAAAACCCATGTTATAGATACTAAAGGCAACTGTCTTTGTCTTGAAAATTGTCATTACAAAAAAACGTACTTCTGAATGCTATTTAAAGCCCACCTACTACCTCAGAATGCCTACAGGAACTGGGCAGGGGATAGGACAGGACATTAGAAAGGAGATTGTCCTGTCCCCTCCCCCCAACAACAGAAAGGGAAAAAAAAGTATAGTTTGTTCTAAGCACTAAGTAGGAAAATATATGTCTTCCTAAATTCTTTTCCTTGATAAAGACTTACAGTATTTCCCATTTCATTTTGATTTTTACTGGGCTTTACCCATGTTAAGCTGGTATTCTTCCAACTGAGCTATTTTTTATATTTATATTTCAGTCTGAGTTGCCCAGGCTGGCCTTGAACTAGCTACCCTCCTCCCTCACATTCCCAAACAGGTGAAATTATAAGTGTGTGCCACTGTGCCTTTTTTTTTCCCCCTTCTGGTATAGGGAATTGAACCCAGGAGCGCTTAACCACTGAGCTACATCCTGGGTCTGATTTATATATTTTTTTGAGACAGGGTCTTACTAAGCTTCTTAGGGCTTTAAACTTGTGATCCTCCCAACTTGGCCTCCTGAGCCATTATAGATGTGCACCATCGCACCTGTCCTGACTTGTTCTTAATGAATTTTGTTACATAGCACTGGTGAGAGAGATGGCTAACTCAACTTTTTTTCTAGGCAAGACTACATCCCACCTGGTTTTACCACCTGAGTTTTTCTTATTCTGAATTTGATTTTCATTGCCTTCATATATCATTGATCATTGTCTCAAACCTCAATCAGGTGATATTTGAAAAGGGGTCCACAGTAAAAAGGGGCCTATCTCAGTCTGAAAAACTGCCCTAAGAAAAGGTATGGAGTCTTCTTTTTCCTGCTTTGAGAGTTACACTTCAGACTGACAAAATATGCCTGAGTACAAAGAAGGTTAAGAAATAATACCCATCCGGGTGAGGTGATGCATATCTGTAATCCCAGCGGTTTAGGAGGCTGAGGCAGGAGAATTATGAGTTCAAAGACAGCCTTAGCAATGATGAGGGGCTAAGCAACTCAGTGAGACCCCTTATCTAAATAAAATACAAAATAGGGCTGAGGATGTGGCTCAGTGGTAAAGTGCCCCTGAGTTTAACCTCCAATACCAAAAACAAACAAAAAAACACTACCCTAGTGATCCTGTTATACATTCATTTGAAGAGCTGCTTTTCAAATCTCTGACTCTTGGCCTCATCTTCATGAGCCCTACTTTGTTCTACATCCAGAGGAAAAAATACAAGGCTTAGAGAACATTTAGAAAGCACATAGATAATCCCTTCCTTTGAGTTCAAGTTCAGCACCCTATATTGACATTTGGCACCACCAGGTGGCAATCTTATGGTCTGAGAGAATACCACAGAAACTATAAAGTTGTAAATCAACTTGCAAATAATCTACTTTAAAAAGTTCAGATAAGGACTGGAGCTGTAGCTCAGTGGCACAGCGCTTTGCCTCAAATGTGTGAAGCACAGGGTTCGATCCTCAGCACCACATAAAAATAAATTATTAGATAAAGGTACCGAGTCCATCTACGACTAAAAAAAAAAAAAAAGTTTAGATAAGAGCCCAGAGTGGTGGCAAACTCTTATAATACCAGCATCTCTGGAGGCTCAGCCAGGAGGATCACAAATTTGAGGCTAGCCTTAGCAACTTACTGAGACCCTATCTCAAAATAAAGAATAAAAAAGGGCTGCTGGGAGTGGTGGCACACGCCTGTAATCCCAGAGGCGCTAGAGGCTGAGACAGGAGGATCAAAAGTCCAAAAGCCAGCTTCAGCAATGGCAAGGCACTAAGCAATTCAGTGAGACCTTGTCTCTAAGTAAAATACAAAACAGGGCTGGAGATGTGGCTCAGTGGTCAAGTACCCCTGAGTTCAATCCCTGGTACCAAAAAAGAAAAAAAAAGAAAAAAGAAAAGGGCATAGCTCAATGTCCCTCAATCCCCAGTACCATAAAGAAGAAGAAGAAGAAAAAAAAATCAGAGAAGAGCTGGGGACATAGTTCAGAGTTAGAGTGTTTGTATAACATTCCAGAGGCCCTGGATTTGATCTTTTTTTTTTTTTTTTCCTTTTTCAAAGCCAAGGACCAAACTCAGGTCCCTGTGCATGCTAGGCAATCACTTTGCCATTGAGTTAAATCTTTAAACTCCAGATAACTTTAAAGTTGTTTCCCCAGTCTCCTGTCCCTTATGCACTTTTTACAGCAAAGAGCCAAGCAAGGTGGCATATACCTGTCATCCCAATCACTAGAGTTGGCAGGGCTACTGAAGCAGGAGGATCACAAGTTCAAAGCCAGCCTCAGCAAATTAGTGAAGCCCAAAGCAACTTAGAGATCATGTCTCAAAATAAAAAATAAAAAGGAAAAGGGTTTGGGGACTGGGGTTGTGGCTCAGTGGTAGAGTGCTCACCTAGCATGTGTGAGGCACTGGGTTAGATCCTCAGCACCACATAAAAATAAATAAATAAATAAATAAAGATATTGTGTCCACCTACAACTAAAAAATAAATATATAAAAAGGGGGGGGGGGCTGGGGATGTGACTCAGTGGTTAAGCAACCCTGTTCAATCCCCAGTACCCCAAATAAACAAATAAATAATAAAAAGTGTCAGCTGGGCATGGTGGGATAATACTAAAATCCCCAGTACACCTCCCCTGCAAAAAAAAAAAAAAAAAAAAAAAAAAAGACAAGCAAGATATACCATCAGATTCTTCTTCTTCTTCTTCTTTTTTTTTTTTTTTTTTTTGGTACTGGGGATTTTAAACAGGGGCACTTTACCACTGAGCCACATCCTCAGCCCTTTGTATTTTTTACTTTGAGACAGGGTCTTGCTAAGTTGCTTAGGGTCTCCCTAAGTTGCTGAGGCTGGCCTCAAATTTGCAATTCTCAGCAACTCGAGTTGCTGAGATTACAGGTGTGTGTCAATGCACCCAGCTACTATCAGGTTCTTCTTATGAGAAAATAGATAAGTGCCATCCATTATCTCTGCTTAATAAAAATTAAGAGTGCAACAGGAAAAAATCAGGACTCCTTCTATAGAAATCTTCTGGTCAGTTCTTTTCTAAAACCAACTAGAATACAGGGTAACTGTCCCATAGCAATGTAAGACATGATATGCCTTAGATACATACATACAGAATATGTGTCTTAACAAATTTAAACGAAAAGCACAATTCTAGTTATAGAAATGTTATTTTCTCAAATTATTCTTTTTTCCAAATTAGATTCCATCCCAACTGCTACTTATACCAGTGATTCTTTCTGGGACCAAGCTGGATGACTCTCATTCCATTAGAAGAATCTTGGGTACTAGCTGACATAACAGGGAATTAACAAAGAGAACATAAATGCCCTCAAGCACTGAAGAATTCTTTAAAGTTTGAATATGTAGAGAACACAGACCAAGGGTATGCTCCGATTTTCCCATTTCTGAAAGTCACACTTTAAGTTAAAACTTTCTGATGTATCAATGTCCATTCATCAAGATACCATAGAGATCAAATCACTGATCTTCTCAAAAGGAGGATTTCTGAAAAAAAAAAAAAAAAAAAGGTCTTCATAGGAGTATGTCCGTCCTTCCTTCTCTTTCTTTCATTTTTTTTGCATCTTAAATGTCAACTATCACAAAAACTTCTGGCTTCTCTTCATTATAGACCTGCATTGCTGAATATGTTATTGCTTTGACTTCTGTTCCCTGAAGATGGGGTTAGAGAAAAAAATAGGAAAAAAAAAAGAATCAGAATTATTAACTTCAGCAACAACTGTCAGAAAGTCAAAAATTTAATACTATTCTGAAAAATTTAAAACCCACATAAAACAACTAGTTATCAAATTAAGACAATATTATATACTGATCCAATAAAAAGGAGAGGGAAAATGTACACAGCTGAAGGAGTACTGACCTGGAGTTAGGAGATGGAACTCCACTCCAGGTTGTGATTCCACTTGGGCAAGGAAGGTGCCTGACCTGTCTGGACATCCATTTTTTCACTTAAACATGGGTTTAATCAAAGAACACAAGCTTTTCCACTCTTTAGCTAGGATTTCTCCTAGTCCCTAACTACCCCCCCATTCTCCAACTTGTGCCCTAGAATGTCAATGTATTGTCTTCTCCTCAGCTGCCAATATTCACTTTACCTTTGTACTTCTCTTCAAATCTAGCTGGAAAGTGAGATACAGCTTTTCAGGTGAAAATTCTCCACATGACTAGTAATACCCTCTGTGTATATCTGCAAATCTCAAACAGGCATTCAGTATTGACCACTTATTGCTAAGTTCCCTTTGTCCCCTTCACTCAGAAAATTACTTCACATCTTCTCCAGCATTCATTCTCTTCTTCTTCTTTTTTTTTTTTTTTTTTGTATTGATGATTTAATGCAGGGGCACTTAGCCACTGAGCAACATTCCCCAGCCCTTTTTAAAAATTTTGTATTTTTGGCGGGGTGGGGGGTGGTATCAGGCATTGAACTCAGGGGCACTCCACCACTGAGCCACATGCCCAGCTCATTTTTGTACTTTATTTAGACACAGAGTCTCATTGAGTTGTTTAGTGCCTTGCTTTTGCTGAGGTTGAGGCTGGCTTTGAACTCATGATCCTTCTGTTTCAGCCTCCAAGCCACTGGGATTACAGGCATGCACCATGGCGCTCTAATAACTTTAGAGAACAAAACTACCATGCTAGAACATATTATTGCCCCATTCGTGGCAGTATTCCCCTTCTAAAAGGGGCCCCAAGGGATATGTGATGGTTGGCCCCTCTTAGGTCTCCTTAAAATGTCATGCTATGTCCTGAATATACAAGTTTACTTTGGAAAAATCCAGTGTGATGTTTCTAGAGATTGTTGCTGTGCACCATTGCACCTGCTTGGTTTCTCTTCTTTTTATGCTTCTCTTTCCTTTCAACCTTGTTGAAACAGCTACTATAACACAAGTTCCTCATCAGAATTCATTTCATCATACAGCAGTTGAAAAAATGATACCATGGTTACTGGAAGCAACCAGGATTTTCCAGTCATCTGGAACTAATTTAGGCTTTCTTGGCCTAAACACAAGGGTCAGCAAACTACAGCCCATTGGTCAAATGTGGCCTGCCATGTATTTTTGTATAATCTCACAAAATAACAACGGTTTTAAATCTCTAAATTAAAGCCAGTCACAGTGGTGCACGCCTGTAATCCCAGCCA
Organism: Urocitellus parryii; assembly: GCF_045843805.1. Taxonomy (NCBI): domain Eukaryota; kingdom Metazoa; phylum Chordata; class Mammalia; order Rodentia; family Sciuridae; genus Urocitellus; species Urocitellus parryii. Next base: position 20,012,689 of record NC_135541.1, read on the forward strand.
CTTTTAAGGCTGAGACAGAAGGATCCAGAGTTGTGGGCCAGCCTCAGCAACTTAGTGAGGCCCCATGCAACTTAGAGACCCTGTCTCAAAATAAAAATCAAAAGGGCTGGGGATTCTGGACCTGGTGGTGCATACCTATAATCCCAGTGACTCAGGAGGCTGAGGTAGGAGGATTATAAATTCAAAGTCAGCCTAGGCAACTTAGTTAGCAAAGCCTTAAGAAACACAGTGAAAACTTATCTCTAAAATACAAAAAAGGGCTGGGGATGTGGGTCAGTGGTTAAGCACTCCTAGGTTCAATCCGTAGTACCTCAGCAAAAAAAAAAAAAAAAAAAAAAAAAAAATCATGACATTAGAAAGTGATATGAAATTTAAATTTCAATGTCTATAAGTAAAGTTTTAATGCAACACAGATACACTCATTTATGTATCTTCTATGATTTCTTCAGTGCTATAACAGAAGAGTTAAGTGGTTGCTCTTCCATTGCTCTTGGTCTACAAATCCTTTTTTTTTTTTGGTAATTTTGAACGAAGAGGCACTCAACCACTGAGCCACATCCTCAGACCTATTTTGTATTTTATTTAACGACAGGGTCTCCCTGAGTTGCTTAGTGCCTCGCCATTGCTGAGGCTGGCTTTCAACTCTCTCAATCCTCCTGTCTTAGTCTCCTGAGCCAGGGGGATTACAGGTGTGCACCACCATGCCCAGTTTGGCCTACAAATCTTAATACATTTACAGAAAAAAAAAAACTCCCAATTCCTGTTCCCAGAGGTTTAACTATTACAGAGTAAGTGTATACAGGTTGGAAAATATAAGAGGTAGAAAGCACTTTAAGAACAATCTAGTCCTATACCTTCATTGCAGAAGAAACTACTGCTCAAAAAGGCAAATGAACTTTTAAGTCCCACAACATTCTGTAACAAACCTAGCCCCAGAGCCCAAAGCTTAATCCTAACACATCTAATCAGATGTGTAAAATCACAGTGCTTTAACATATCCAGAGGTCAGAAAGTTTAAGAAAACCTTATCACATTAGAACAATTATTAGAATTAGTTGAAGATTATTGTCACGTTTACAGATTTTATGATAAGGAAGCATAAAGTTTTCAATGGTAGACTTTAAAACATACCTGAGGGTGCTTGGACAATGAAAATTCTTCTCCCCACCTTGAGAAGTAAAATTAAAACATGATTAAGATTTCCAAAGTTTTACATTTGTTCTCTTTACATATTTTAAAATAAGCCTTATAAACATGGTTCAGATAGTTGAGATCCAAAAGAAGAGGGAAGGGGTAGGGAAGCTAAACAGATTTCACTTTGATTTGCCAGCAAATATAGGTGTGGAAGGACTTGTTGCTCTCAAGCTTGAAAGCTGCCCCATCCCCAAAAAGCCCCAGTATAGTACGCTTATAGGTAGATTCTCAATAAATACTGACTAGTGAATATTTTATAATAGGGTGCCATGTTGAAAATTTCCACTGCACTTAGAGCTATAGAACCAATTAAATAATATCTTTCACGGAGAAAGCAGGTCTGAGTACCACAAACACAAAATACTTGATTCTGCAATATAGTCTGAGCTTGATTTGCATTTTATAACTTTTCCCAAAATATCTATAGTCTGTATACAGAAAGCCCTAGAAAGATACTCTCCTAGAACTTGAGAGAATTTTCTTATCTACCTTTGACACTAATGAGGCTAAATATCACAACATGGTACAGTAGAAACAAGCAAATCTTGAAATTCTGTTCAACTACTTCCTAGCTAAATAATTTTGAACCAGTTTTTTTTTTTTTAAGAGGATACCATAAATATATACAAATACTCACCATTACATTTCTACTAGACTATCTACTAGAACATGTCTAGGTTACTACTATTTCTACTACGAATAATATATATCTTTCACACATGATGTTGAGAAAACATCATAACAGTAAAGGTAATTTTAATGTTAAGAGTTAAATGTCAATTTGCCTGCCAGGCTCAGTGGCACACACCTATAATCTCAGAGACTCAAGAAGCTGAGGCAGGAGGATTGCAAGTTCGAGACCAGCCTAACAACTTAGTGAGAACCTGTCTCAAAATAAAAAATAAAAAGGGCTGGGTATGTAGCTCAGTGGATTGAACCTCTGGGTTCAATCCCCAGTACCCCCCCCCGAAAAAAAAGGTCAATTAGCCTAATGTATGCAATATTCCACCATTTCATAGAGAAAAATCTCTGTACATATGCTTATGTGTGAGCAATAAAATGTGTTGTAGGGATAAAAGAAAAAGGAGAAGATAATACAAGACCTCATTTTATAAAAAGAAACTAATAAGATTCAATATGAAATGGTAATGTTAAACTATATATAGATAATCTAAAAGATATAATTAAGTGACTAAAGAAACAAGTCCAGTTAAAGTCACCTAATCGACTGTTTACAAACTCTAGAAGGAAAATAAAAGAAGAAAAGTATAAATTGTATAGAAGAAACTGATTTGAGTGGGTCTAGAAGTTATGAGCTATGTCAAAAGATGTGTCAGTGTTTCTCATCCACCAAGTTGGGGGTTTAAGCAGTGACATTTAGCAATTTTATTTATATATACATATATATGTATATATAAACAAGCTATACACACACTCATACTTTTCCCCCCCCTTAATCAACAAATTTGGAATCAAGCTTAATAAACAGAATTAACTTTATTCTGACAAATTTCTGATCCTCCAAAGTTCAGATGAGGTTCTTACTCCTTGGTATCTCTCTCACAATCTCAATATGCAACATCCTGACCAGTCTAAGTGGTCCCCTGACTTAACATTTCTATTTGTCTTTCTGCCCACTGAGTACAATGAAGAATATAACCAACATCCTTCATGATCTGCTACTTTTAGAAAAGTTTAAAACTTACCCAATTGACCGTAATTTAAAATTTCTTTGATCAATATTAAGTACTTTCACTTCCTAAAGAAAAGAGAGATTTAAATTTAAAAAAAATTTATACTAAACTATCTACTAAAACATGTCTAGGTTACTACTTTTTCTAGAAAATAATGGCAAACAACTTCTCTGAAGCAAAGAAAATTAAAACAGAACAAACTAAATGCATTTCAAGGAAATAAGGTTTTTCTTAACATATTCAAGGGCAATATTCTTTTTTTTTTTTTTCCTCCTGGTAATGAGGACTGAACTTAAGAGCACTTACCCAGCCCTATTTTGTATTTTATTTAGTGACAGGGTCTCACTGAGTTACTTAGCACCTCATTGTTGCTGAGGCTGGCTTTGAACTCGAGATCCTCCTGACTCAGCCTCCCAAGCCACTGGGATTATAGGCATATGCCACGACCCTGGCACAAGGATGATATTCTTTTTTTTAATATTTATTTTTTAGTTGTAGTGGAACACAATACCTTCATTTTATTTATTTATTTTTATGTGGTGCTGAGGATCAAACCCAGGGCCTCGCACATGCTAGGTGAGCGCTCTATTTTTTGCTGAGTCACAACCCCAGTACAAGGGTGAGGCCCCACTGGGTTTGATCCTCAGCACCACATAAAAATAAATAAAACTACTACAACAACAACAACAAAAAGACATTTAAAAAAATGACTCAAGGGGTTAGGTATAGCTCAGTAGTAGAGTATGCACTTAGTAACTGCGAGGCCCTGAATTCAATCCCCGGCATCAAAAAAAAAAAAAAAAAGAAGAGAAAAGAAGAGTCAAAAGAACATCTCTGTAAGATACATGGTAGAGAAGGAGGATATAAGATTTCAGTCACTCTCAACCTTTTTTATTTCCCCTTTTTCTTTTTTCAGTCTATTTTTATGATACTTTTGGCATTCTGTAGAAAGAGTGGCTCAGTTGGTAGAATATGGATGGAGACTTTAAAGAAGATAATGGAGGAATTAAGGAAGCAGGGAGGGCCATGTAATAATAAGTAACAATGATTTGGAGAGGTGTTCCTTCTAAAGGCTGCTGCTGCAAGCAATCTCCATATGGCTTTTCTTTTTTTTTACATTAAGAAAAACTAAAAGCAGCAATTGTTGAACTTAGACCAAAGTATCAGAGCTGCTAAACTTCAAATGGAACAAAAGGAACATATGTAAAGACATAAACACAGCTCAAACTTGGGAGACACAGAATACAGATGAAGACTTTAGGTTTAAGCTTATCATACAATCCTATTAATGACAAGTACATGATCAGAGATTTAAATACATTCGGGAACAGTGGCACATGCCTGTAATCCCAGAGACTTGGTAGGCTAAGGCAGGAAGAATACAAATTTGAGGCCTGCCTCACCAATTCAGGAAGACCCTATCTCAAAGTAAAATATGAAAAAGACTGGATATGTAGCTAAATGATAAAGCACTGCAGGGTTCAATCCCCAGTACTAAAGAGAGAAAGAACATGAGAACAAAATGTATGTTCCAAAGCAAACTGAGGTTAACAAAGAAGTGTCTATAATTTATATAATTTTTTTTTTTTTTTTTTTTTTTTTTTTTTGGTGGTGCTGGGGATCAAGCCCAGGGCCTTATGCATGCAAGGCAAGCACTCTACCAACTGAGCTATATCCTCAGCCCCACTCTTAAAAAAAAAAAAAAAAAAAAAAAAAAAAAATTTTTAGTTATAGGAGAACATAATGTCTTTATTTTACTTTATGTGGTACTGAGAATTGAACCCAGTGCCTCATCCATGCTAGGCAAGTGCTCTATCTCTGAGCCACAACCCCAGCACCCCCAGCCCAATACTTTTTAATATCTATATGGATTAGTTTTGCATCACAGGTTTTCATTTTTTTTTTGGTGGCTACTGGGGATTAAACCTAGGGCTACTTTACCACTGAGTTACATCTCCAGTCCTTTTTTATTATAAGACAGGGTCTCACTAAGTTGCTGAGGTTGGCTTTGAACTTGAGATCTTCCTGCCTCAGTGTCCTGAGCATCTGGGATTATAGGAATGCACCACCCGTTAATTTTTTTTTTTTTTTATTGGTTGTTCACAACATTACAAAGCTCTTGACATATCATATTTCATACATTAGATTGAAGTGGGTTATGAACTCCCAATTTTACCCCAAATGCAGATTGCAGAATCACGTCAGTTACACATCCACAATTTTACATAATGCCCAATTAGTAATTGTTGTATTCTGCTACCTTTCCTATCCCCTACTATCCCCCCTCCCCTCCCCTCCCATCTTCTCTCTCTACCCCATCTACTGTAATTCATTTCTCTCCTTGTTTATTTTCCCATTCCCCTCACAACCTCTTATATGTAATTTTGTATAGCAATGAGGGTCTCCCTTCATTTCCATGCAATTTCCCTTTTCTCTCCCTTTCCCTCCCATCTCATGTCTCTGTTTAATGTTAATCTTTTCTTCCTGCTCTTCCTCCCTGCTCTGTTCATAGTTGCTCTCATTATATCAAAGAAGAAATTTGGTATTTGTTTTTTAGGGATTGACTAGCTTCACTAAGCATAATCTGCTCTAGTGCCATCCATTTCCCTGCAAATTCTATGATTTTGTCATTTTTTATTGCTGCATAGTACTCCATTGTGTATAGATGCCACATTTTTTTTTATCCATTCATCTATTGAAGGGCATCTGGGTTGGTTCCACAGTCTAGCTATTGTGAATTGTGCTGCTATGAACATCGATGTGGCAGCATCCCTGTAGCATGCTCTTTTAAGGTCTTCAGGGAATAGTCTGAGAAGGGCAATAGCAGGGTCAAATGGTGGTTCCATTCCCAGCTTTCCCAGGAATCTCCATACTGCTTTCCAAATTCGCCGCACCAATTTGCAATCCCAGCAGCAATGTACAAGAGTACCCTTTTCTCCACATCCTCGCCAGCACTTGTTGTTGTTTGACTTCATAGTGGCTGCCAATCTTACTGGAATGAGATGGTATCTTAGGGTGGTTTTGATTTGCATTTTTCTGACTGCTAGAGATGGTGAGCATTTTTTCATGTACTTGTTGATTGATTGTACATCCTCCTCTGAGAAGTGTCTGTTCAGGTCCTTGGCCCATTTATTGATTGGGTTATTTGTTATTGTCTAATTTTTTGAGTTCTTTGTATACTCTGGATATTAGGGCTCTATCTGAAGTGTGAGGAGTAAAAATTTGTTCCCAGGATGTAGGCTCCCTATTTACCTCTCTTACTGTTTCTCTTGCTGAGAAAAAACTTTTTAGTTTAAATAAGTCCCATTTGTTGATTCTTGTTATTAACTCTTGTGCTATGGGTGTCCTGTTAAGGAATTTGGAGCCTGACCCCACAATATGTAGATCGGAGCCAACTTTTTCTTCTATCAGACGCAGAGTCTCTGATTTGATATCAAGCTCCTTGATCCATTTTGAGTTAACTTTTGTGCATGGCGAGAGAAAGGGATTCAGTTTCATTTTGTTGCATATGGATTTCCAGTTTTCCCAACACCATTTGTTGAAGATGCTATCCTTCCTCCATTGCATGCTTTTAGCCCCTTTATCAAATATAAGATAGTTGTAACTTTGTGGATTAGTCTCTGTGTCCTCTATTCTATACCATTGGTCCACCCGCCTGTTTTGGTACCAGTACCATGCTGTTTTTGTCACTACTGCTCTGTAATATAGTTTGAAATCTGGTATCGCTATACCGCCTGATTCACACTTCCTGCTTAGAATTGCTTTTGCTATTCTGGGTCTTTTATTTTTCCATATGAATTTCATGATTGCTTTATCTATTTCTACAAGAAATGCCGTTGGGGTTTTGATTGGTATTGCATTAAACCTATAGAGAACTTTTGGTAATATCGCCATTTTGATAATGTTAGTTCTGCCTATCCATGAACAGGGTATATTTTTCCATCTTCTAAGATCTTCTTCTACTTCTCTCTTTAGGGTTCTGTAGTTTTCATTGTATAAATCTTTCACCTCTTTTGTTAGGTTGATTCCCAAGTATTTTATTTTTTTTGAGGATATTGTGAATGGAGTGTTTTTCCTCATTTCCGTTTCAGAAGTTTTGTCGCTGATATACAGAAATGCCTTTGATTTATGCGTGTTGATTTTATATCCTGCCACTTTGCTGAATTCATTTATTAGTTCTAGTAGTTTCTTTGTAGACCCTTTTGGGTCTTCTAGGTATAGAATCATGTCATCTGCAAATAGTGATAATTTAAGTTCTTCTTTTCCTATTTTTATGCCTTTAATTTCTTTCGTCTGTCTAATTGCTCTGGCCAGTGTTTCGAGAACTATATTGAATAGAAGTGGTGATAGAGGGCATCCCTGTCTTGTTCCAGATTTTAGAGGGAACCACCCGTTAATTTTATTGGCACTGGGATTGAACCCAACAGTGCTTTACTACTGAGCTATATCCCCAGCCCTTTCTATTTTTTAAAATTTTGAGACAGGATCTCATTAAGTTGCTGAGGCTGGTAACCATCTTGTGATACTCCTGCCTCAACCTCCCAAGTAACTGGGGTTACAGGCATGTGCTACCATGCCTGGCACATGTTCTATTTTAAATCAATTGTTCAATTTTAAATATGAACTAAGAACCCATTTGCTCAATTAAAAAAAAAAAAAAAAAGAAAGAAAAAGAAAAACCCTGCTTACCCGGGGTATGAAGAATTCATCAGCACTGAACTTATAAAGCCACTCATCCAAAAAGTGAAACAGAAGAGATTGTAAGTCATCTCCTACACAGGATCAAAAAGGACCATAATAGTATGAGTTTAATAATTCTGGTATCTAAAATCTTGTTCCAATTTAAAAGTGTAATGAATTTCTTAGGTTAGCTGAAAGTGGAAATTTGAGCTCATAATTAATTATTTTATTGTTTAGGGTTTTTATGGAGGGAGAGGGTACTAGGAATTGAACCCAGGGACATGTAATCACCAAGTCACATCCCCAGCCTTTTTTTTTTAATATTTAGAGAAGGGTTTCACTAAATTGCTTAGGGCCTCACTAAGTTGCTAGGGCAGGCTTTGAACTTTCAATCCTCCTGCCCCTCAGTCTCTTAGGTCCCTGGGATTACTTGCATGCGCCACCATGCTCAGCAGTTTGTTATTCTTTTTTTTTTTTTTGGAACTGGGAGTTGAACCCAGGGCTTTGCAAATGCAAGGCAGACATTTTGCCAATGAGCTACATCCCAGGCCAATTTGTTATTCTTATTGTGAAAATACACTCAGATTATATAAAACACTGCATATCTACATAACAATTTTTTCCCTGTGAATGCGTTAGTTACCTTGGGTTTCTACTTCTATTGTTTGGAGGGGCTCCACAGTCCCAGTATCTGTCATGTAACCAAACATGGCCATTGCACACTGCTCAAATGCTTCCTCCAGAGTATCTCCCCATGCATGTAACCTAAAGAAATACATTCATGCTCTCTGTGTAATATATTTCACTGCACCAAAAAATAAAAAACAAAAACCCTCAATAGCAAAGTCAAATAAAATCAGCTTGACAAGTACAAAACTAATGACCTCAATTTAATGGCATCCTAACTGAGTGCTTTTAAATCACCATTTTTATGTTACGAATAAACAGAGTAGAAAAATAAGATAGGAACACACAGATTAAAATATTCAGCCTTCATATTTTGATACATGATTTCAAAAGAACAAACTCCTGCTATACTCACTGGACATCTGCTGTATGATCCAAATCTGAGGGAAAAAGGTAAAAACATTTAAAAGTTACTAATCTTGACCCTAAAACCATAAGAAAAAAACTAGAGCTTATTATTATTAATATAAGAACATCATCCTTTGAAGAACAAGAAAACTGAGGAAGCCCAGAGCTTTTTCTATCTACTCAACAAAGTTAAGTGCTTTTTTGAGGGGAGAGTACTGGGAATTGAACTCAGGGGCACTTGACCACTACTCAGCAATAAAAATCATCAATTACTGATAACAGGCATTAATATGAATCTAAAAACACTGTTAAGTAAGAACTGCAAACTCTCAGCACTTTAAGAACTTCATATGAACCCCTGCACTTGACCAAACTCTAGCATGGCTGCTTTTAGCAGCCTAAGTTATCATCCCTGCAAGAAAAAAAGCTTAACAGGCAGATTTTTCTGTTCATTCTAGCTAAAACCTGACATAGGCCCCCAATCTTCCCTTCTTAGAGCAAGTACTAAAAAGGGCTTACAATTATAAATATATATCTCTCACAACTTAAAAGTATCTTTTTCAAGGACCTTAGAGACATTCCTTTGAAATGTAATCTCCTGGTAGGGCTCTGTCCCCCAGTTTCTGTGGGAGGATAGATTCAAAAATTCCGTAACTGGGGCTGGGGATGTGGCTCAAGCGGTAGCGCGCTCGCCTGGCATGCGTGCGGCCCGGGTTCGATCCTCAGCACCACATACAGACAAAGATGTTGTGTCCGCCGAGAACTAAAAAATAAATATTAAAAAAAAAAAATTCTCTCTCTCTCTCTCCTCTCTCACTCTCTCTTTAAAAAAAAAAAAAAAAAAAAAAATTCCGTAACTGTTAGCTAGCAGATATAGCTGGTAATCGGAGTCCACTTGGAAGGCTGAGACAGGAAGATTATAAATTTGAGGAATGCAAGATCCTGCCAAAAAACTTTTTTTTTTAACTTTTTAAAAAAGGGCTGGAGATGTAGCTCAGTGTAGAGTGCTTGCCTAGTGTGTGTGGGGCTGGGGTTCAACTCCCGCCACCCTACCCCCCCACAAAAAAAAAAAAAAAAAAAGAAAAAAATTAAGCTATGGGGTAGAAACCACAATGTGAACAAGGCATAGTGGTGTGTACCTGTAGTCCAACTACCTTGTAGTCCCCGCTATTCAAGGCCCTGAAGCAAAATAATTGCAAGTTTGAAACCAGCCCAGGCAATTTAATGTGACCTAGTCTCAATTTTTTTAAAAATTAAGAGGGCTAGGGATGTAACTTACTGATAGAGTGTCCCTGTGGTCAATCTCCATTAGAAGTGGGGAAAATATGTATTTGCCTCAAGGTAAGGGATTAAAAAAAGCAGGATAGAACTTTCTAGGGTGATCAAATTAGTTTGATTGGAGTGCTGGTTACACAGAGGTCTGTGTTTAGCAAAACTCATTAACTTTACATTTTAAGGTCTAAGCACTTTACTCCATTGTGATATTAAATTATACTTCAATTTTTAAAAAATCAGTTTACAAGCCAGGCGTGGTGGTGCATGCCTGTAATCCCAGCAGTTCAGGAGGTTGAGGCAGGAGGATCCTGAGTTCAAAGCCAGCCTCAGTAATAAGTGAGGTGCTAAGCAACTCAGTGAGACCCTGTCTCTAAGTAAAACACAAAACAGGGCTGGGGATGTGGCTCAGTGGTCAAGGGCCCCTGAGTTCAATCCCAGGTACAAAAAAAAAAAAAAAAAAAAAAAAAATCAGTTTACAAAGACAATGACATTGCTGGGTGAAATGGAACATGCCTGTAATCCCAGCAACATGAAAGGCTGAGGCAACACTGTTTTGCATATTTTTCCAAATACTTTTATTTTTGTTTATTTATTTATGGTATTTAACCCAAGGTTAAATACCAGCTTTACTACTGAGCCACATCCCCGTCCTTTTGATTTTGAAACAGGGTCTCACTAAATTGTTTAGGGCCTCCTTAAATGCAATTCTCCTGCCTCAGCCACCATAGTCACTGGAATCATAGGTATGCACCACCACCTCCAGTTCAAATATTTTTAATGTGTTGTGGCATGTTCATTTAGTTTGAATGCATGAATATAACCCAGCCTTGGTTTGAGGATGTAACTCAGTGATGAGTGCTTGCCTGGCATGGGAGACCCTGCTTTGGGTTCTACCCCTAGCACCACAGATATGCAAAAGAAAAAGAATTTTTGTTTGTAGTGCTGGGGATAGAACCCAGAGCCTCCCTGGGGCAAGCACTCCATCACTGAGCTATGTACCCCAGCCCCCAGAGGAGATTTTAATAGTTTTTTCAAACAAGAATGAACAGTCTTTTAAATTTTATATGAAAATGCAAAATGTGGTAGTTTTTTAAACATTAGTTCAATGTAGAATCTGAGGCTATATATATACAAAGAACTGAAACTTTGAAAAGTTCTCTGTATGAAAATACTCTGTAGCATTAAAATCCATTGATCTGTTGTACATTCACAATGGGTCTTATCCATATCTGATGGTGTAATATCAAGCATTAGTAATTTAGAAAATACTAGTTCATTGTTACACAGATAATATTGATGTATTTAACTACATAGGACATTGTTTTGTTTTTTGGATAGTGTTGCAGATCAAATCCCAGGCATTGTACATGCCAGGAAAGCCCTCTACTGCTATGCCACATCCCCAACCATATAGAGAACTTTAAAAAAAAAACATTTTATTATTAATTCACTTATTTATTTTTGGTAAGGGGGATCGAACCCAGGGGCTCTTTACCGCTCAGCTACATCTCCAGTCCTTTTGCTCTTTTTATTTGATACAGGGTTTCAGGAAGTCAGCAAGGCTGGCTTCAAACTTGCTGAGGCTGGCCTTGAACCTGTAATTCTCCTGCCTCAGCCTCCAGAAAAGTTTCTAAATACTGGGAAGCTCATGGGGATAGACACAAGTTTTCTAAGATTTTAATATAACTTGAAAGCCTAAATTTTATCATTACCAATAATAGTTTTTTGCCTTGATGTGACAGATTGCTTTGTTCATTTTAAAGAAAATTCATGTCAAATACCCAAGTCTGAATAACAACAGCTTGTCGTAGTCATTCTTTTTTTTTTTTTTTTTTTTTAGAGAGAGAGAGAGAGAGAGAGAGAGATTTTTAATATTTATTTTTTAGTTCTCGGCAGACACAAGATCTTTGTTGGTATGTGGTGCTGAGGATCGAACCCGGGCCGCACGCATGCCAAGCGAGCACGCTACCGCTTGAGCCACATCCCCAGCCCTCGTAGTCATTCTTACAATGAAGAATTGTGTTCTGCGACAAAACCTCACAATTACACAAGTTCTTTTCCTCAAGATGAACATCAATACCTTGATACACAGCAGAAACACTTTATGCATATTTTCCATCTTTCAAATTATTTATTTATTTATTATGTGGTTCTGAGGATTGAACCCAGGGCCTCACACATGCTAGGCGAGCGCCCTACCGCTGAGCCACAATCCCAGCCTGCACATTCTCCATTTTTTTTAATTTAATTTTTTTTTTATTAGCTACACATGACATTACAATGATCTTGGCAATTCATACATTTGAATCACTGGGGTATAATTTCTCATTTTTCTAATTGTACAGATTGCAGAATCACACTGGTTATAGAGCCACCTATATACATACAGCAATCATAATGTCTATTTTATTCTATTGCCCTTCCTATCTCCCCTACTCCTCCCCTTCCCTCCCATCATTTACATTCTCCATTTTTAACAGAGACTATTTAAAAAGGCTCAGCCAGACTTGGCCACACAAGCCTGTAATTCCAGCTACAGGGAGGCTGAGGCAATATAACAAGTTTGAGACCAGCTGCAGCAATCTAGTGAGGCCCTAAGCAACTTAGTGAGATCCCATCTCAAAATAAAAGGAAAGGGGACTGGGGATGGGGATGTGGCTCAGTGGCTAAGCACTCCTGGGTTTAAGCCCCAGTACAAAAATGGAAAAGCATAGAAATATCCTAAATGTCTGCCAACTAGTAATTGGTTAAACAGAGAAAATGCTAGAACATTTGTTGCTCTAGAAACAGGGACTAAAACATGGGATCAGAGCTACAAGACTTATTTTTCACTGCATATCTGCTTTTTGTTATTGTTGGTTTTTTTTTTTTTTTTTTTTTGGTGTTTTTTGGTCTTTGTTACCCAGGTCATCTGGAACTTGGAGGACTCCTGTTTCTCCTGCCTCAGTCTCAGAAGTAGTGACCACTTTTTTAATCATATAGTATTTTAAATTGTTTTTAAGTGAGAAAAGGGCAAGCGCAAGGGAGATATGCTGGGTTAAGAATGCACAGATGCAAAAATGATGTGGTAGTTGTACATTTTTTATTTACTGCAGCACTGAGGATTTAATCCTGGGGTGCTTCTACCACTGACCTACACTTCCTACTCCTCTATTTACTTATTGATTGCACTGGGAATTTAACCCATGGGCGCTTTACCACGGATCCCCAGACCTTATTATTTAGAGACAGGTTTCCCTAAATTGCTTAGGGCCTCACGAAATTGCTAAGGCTGGCCTAGGAACTTGAGTTTCTCCTGCCTCAGCCTCCCCAGTCACTGGGAGTAGCAGTGGATGCCGCCCGAAAAAATAAAAGATTTTAAGAAGATAAATGAATTAAATTTGCGCTCCCCACCATAGCCACCTGTAGGATAACAGCTAATACAGAATTTAAGAGACTGAACTATCCTTTCACTTTCCTTATTTTTGTGGTGCTGAAGATTGGACCCAAGGTCTTCTGCATGCCATAAAGCACACTACACCTCCAGTTCACATTATTCCTTAGATGAAGGAACTGAGACATAAAGATAGGCAATATAATTTGCTTAAAGTCACTAATAAATGGAGAAACCAGGTTCTTTTATAACACGATGCAGGTAAATTCTGGGTCTCTGGTACATGCCTTTAATCCCAGCGAGCTAGGAAGGCTAAGGCTTGGAAGGCTGAGGCAGGAGGATCACAAGATAAAAGTCAGCCTCGGACAACTTAGTGAGGCCCTAAGCAATTCAGAAAGACCCTGTCTTTACTTAAAACATTAAAAAGGGCGTGGCTCAGTAGGCCTCTTGTGTTCAATTCCTGGTTACAAAAAAAAAAAAAAGAGGTAAAACACCAAGTTACAATTGCCCATCTTAGTTTTCCCAGTTCTCTACATTTGCCACACTCTTTAACTGTCCCACTGTTACTAGATATGAAGTCAAACACGAAACTCTTGAAAACCCAATTACTTTTATAATTGGCGCACTAGTAAAACTCATAAATGTGATCAGGCGCTTGATGTTAAGAGACTGCAAATGTGGAAACTCAGGTTTCCTGACTCCTAAGCCAGGTGGCCTTTTACTTTAGAACCCTCTAGGACAAATACAAAGATACATTACAGGGCGCACACAGGGCACAAAGAGTTGATGCCCGAACACGTAGGGGCAAAGTAGAGGTGAGGAAGGAAGCTGCAGGTAAGGAATCAGGCATGCCCCTGTGCCCATATTTGAATAGAGAAGTGAGCCATCTACTCACATTCGTACTTCCGATTGACTGGAGGATACTTGGCCTTGATCGCCTTCTGCTCCTCAGTCAAATTGTAATCTCTAATATCTTCTCCTTCCTGCGCCATGATCGCAGGAGTGTATACTCTACTTCCGCCCTTCCTCTGCCGGACTTCGGCCGGGCGCTACTGCTTCCGCCGTAAACCCCGCCCCTTGGCACGCGTCTTAAAGGCCCCGGACTCCATTCTCGGAGTTTGCGGAAGGACGTTAACCCCTTTGACTTCCATTCTAGGACTTGACGCTTGGATCACATGGTTAAAAAACAAGGCCCCACCTTCTGTGTTTATCACTAGTTATTTTTAAAATATTTTTTAGTTGTTTATGGACCTTTACTTTTATTTTATGTGGTGCTGAGGTTCGAACCCAGTGCCTCCCACATGCTAAGCTAGCGCTCCACCACTGAGCCACAACCCCAGCCTATCACTAGTTATTTCTAAAGACTAAGCAAGTTGAAGAACACCTTAAATTAGACAACTCTGGGTCTGAGTGGTGAGACCTTGTCTTTCCGCCTGGCACCCAGAGTTGATAATTATAACCTGAAGCATTCCAGACATCAATATTTTGAACGTGAGCGTAACAGCCCGTAAGAAAATGGCTGCCTCCGGGAATGTGTGGACTAAACTTCTCACGTGACCTGAACGGGCACAATCCCATCAGCCCGGGCGCGCGCGCAGTCAGTGGAAGTCCGCTCCCGCGGTGTGGGGACAGATGGGGCGGAGCGCGCTCATCGGACCCGCGGAAAGAGACTCTGTGCGTCGGGATAGGCCGAGAATGGGATTGCCCCGCCTACCCCGCTGTTGGATGCACTCCGATTGGCCGACGTTGGCGCGAAGGTGCGCGAGTCGACCCTCACGTAGGGGCCGCAGGAAACAATAGAGGCCGCGCGCGCGGAGCTAGCGCTCTCAGGCTCCCCGCCCCTCCCGCAACGCTCGACCCCGGGATACCCCCGGCTCTCCTGCCGCCATGGCCGACAAGGAAGGTGAGGGTGCCTGAGACGCCCCGTGAGGGCGGCGGGTGTCTGAGCTGCGTTGCGGCCTCCATACGGCCTAACATCGGCGACAGGCCCAATGGTGCCGAGCGAAGCTCCAGCAACGCTGGCGTGAGGAGGGAGCTCCCCGCGGGGCGGGCTAACGGCGTTCCAGTTTCTCAGGAGCCGAAGCCCGTCACCGCGGAGCGAAGCTGGCAGTGGGAGGCCTAGGGGTGTGCGTCCCTCCTCACACTCCCTGTCGGCCACTCAGCCTATTTCCCGGGCCCGCCTGCCTCGCTCCCTACCCAAGGCCCGGTGACGCGCCTCCTCGCCGGTCTTCCAGACTATTCGCGCAAGCGTGCTTCGAAGGCCTTGCGCCTTCGCCTCGAATGGGTAACGGAGTGCTGGCTCGAATAGCCGGGACTTCCGGCCCGCGGAGGTAGAGGGCGGCGTTGTTTGGTGACTGCTCCTGGGAACACCGGACACAACCCTCTTTTCCAGGGTCTGGAGTGAAGAAGCTGCTGGTAGCTTTGGAGAGGTTTACTTGTTTTCTGTTTCTGTTCTCTAACTTAATTTGTTTTAAAAATTTTAGCAGCCTTTGACGACGCAGTGGAAGAGCGTGTGATCAACGAGGAGTACAAAATATGGAAAAAGAACACCCCTTTTCTTTATGATTTGGTGATGACCCATGCTCTGGAGTGGCCCAGCCTAACAGCACAGTGGCTTCCAGATGTAACCAGGTGACATGAATCTCTTGAACGTTACTTTGATTTCTCCAGTCCCTTGAAGAGGGCACGTGATCAAAGCCTATTAGTGACGTTTTTTGATCGATGGGGAAAAATATGGCAAAATGTAAATTATTTTGGAATTTACCTGGAGAGAGAGAAATATGTTGGTATTTTCTTTTTGTGATACTGAATTGAATAGCCGTATTACAACTGTAGTTGACCAAATTACAAAACTTGATAACTTTCAGTAAGCAGTCTAAGCTCAATGCCTTCAACAAACCGAATGAATTTTCACAGTCCATAGCTGCTTAATGCAAAGAGGAATATGGGACCTACCTATAAACAATACGTGCTCTGGTTGAAGAGGTAGATGTCAAGTGGTACTTATAGCGATGTAGAATGAGAACAATTATAGAAAGATAATTAGGATACTTAGAAAACATCCTTAATGGAGGCTGGAGATAAATACTTAATTGGTAGATCACATCCAGCAAGACCCTGGGCTGGATCCTTAATGACCTAGGACACAAAACAAAAAAATACCTGGAGATGTCCTAGTATGGTTTGTTTCCTTCCTTCCTTCCTTCCTTTCTTTCTTTTAATTTTTGTAGTTGTAGAATGCCCTTATTTTGTTTATATGTGGTGCTGAGGATTGAACCCAGTGCTTCATGCATGCTAGGCAAGCGCTCTGCCATTAAGCTACAGGCCCAGGCCCCATAATATGGTTTTCATAAAAGGAAGTTGGGTGTTGGGCATAGTGAGGATTATGAGACTAATCACATACATTCATTTTTTCCCCCTAGTACTATGGATTGAACTCAGGGATGCTCTACCACTGAGCTATGTCCCCAGCCCTCACATATATTTCTTACCCAGGTAGCTTGCCTCTGATATAGGGGATAGCATATCATTTAGTTTGGCTTGCATTTATTGAGGCTCTGCTAGGGTCCACATATCAATGGACACAAATAAATCAGAATTATGACAAGAGTGGCACAGATGTGATCAGAGCAAGAAAAATATACCTCAACTTTGGAGTGTCGGGACTGACTTTTAGAAGGAAGTAACAGTGCAAAGGTATGGTGGATATAGATGATTGGTATGTGCTGTACCTACCTGGACACCATGGCACATGCCTGTAATCCCAGGGGCTCTGGAGGCTGATGCAGGAGGATCACAAATTTTAGGTGGAATATGAGATGCTGTCTCAAAAAAATAAAAATGATGGAGTACAGCTCAACAATAGAATGTCCCTGAGATCAATCCTCAGTACCATCAAAAAAAAAAAAAAGTGCCTGTTATAATTGCTTCACTTTTCAGAATAACATTCAAAAATTATTTTGTATTAAATAACCATATTCTTTCAAGAATGAAGCTGCTTCCTTTACAGTAGCATAAGGAAAAATGGGGAAATGTATGCTAGAGATATTATAAAAAAACCTTAGTATCTAGATAGAAATTTAGAATTTGAAGCTTCTTTATCCTGATTGGGCGTTCCCACATTCAGTTGATCAATGATTGTTGGAAGTATTTGGAGTTCAAGATAAGTAGTCATTTCTGTCGGGAGTTTTAAAAACTTGGTGAGAAAAATATTTGAATAGTATTGTCATATTTACTATATTCATGTGCTAAATTGTATAATATCTGGGATTCAGTGGTCCTATATATATATATATACACACACATATATACAAATATATATGTGTGTATCTTGATCTATTTTTGAGCCCTTTCAGATAATGTTTTGTGTTATTTGGCTTCCTACTGGTGCCTCAAGTATCTTATTTATTGGTTTCTTCAGTTTGACATGTTCTGAACAGAGTAATTCATTTCTTGGAGGTTCCACCCTAGCTTTGTCCTATTACTGTTTTTTTGTATTTTATCTACAGACCGGGTCTCATTTTGCTGAGGCTGGCTGGCTTTGAACTTGCGATCCTCCTGTCTCAGCCTCCCAAGTCACTGGGATTACAGGCATGTGCCACCGTGCCTGGCCATATTTGACTTTTTGACATTTATGTTTTGTTTACCCAGTTGACAGGGAGTCATTTATAAGCCCTCATAAATCCTAATTGTGTTGCATCTGTCTCATTGAGACCAGGAGTTTTCATATTGTAATATGCAGCATAATCAGCTGAAGGTCTTAGAAAACAGTTGTGTCCCACCTTCCAGAATATCTGATTTATTTGATCTGGAGTAGATTTGAGAATTTGCATTTCTAACAAGTTCCCAGGTGATGCTGATGCTGGTTCTATTGGCCTTAGTACTATACTTTTAAGAACCTCTGTTTTACATTGTTAAATTAATCCTTCTGAGGAAACAAATGATATTAAGTTATGTCACTGCTTAGAAACTTTCCATGATTTCTTGTTCCCTACAGTATGGAATTTAGAATTCCTTAAAACTGACACTCAAAACAATAAAGATTCTGGTTTTTATCTACTTTATAGGTTTCTCTCCCATTGTGCTTTTCATTTGGAATTTTATCCCAGTTGTTAACTTGGTAGTTGTGTGATCTTAGAGATTGCTCAATTTTCCTCAGTGTCAGATATCTTTGTTTTCAAGTTGGAATAATATTCATAGTATTATTATGGTGTTTAAATTTTGTATGTAAAATGGCTATCATGGTATCTGTAATCTTAGCGTCTCTTCCAGAATGCTTCCTTATAATCTAGATTGCTGCATATTTTGTTTCTTTACTTTTTTGGGTGGTACTGGAAATTTAACCCAGAAGCACTCTACCACTCCAGCCATTTTTTAATTTTTACTTTGAGTGTCTCTGTGTTGCCAAAGCTGACATCATACTTGGAATCTTCCTGCCTCAGCATCCTGAGTAACTGAGATTTTTTGGAGATTGCGTCCATTCCCAGCTTAAACTCCCATATTTTTGTGTGCCTTTCATATAGTATATATTGCCTAATATTTAGTTATTTGTGTACATGACTGCCTAATTGCCTCCGGGTTTTTGTTTTGTTTGTTTGGTACTGGGGATTGAACCCAAGGATGCTTAACCATTAAGTCACATCCATAGTTCTTTTTTTAAAAAATTTTATTTTTTAATATTTTTTTGTTGTACTTGAACATAGTTGTAGTTGAGCCTTTATTTTATTTATTTTTATGTAGTGCTGAGGATCAAACCCAGGGCCTTGTACACGTGTGTGGTGAGCACTCTACCACTGAGCCACAACCCCAGCACCCCCCCTCTTTTTTTTTTTTTTTTTTTTTTGGCGGGGGTGGGGGGGAGACAAGTTTTTGCTAAATTCCTTAGGGCCTTAGCCTCTCAGTTGTTGGAATTACAGGCATGAACCATCACACCTGGCTTTTTTTTTTTTTAAATTCCTTTTTAGTTGTAGGTGGACACAATGGCTTTATTTTGTTTGTTTATTTTTATGTGGTGCTGAGGATTGAACCCAGTGCCTCACACGTGCTAGGCAAGTGCTTTGCCACTGGGCCCCAGTCCCATCCCTAGTTTACCTTTTTTAAGGTCGGTCTGAGGTGCTGAAGATTGATCCCAGTACCTTGCATATGCTAAGGTCTTCCACTAAGCTATACCCCAAGCTACTCCTTTCCTTTTTTTTTTTTTTTTTTTTTTTTTTGGTGGGGGTGGGTAGTGGGGATTTATTGAACCCATGAGTACTTTGTCACGGGGCTACGTTTTGTTTTGAGACAGGGTTTTGATGATTTGCTGAGGCTGTTTTTGAGTTTGTAATAATCCTGCCTTAGCATCCCAGGTCTCTGGGAGTAACAGGTGGGCACTAGCACACCTGGATTTTCTTTGTGATCCTTCTAGCTGAGATTACAGGCATGTCGTTGTGCTCAGCCCCTCCTTTTAACAAAGGTTTTAATAAAGTATTAGAGTATCCAACCCCTGTTTTCTTTCCTTTTAGCCCATTGTAAAGAGTACATAGTTCATTTTTTATTAAACTTTTTCTCCAGAGTAATTCTAAATTTTAAAACAAGTTAGAGATGCTTATAAAATCAGGTGCTAGGACTTGGAGTATGGCTCAGTGGTGGAGCGCTTGCCTAGCACGTAAGGCACTGGGTTCAGTTCTCAACAGTGCATATAAATAAATTAAATTAAGGTCCATCAACAACTAAAAATAGTTTTTTAAAAAATTGGGGGCTGGGGCTGTAGGTCAATGGCAGAGCACTTGCGTTGGACGTGGGAGACACTGGGTTTAATCCTCAGCACCACATTAGAAAAACATACAAATAAAATAAATTAGGAACTATATTGTTCTCTGTATTTCACCTTATGGAAGATGCAGTAAATGTAGAAAGTGGGTCTCCATAACTGTTTGTAGTCTCTCTTGATGGTACTAATTTGAATATTGACTGTTTATTGCTGTTACAGACCAGAAGGAAAAGATTTCAGCATTCATCGGCTTGTCTTGGGGACACACACATCAGATGAGCAAAACCACCTTGTGATAGCCAGTGTACAGCTCCCTAATGATGATGCTCAATTTGATGCATCACACTACGACAGTGAGAAAGGAGGTAGGAATGTTAAACAAGACAGAATTTATGACATATGGTTATCTTTCATATCTTTGAATTATTGTAAAAGGATACCAATTTGATAAAGTAGCCTCAAGTTAGAAATAAGATTTATGCTTGGGAGAGCTAAGTTTGCAGTATAGAAGAACTACTCAACGCAAACTCATTCTGTATCTTTTCTGTAAACTTCCCACTACTAATCTGGTAATGAGGGAATTTCTACCATTGAAAGAACCAGAAATCTACCAACGTTATTTCTGTGCATTCTCATCAGGGGAGATATTCTAAGCAGATAAAAAATGGTTCGTGGGTTTGGGTGAGTGTAAATTGCTTGTTGAATATATAAAGTACTTAGCACATATTCAGACATTGGATGTTTGTGGTATAACATATTCATCAGGTACGGGAAAAATTGTCTTTAAGGTTTTGTAGCTAGGTAACAGTGAAAAACAAGTTGATACTGGGCATAGTGGCATGCTCTAATCCCAGCTACTTGGTAGGCTACAGCTGAGGGATCCTTAAATTTGAGACCAGCCTGGGCAACTTAGACCTTATCTCAAAAAAAATTTTTTTTAAGTAGGCTGGGAATGTAGCTTAGTGATAGAACACTTTCATAAATATTAGATGTTTAATGTTTCTTAGATTTCTTGTGATTAGCAGAACACTCATATCTGTTTTTTAAGTACTGGGCACTTTATCACCGAGCTACATCCCCAGCTCTTTTTATTTTGATACAGGTCCTCTCTAAGTTGCTGAGGCTGGCCTTGAATTTGTAATCCTCCTGTCAGCCTCCTGAGCCTTTGTGATTACAGGTGGACACAGCATGCGCAGCTTACATTCCCTTTGAGTGGCATCAAATTTCCTTTTGTTTTGAAGAGACCTTATCCTCTAACACTTCATATTTGAAGAACAGGTTAAAAAAAAGAGAGAGAAAGAGCCAGTAATATATACAGTAAACCCCATATAAATCAACTGATCCTCATGCGGATAAACCTAGGAACCCCTAGTTTTTATTTATTCAAGATAGGATGTTGCTAAATTGCTGGAGCAGGCCTCAAACTGGTGATCCTTTTGTTTCTCTAATCACATTAAATACATAGGGCTGGGGATGTAGCTCATTGGTAGAGTGCTTTCTTAGCATGTGCAAGGCCCTGGATTCAATTACTAGCACTACACTAAAAAAAAAAATACTAGGGTTTTTTGGGGGGTGGGGTGGGGAGGGTGGTTGTTTTGTTTTGTTTGGAAGGGAGGGTTTTCATACCTGGAATTAAACACAGAGGTGCTGTTCCACTGAGCTATGTCCCTAACCCTTGTTATTTTTTATTTTGAGAAAGAGTCTCACTATGTTGCTTAGAGCCTCCTGAGTTAATGAGGGTGGCCATGAATTTGCAATCTTTCTGCCTCAGCCTCCTGAGCTACTGGGATTATAGGTGCGTACCACCATACCCAGTTGAATCCTAGACCTTTAAAACTCAATTTTGAACTGAGTGTGGTGGTTCACACCTGTAATCCCAGTGGGCTCTAGAGGCTGAGGCTGGAGGAATACACGTTCAAAACCAACCTCAGCAACATAGCTAGGCCCTATTTCAAAATAGAAAAAGGAGCTGGGGACATAGCACGGTGTTTAAGCTCCCCATGTTCAATCCCCAGTACCAAGAAACAAAATACAAATTTTGAATTCTTGCTACTGTTTTATAGTGAGGCCCATATATGTCCAATCCTGAAATAACCCTTGTTCTATGGGCTCTATGCTGCCAGCTCTTCCTTTTCCCTGAATGGTGCCACTTTTCTGACAATTATGCTATTTTTTTAATAATTATTTATTTTTTTGGTAGTGGTAATTCTCTACAGTTATGTACTTAACCACTGTGTGCTTTGATTGAAAGTTTCTTATGATGACACCCCTTATTTTGCCTTCCTTTTTGTTACAAGTTTTTGGAATAAAATTAGTTAATGTATTTTTTTCTTCTCCTGTAGTCTTTAAACTTTTATTATTGGGCTTTTAACCTTGTTTTGAAACATATGCTCTAAACTTACAAAAGTTATTTTGAAGCTGAAAGTTATCTAAGGCCAACAATGTTACCCATTTACATCTTTGCTTTCTGAGAAGCTTTTGTCCTTCAAAGAGTAACACCTGTGTAGCAATATTATTGACAGCAGTTTCATCTATTACTTTTTTTTTTTTTTTTTTTTTTTGGTACCAGGGGTTGAACTTGGGGGCACTAAAGCACTGAGCCAGCTCCCCAGTCCTATTTTGAATTTTATTAGAGACAGAGTCACTAAATTGCTTAGCGCCTCCCTATTGCTGAGGCTGGCTTTGAACTTGTGATCCTCCTGTCTCAGCCTCCCCAGCCGCTGGGGTTACAGGTGTGTGCCATTTCACCTGGTTCATCTATTACTAATTTATTTATTTATGGTAGTGCCTGGGGATTGAACCCAGGGCCTTATGCATGTGAGGCAAGCACTCTACCAACTGGGCTATGTCCCCACCCCCTCATCTATTACTTTTACATCTTCTTTGTTTTATGGATATTTGAGGTTCTGAAAAATTAAAGGCAAATAGGAGTTAAGAAAATGGAGCTGGGCTCAGTGGCGCACACCTGTTATCCAGCAGCTTGGGAGACTGAGGCAGGTAAACTGTGATTTCAAAGCCAGGCTTAGCAACTTAGCAAGGTCCTAAGCAACTCAGCGAAACCCTGTCTAAATAAAATGCAGAAAAGGGTTAGGCATGTGTCTCAGTGTTTAAACACCCCCAGTTCAATCCCCAGTACCAAAAACAAAGATAATGGAACTATTAGCCTGTTGTGGTTGCACACACCTATAATTCCAGTGATTCATCTGAAGCAGGGGAATAGCAAGTTTGAGGCCAGTCTGGGCAACTTGGATCCTGTCCCAAAATAAATAAAATTAACTAGGGCTGGGGTTGTGGCTCAGTGGTAGAATGCTTGCCTAACAGGTGTGAGGCACTGGGTTCAACACCACATGAAAATGAAAAAAAGATATTGTGTTTATCTACAGCTAAAAGTATTTTTTAAAAATAGTACCAAGTGGGGGCTGGGGATGTGGCTCAAGCGGTAGCGCGCTCGCCTGGCATGCGTGCAGCCTGGGTTCGATCCTCAGCACCACATACCAACAAAGATGTTGTGTCCGCCGAGAACTAAAAAATAAATATTAAAAAAAATTCTCTCTCTCACTCTCTCTTAAAAAAAAAAAAATAGTACCAAGTTTATTCAGCATACTTTTTTGTATTTATTTTGGTGTCAGGGTTGAACTCAGGGACAGTTAACCATGGAGCCACATCCTTAGCCAAGTTGCTGAGGCTAGCCTCAGACTTCTGCCTCAGTCTCCCAAATCAGTGGGATTACTTAGTCTTACACACCTGTCGTATTTGTATTTTTTAAAGTAATTTTTTAATGATATTTTATTTGTAGATGGACACAATCTTTATTTTTTATTAATTTTTATGTGGTGCTGTGGATCAAACCCAGTGCCTTATGCGTGCGAGGCAAGTGTTCTCCAACTAAGCCACGACCCCAGCCCCCTTATTTGTACTTTAAATGAGATTTAAAAAGTGTTTATGAAGAACCTCCTTTTGAGGTGAAAGTTTCTCTTAACTTCAAATACTAATAAAATACTTTGACTTGTTTGTTTTTGGGCCAGGGTGGTGTTTTTGTTCTACTGAGAGTAAACCGTGTAGCAGATGCATGTTACTACATCTCAGGACTTTATTTCTGATTTTCTTTATTTTCTTTATTTCTGATTTCTTACTAAGTTGTTGAGGCCAGTCTTGGATGTGGGAATCCTCAGGCCTTAGCCTCCTGCATTGCTGGGAATAAAGGTGTGTGCCACCACGCCTAGCAATGTAATTCTTATTAGGCATTTAACAACATATCTGATGTCAGATGAGAATGAAAACACTGTATATTGCTAACAAATGTCTAATATACTATTTTACTGATAAAAGGCTTTGCCTATGTCTTCATATTCTGTGTTACCCAAGCAGAATGTTTTGTGTCTCACCCTTACTTGCAATTTATTTTTATTTACAGAATTTGGAGGTTTTGGCTCAGTTAGTGGGAAAATTGAAATAGAAATCAAGATCAACCATGAAGGAGAAGTAAATAGGGCTCGTTATATGCCCCAGAACCCTTGCATCATTGCAACAAAGACTCCATCCAGTGATGTTCTTGTTTTTGACTATACAAAACATCCTTCTAAACCAGGTCAGGTACCTCCCCTTTTCTCTTCAAATACACAGATTCTGCTTGTTCAGGGTTTTAATTTCTTGTCATCTGTATAATTTAACATCCTGTAATTTATAGTGATAATATGTGTGGGTATTTTCCTTCACTTTTTCCTTTAGTGGAAAAAATCCTTTTTAAAATAGAATAAACAGAATGATGATGGTGAAGCTTAAGCATTTTATCTTTGGTCGTAATGATTACTGTATTTTTTATAAATGTTAGGAGCTTTAGGCATCATGCTCAACATTTCATTTTGTTTAGTAAACCCGTAGTAACAGTGAACTTAGTCATCTTCATGTGTCTATTACTTTGCAGACCCTTCTGGAGAGTGCAACCCAGACTTGCGTCTCCGTGGACACCAGAAGGAAGGGTATGGGCTTTCTTGGAACCCAAATCTCAGTGGGCACTTACTTAGTGCTTCAGATGACCATGTGCGTATCCTTCCAATTTTGAAGCAAATCTGGGCTAGTTACCAGTTGGTTTCTTTTTTGGGATTTGTGGGAAGGTGAGACTCTTACATAATGGTTAATTTTACATTTAAGACCATCTGCCTATGGGATATCAGTGCCGTCCCAAAGGAAGGAAAAGTGGTCGATGCGAAGACCATCTTTACAGGGCATACAGCAGTAGTAGAAGACGTTTCCTGGCATCTGCTCCATGAGTCCCTGTTTGGGTCAGTTGCTGACGATCAGAAACTTATGATGTGAGTAGAACCCATTGTTTTTTGTTGTTGTTTTATTCTTATATTTTATCTTATTTTTTATATTTAGTAAGCTTTTTCAAAAGCTTTTTTTCTTTGCTTTTATTCCCCCCTTACACTAAAGTTGGGATACTCGTTCAAACAATACTTCCAAACCAAGCCACTCAGTAGATGCTCACACTGCTGAAGTGAACTGCCTCTCTTTCAATCCTTATAGTGAGTTCATACTTGCCACAGGATCAGCTGATAAGGTAAGTTTGACTTGTTCTAAGAGAATAAATTCGTTGGGCTGGTGATATAGCTCAGTTGGTAGAGTCCTTGCCTCCCATGCACAAGGCCCTGGGATCAATCCCCAGCACCACCAAAAAAATAAATAAATAACAGTTTTTTAAAAAGAGAATACATTTGTGAATCTCTTTACATTTTAAATGTGCAGAGTTAGTTTGAGTTAATGGGTTTTCCTTTCTTTTTAAAAATATAAAACATTTGTTGGGTACAATGATAAACGCCTCTTAGTTCAACCTGTTTAGGATGCCGAGACAGGAAGATTGCAAGTTCAAGGCTAGCCTGGGCAACTTGGTGAGATCCTGTCTCAAAAATAAATGAAAAGGGCTCATGGTGTAGCTCAGTGGTAGAGTGCCTCAGAGTTCCACTGCCACAAACAACAAAACAAAATATAAATTGGTCTTGCTTTCCTTTTCTTTTTGCATGTAGACTGTTGCCTTGTGGGATCTGAGAAATCTGAAACTTAAATTGCATTCCTTTGAATCACATAAGGATGAAATATTTCAGGTAAGAGAAGCCATTGCTGCTTAATTTTTGTTGATGTTAAAGGAAAACTTGGGAGTGCAAGTAGGCACATTTGTGCTTTTTCTTTTACCAAAAGTAATAGTAATATTCCATGTGCATATACTGTTCTCTGTGGGAACTGGGATTGTTTTTCCTTTGTTGTTTACTTTTTCAAACTGCTCGCTCCTTGGCCACCTATGTATTTCAGGGTTGTTAGGAAAACTAGTGGCCAGACATGGTGCTACATGCCTATAATCCCAGCCACTCAGGAGACTGAGACAGTCGGAATCACAAGTTTGAGGCCAGCCTCAGCAGTTTAGTGAGACCCTTTCTCAAAATAAAAAGGGACTGGAGATATAGCACAGTGGTAAGGGCACCTGTGGATTTAATCCCCACCCCTAAAAAAAATGTTGTTGCACTATGTTCAAAGCTTTTGGTAAGGCTTTGTGAAGAATATGTTACAGGTATAGTTACATAGTTTTTAGTTAAATTGTAGGGCTTAAATTTTTATAGCAAGAAAGGCCTATTTTGAAGTTATAATAAAATATTGTTGTGTTAAGGACCTGAGGGCAGTCAGATTAATTCTAATGGATAAATGTGGCTGGCATCTTAATTGGGTTTTAGGTGAGGCATAGTTCTGTACACCTTGTCTCTTAACCTTATTTTTTATCCCAAAGAATATATTGACTTTGCCCTCTTTGTTCTTTGCTTAAAATGGTGTTATTGCATGAAGATTATCCAAATTCTTTGTTTACGGTAATGTTGTCATCAGCCTTATTTATGTGTACCACAGAGTTCCATATAAGTACTTAAGAAAGTAATTTTTGTATGTGTGTCATCTGTTATTTTAGTACTTAGGTCAGAAGTGGGTTACATTTGACTAGAGGCCAGAATTAGACACTGTGGTTGAAGTATGGCCAATATATTTAGCCAAGCACAGTAGCATATACCCATAATCCCAATGACGTGGAGGGCTGAAATGGGAGGATCAAAAGTTCCGGGCCAACCTCACCAATTTAGTGAGACCCTCAGCAAGTGAGCAAGATCCTATCTCAAAATAAAAAGGACTAGGTATGTGGCTCAGTGGTAAAGTGCCCCTGAATTCAATCCCCAATACTAAAGGAAGGAAGGGAGGGAGGGAAGGAGGTGTGATCTTCAAAAGTATAACATGAAATGGGGGTATGGGGTTGTGACTCAGTGGTAGAGCGCTCTCTTGCCTTGCATGCACGAGGCACTGGGGTTTTTTCCCCACCACCACATTTAAAAAAACAAAACAGGGCTGGGGATGTGGCTCAAGCGGTAGCGCGCTCGCCTGGCATGCGTGTGGCCCGGGTTCGATCCTCAGCACTGCATACCAACAAAGATGTTGTGTCTGCCGAGAACTAAAAAATAAATATTAAAAATTCTAAAAAAAAAAAAACAAAACAAAACTATAAAAACAGGTATTGCGTTCATCTACAACTAAAAATAAAAATATAACATGAAATAGAAGAGAAGTTGATGTCTTAGGTCTAGTAATGTGTTTTAATAAAAAATTAGATCTGTCAGTTTTAACTATAATGTTTAATACTTTTGATTCCTTTTTATAAAATGTTTAAATTGTTAACTATAACTTTAGAATGAGTGTGTGTGTGTGTGTTTTCCTAATTCATGTCTTTTCTGTTTCCTTCATTCTTGTGTATAGGTTCAATGGTCACCTCACAATGAGACTATTCTGGCTTCTAGTGGTACTGATCGTAGACTGAATGTCTGGGATTTAAGGTAAGTCTTGTATTAGTTACTCTCTTTGTGAAGTTTTTTTTGTTTGTTTGTTTTTTGTTTTACTTAGTTACACATGACAGTACAATGATCTTGACTTATCATACATTTGAATCAGATGGGATATAATTTCTCATTTTTCTAGTCTTTGTGAAGTTATATTTACACTTTAACTTCTAAAATTATCTTTTTGTGCTAGTAAAATTGGAGAAGAACAATCCCCTGAAGATGCAGAAGATGGCCCACCAGAATTATTGGTATGTTATAACCAGTAAACAATATTGAAATAATCTGTAACTTCTTTTTTAATAACTTTATTTTTATGTGGTACTGAGAACTGAACTCAGTGCCTCACATGTGCTGAGTAAGCAGTCTACCACTGAGCCACGACCCCAGCCTGTAACTTCTTTTAATTGTTTGTAATTTAATGTCTTCTTTCTCATTTCATATCTGTTTTCTTCCCTATTATAGTTTATTCATGGTGGTCACACTGCCAAGATATCTGATTTCTCCTGGAATCCCAATGAACCTTGGGTGATTTGTTCTGTATCAGAAGACAATATCATGCAAGTGTGGCAAATGGTAAGTGTTTGGTCTTTTGAGGGGGGGAATTTAGATAAATACTATTTCATACTTTATTCTTAATGTGACTGCCATCTGTTTGGTTTACTCCCAATGTGATGTTAGTGATTATATGCACATTGTCCTTTTCATAACTGATTTTTTTAATACCTTTGTTTTATTTTTATGTGGTGCTGAGGATCAAACCCAGGGCCTAATGTACTAGGCAAGCTGAGCCACAGCTTCAGCCCCTCTTAACTATTCTTTACCTGCCTTCATCTGATTGCCCTACTGGTTATTTTTAAACTCAACCAAATAAAACTGATCTTTTCTTCACTCTCCTTAGTCCCCTTTCCTCCTCAATCCTTTTTTCTGACTAGTGTCCATGTCTTGTTCAGCTAACCAGACTTAAATTCTAGGAGTCTTCATCTTTTCACCTGTCAGTCTAGTTTACTTAACAGTTTTCATACTATTTCAGCAATGCTTCTCCCTTCTGCCTTCTTATAAATACAAATATGTATGCCCATAGGAGATATATCACAGCTTGAAATGCTACCTGATTTCTTTGAAACCCATCTAGACTATAAAAATACCCCAATTTTAGGCAGTCACCCTTTGAAATTTCAGAGCACTTAATTTAATAAAAAATAATCAGTGTGCATAAGGCCCTGGGTTCAGTCTCCAGGACCCAGTGTTTTTAAAAAAAAAAAAAAAAATTCATGTTTGGGGTGTAACTCAGTGGTAGAACATATGCTTAACTAAGGCACTGGTCAGTCCCAGCACTAAAAATATGATAGCTGAATTCATGGCACATACCTGTAATCCCAACTTCTCGGGATGCAGAAGGATTGTAAGTTTGAGGCCAGCCTAGGCAAGACCCTTTCTCAAAGTTTAAAAAATACAATAAAAAAAGCTAGGGATGTGGCTCAGTGGTAAGAGAACCCCTGGGTTTAATTCCCAGTACTACCAAATAAATAAATAATGACTAATGTCTAAATATAGTAGTAGTAAAAGAAATTGTCACATTCTTCCTGGGCATGGTATCTCAAATCTATAGTCCCAGTACTTGTGGAGACTAGAGCAGGAGGATCACAATTTGGAGATCAGCCTGGGCAATTTAGTGGAACTGGGTCTCAAAAAGGCTATGATAGAACACCCGAGTTTATGGGCTGGGGATGTGGCTCAAGCAGTAGCGCACTCATCTGGCCCGGGTTCGATCCTCAGCACCACATACCAACAAAGATGTTGTGTCCACTGATAACTAAAAAATAAATATTAAAAAATTCTCTCTCTCTTTAAAAAAAAATACTTATTAAAAAAAAAAAAAACACCCGAGTTTAATCTCCCCACCCCACTAAAGGGGAAAAAATACATTCTGGATGGTTATACAACATTGTGTTCTTCAAGCCACTGAACTATACAAATAAAACAACTAAGATGATAATTTTGTTATGTATTTTACCACTTTTTTATCTTTTTTTTTTTTTAATGGAAGTATGATAAATGAAATCAATTCCAAGAGTCTTTTTGTGTCTGGGTAGATCTAGAGCTAGGAAGAAACTCTAGAGGAAAAGGTTTTTATTGTTCTTTTATCAGAGTACACAGTTTTTATTTTGGCTTGTTTACATAGTCTCCAATTTAGTCCATCATTCCAAACTCAACCCCATTCCATTTACTTTGCTATTTGGTAAAATATGGTAGGATGAACTCTGGATTGGAAGTAAAGTCATTTGTTATTTTTGTTTTTCTTTTTTTTTTTTTTTAATTTATTTTTACATTTGTTCCATTAAGTTGTACATGACAGTAGAATGCATTTTGACACCTTATACATAAATGGAACAACTTCTTATTCCACTGGCTGTACATGGTACAGAGTCACACCAGTAGTGTATACAGGGTATACACTATATATAAAGTGTATAATGTGTATAGGGGAATAATGTGTATCTCATTCTACCATCTTTCTCATCCCCACAGCCCCACCCCTCCCCTTGCTCCCCTCTGAAAATCCAAAGTTCCTTCATTCTTCCCTACCCACCCCCACTATGGATCATCATGCACTTATCAGAGGAAACATTTGGCATTTGTTTTGGGGGGGGACTGGCTTGTTCCACTTAGCACAATATTCTGTAGTTCCATCCATTTCTCTGCAAATGCCATGATTTCATTCTTCTTTTAAGACTGAGTAATATTCCATTATATATATGTAGCACATTTTCTTTATCCATTGATCTGTTGAAGGGCATCTAGATTGGTTCCATAGTTTAGCTATTGTGAATTGAGCTGCTATAAATATAGATGTGGCTGCATCACTGTGGTGTGCTGATTTTATGTCCTTTGGGTATAAACTGAGGAGTTGGGATAGCTGGGTTAGAGGAAAGTTTTTCAATCAACCATGAGAAAGAACATTTTAATAAGCAGAACTTGCTTAAAATGGATAGTACTATTAAAGATATGAAATAGTGTTTATGGCCTTTGAAATTAAATTGTACTACCTCTGTACTTGTGAATATCGTGTATCAAAAAGAAGTAAGATTAAATAGGAAAAAGGCAGATCAAAGAACCACATGATAGTATCCTTCATATTAACATTTTGTGTCTCTAGTTCTGTGTTTAATTGTATATAACTACGGCTGCCCCCTCCATATCAGTGAATTAAAACAGCCATGGAATTAAAATATTTTTTTTAAAATTGTGTATGTACTGAACATGTACAAAATTTTTTTTCTTTGTCATTATTCCCTTAATAACATAATAATCTCTGTATGCACAGCCTTTATATTAGAAATTGTAATCTAGAGAAGGCTTAAGATCTACAGGTAGATGTGCGTAGGTTATATGCTAATATTATGCCATTTTATATAAATGATTTAAGCACCGAGATATTTTGGCAGCCTGTCGGGGATGGCTGTTCTGGAAGCAATCCCCCTTAGGATACTAAGAGACAACTCTGTTTAGGAGGCTGTTTCCACTGGGTGTGGTAGTACCCAACTGTAATTTCAGTAGCGTGGGAGGCTGAAGCAGGCCCACATTCAAGGCCAGCCTCAGCAACTTATCAAGGCCTTCTCTCAAAACTAGGGGCTGGGGTTGTTGCTCAGCGGTAGAGCGCTCACCTAGCACGTATGAGGCCCTGGGTTCCATCCTCAGCACCATAAAAGTAAACAAAGGTATTTTTTTAAAAAGCATTAAAAAAAAATAAAAATGGTTGAGGATGTAGCTCAGTGGTAAAACCCTCCTGGGTTCAATCCTCAGCACACACCCTGCCAAGATTGCCAACATGTATTCAATATATCAAGTTAGGCAGTACTGATTTTTTTTTCATACGTTTCTATATTGTATTTTTTACTATAAGGATGTTTGAAATGTATCACCAAAATATACCTTAACCTCTTTGTAATTCATCCATTCAAAATTAACATAAAAACTTTAAAGAGTTCTGGTGGGAAAGTGAAATGGGTTGCCGTGGGTAGACTATCATTTGAAGGTATATTGGTAGTAGTTGGGGAAATGTTTAGGAGATAGAACTACATCTCCTCCAAGGCCTAGAACGTCTTTCATTCTCAAATGTTACTTTAAGTACCTTTTTAGAAATGTGATATAATACTAAGTAAATATTTCATCTTTGTCTCATTTCTTGGCATAATTCCTAAGAAATGCTTGGAATATTCAAAGTGGTAACTGTCTTTTTGCTCAAGACACTGAATAACAAGTATTTTAACAAGACAACCTTTAGACCACACCTGGGTTTGTGATGTAAAGGTGAGGTTGGTGGAGCCTCTAAATATCCTCGTGAGCTAGTCATCAGAAAGACCAAACAGTAGATTAAGTATTTGGAACTTTTTAGCCCCCGCTTACTAGCCAGGGGACTAGGGAAATCTGGAGATTGAACTCGTAATTTGATGAGCTTCCAGGTTAGTAAATATATTGACGTGCTGGGAGAGTGGCATGCCCAGGGACTTAATGGAATTTTTGAGCCTACTCCGCACATTTGGTTCTCTGTTAAGTGCTTTATAATAAACACTGATACAAAGCAAAAGTGGAACTGGGGCTATACATCAGCCCTAGTATGCATGAGGCCCTGAGTTTCATCCCCCGCACTAGGGAGAAAAATAACAAACTCTGAGTTCTGTGAATCATTCTAGCAAATTATCAAACCATGTATGTGGGTGTCATGCAAAACTTTTTTTTTTATTTGAGAACAGGACAGTCTTATGGGACTGAACCTTAAACCTGTTGAGTGATGTTAACCTTGGATAGTTAGTATTAGAATTGGATTGAGTTTTGCCTACTCGGTGTCAGGAAAAAAGACAGCATATTTTGTATTAGGAATGATATGTATTCCTTTTCTCTGCAATCACATCACAAGATTCTGAAGGTAAAAGACTATCCCATCGTCTGCAGCATCAAGCCTAGCAATTTGGGTATAGTCGATTCTCTAAGAACAATGCATTTTGCCCAAATGAAAGTTGTTTCTGTATTTTAAATTATGCCTCCGGCAATATCAAGTGTTTTGTGTAAGAGCAGTTTTTTAAAACTGAATCAAGATTTGGACATAAGATCTTTTTAGGTGAATTTTTTTTTATTTGTCTACAGGTTTATTAGTCAGTGGTTTTTGCTACACTAAAGAGTTGTGCATCCATCACCACAACAAATTTTATAACATTTTCATCAACCCAAAAAGAAACCCTATACCCATAAGCAGCCATACCCACTCTTTGATTGATTACATTACAGATTCTTTAGAGCTGCAGTTATCCAGCAATGGCAGAGTCAAATAATTAGAAATCTTGACTTGAAATAATAGCCTTGGGCTGGGGATATAGCTCAGTTGGTAGAGTATTTGCCTCGAATGCACAAGGCCATGGGTTCAATCCCCAGCACCACCAAAAGAGAGAGAGAGAGAAAGAAAGAATAGCCTTCGTGTTTACTAAATATCCGTTTTTTCTTGTTTTTGGCAGGCAGAGAACATCTATAATGATGAAGATCCTGAAGGAAGTGTGGATCCTGAAGGACAAGGATCCTAGATGTGTCTGCACTTGTGATTTTAGACTCCCCTTTTTTCCCTCTCAACCCTGAGATTGATTTAACACTGGTTTTGAGAGACAGACTTTGTTCAGCTATCCCTCTATATAGGTACCACCAACAATTGCTATTAGCCCAAACAGTGGGTATTTTCTAAATATTAACTGGGATACTTTATTCAGCAAAGCCAGACTTATTTAAATTTTCTTCAGGAATTTTCTAGTAACAAACCCGGGTCTAAAGTAGCTACAGAAAGGGGAATATTATGTGTGGTTATTTTTCTTCTTAAGCTATATCCCCAAGTTTTTTGGACTCATTTAAGTAAAAGCTAGAGTGAGTAAGGAATAGAGCCAAGTGGGGTAGGTGTCTGAGCCATGAAGTATAAATACCGCAAGATGTCATTTTTATTCAGGAATTAGGGGAGATTCAAATCATATAGATTCCTACTCTAATATCTTCACACCTGACTTTCCAGGATGCACATTTTCCTATGTAGACCAGTCTCCTCTTGATTTCTACAGTTAAGTCAAAACTACATGTTCCTCCTTTCCCATATATTTTTGCTTGTTAGTGTATTTCTTGAGCTGTTTTCATATTATTCCTTACCTTTATGTGAAGTGGTTTTTGTTTTTTTGTTCTTTTTTTTTTTTTTTAACTTGGGACCACCAAGTTGTAAAGATGTATGTTTTTACCTGACAGTTGTACCACGGGTATACTGTCAAGTTGAGAAGAGTGAATTGATAGCTTGTATGTTTTTAAAATTAAATTAATCCTTGATAAGAGTTGCTTTTTTTTTTTTTTTTTTTTTTTTTTTAGGAGTTGGTCCTTGACCACTAGTTTGATACCATCTGCATTTTGGGTGACCTGTTTTATCAGCAGGCCTATTACTCCCATGACTAACTGTGTAAGTGCTTATAATGGAATAAATTGCTTTTGTACATAGCCCTATGCCAATGGGTTTTATTTAGTATATAACATCCATCAAACACCCATCCCCTGGCTATCAAGAGTAGAATTAAATATAATAAGCCAAGAGCTATAGAAAAGAGCTTTACTCCTTCCTAGGGAAAAGTGCAAGACATAAAACAGAACTAGAGATATACAGACTAATGTGCAATAAAATGACATCTTTTTGAAGTCTGACCCCAGAGAACAACACAGACTCTTTAAAAATTTTTCAAAGGCAGTGTGTTTAAGGCAGAATTTAAATTTGGGAAAGGTGTTTAAGGCTTATCTTACAGGGTTGCCTCTCCCTAGTATGTTTTTCACTGGAGATTGTACTTAAAGGATTTTAGAACCTGTTGTTTCTAACCTCTATCACCAAATGCCAAAACAAGATAACATGCCTGATTCTTTCCAGTCACTTAGTTTTGTTTTGGCGGAATAGACCCCAAAACTCTAAAGGTCTTTGGGAAATCTGAAATCTTACACCATGAGGTTCAAATCTGGATGGATTCCTTTTCTCCAAGTCAGTTATTTCAGAGTATACTGAAAATTATTTTGACATTTTTAACAATATACCATGTGAATATGTATAGCCCTTAAGAAAAAGTAAACTATATAAGAGGATTCATTTAAAATCTAACACTCATGGCACAAAAGAATTCTAACAGTTGCCTTTTTTACCCCAGTTTTGTTCCAAACATGTTTTTGGTTTGGGTAAACATAAGGCAAAATACATTTTTCACAATACTTCAAGATGTGTCCATACATTCATCATTTACTCTGCATGTGAGGGTTGCTGCTGGCAGATAAAAGGCATTTTTCCATTCCTCAGTGTATTGAGATCAGTATCAGCAGCCTACAAAGTAGGATCCAGCTAAAAGTTGACTGGTGTTCTGCTTCCAGCCACTCCTAAAATCATTTTATACAGTTCAGCCAATATTTGCAATTTCCACAGGTGAATTGCTCATCAAATTCTGGTACTCTCATCGGTTTGGGAAGAAGTGTGTCACAAGGGTATTCAGTGATCCTTTGCTAATAAGTTTTTTTTGTTTCTGGATTACAGATTTGGCCATACATTTCTAAACAGCCCCTGTAAGGTTAAGGAAAAGAAAAAGAATAAGTTTATACTTTCTACAACTTGAAATGCTACCATTAGAAATATTGAACTTCTAAAGTTAGTTTATACAGGCTATGTTGAGAAATGTAATTTACATATGATCAGGGGTGATCATAAATATTTGCCCTAGCAAATATTTAGAAGCCTCATATTTGCAAAACAACGAATGGTTATCTATATGATGGTGAAGACTGGGGTAGTTAAAATTTCTCTCAGGAATACTTCACATGAGTATTTTTCCCCCCTCTTCCCAGTCCTGGGGAATTGAACTCAGAGGGACTTTTACCACTAAGCCACATCCCTGGCCTTATTTTGAGATGGGGCCTTAGACATTGCTGAGACTGGCCTCAAACTCTGGATACTCCTAACTCCTACCCCAGCCTCCTGAGCCGCTGGGATTACAGGCACATGCCACTGTACCTGGCCACTTTCATTTCTTTAGAAATGAGCATTGTCTTTCTTCTCCTGTTCATACAGAGGTATTTGACAGATCATTGCCCCCAATTTGTAGTTAATCCAACAATAAGCATAATAAAATATCTAGATAAGACACAGTAAAAGAAAGTCCTAGAAAGTAAAGAAGAGCATTGGCTCCAATAGTTACTTGTGATTTTGTATCCAAGATGTAAGTTTAAGTAGGAAATAAATGGAAGAAATGGGCATTGATAACAGTACACAACTGACAGACTTTTTAAGGGAATTTAGACTTTATATTATATAAAGAATTAGGACATGTTATAAGATACTAGGGGTCTGGAATAATTCATTATTAATAGGCCCTAAGTTAAGTCTGTGAAATACAGCTTTATGACTTACTTAATTTAGCCCTCTTGTTGGCCACCTTTGTCATGGTCTGAATTTGATAGCACAGCTGCCTTCTGATTTATACTGAGGAAACTGAACAGGAGGTGTGGGTGGGGTAGGGTAAAGAACTGAGAATGCTCAGAGCCTAGGTGTTTTATCTGTTTACAGATTTCCTAATGGTAATTAGGTCATATTAGGGGTGGGGAAAAAAAGACAATAATTAGTATTGTTAGAAAAGCAGAAACAATACAAATACCACTCTATTACCCACAAAGATCACCTTGAGACTGTGTCTCGATTCCACCTGCCTGAGAAGGAGCATCAGCCTGTTCCAGGCTCTTGGGAAGTATAGCCCTTTAAAAAGAAAGAGCCATTTTCCATCTGTTCCTGGATGAGCACAATTTGAAAATCATTTCCCAAATCATTTTTTGTTTTCTACTGTGAAGTGAAATTTTTCCTGAGCCTTCCCCCTCCCCTCAACTAATGTTAGATGAGATTTGAGTGGCAGCAAAAACTGACTTATAAGTTGAGAGCTCTTCAGCAAGACTGATCCTTAGCTGCTCCATCTCTTTGTTCTTCTGTTGCTGGAGTTGCACTCCACTTCTTAACTGCCTCTGTCGTTCTTCCATTTCCTCCAGCTGTTCCTGCATGGAAAGGCCAAGAATATTTCTAATGAGCCAACAAAAATTTTTTTTTTTTTTTAAAGAGAGATTTTTAATATTTTTTAGTTTTCGGCGGACACAACATCTTTGTTTGTATGTGGTGCTGAGGATCGAACCCGGGCCGCACGCATGCCAGGCGAGTGCGCTACTGCTTGAGCCACATCCCCAGCCTGAGCCAACAAAAATTTGATGTTACTCATCATAGTTTATAAATCACTTTCTTTTCTTGTACATTGTTTGATCTTCACAGCAGTGTTGAGACTTGATAGTAAAAGTTAGGCAACTTAAGATCAAACAGGTTGTATTTTAACATAGTGAACTG
This sequence comes from Urocitellus parryii, assembly GCF_045843805.1. NCBI lineage: Eukaryota > Metazoa > Chordata > Mammalia > Rodentia > Sciuridae > Urocitellus > Urocitellus parryii. The sequence continues at coordinate 20,049,980 of NC_135541.1, forward strand.
CTTTTGAAAATGGTGGCTTGACTGTAATCCCCAGCCCCTCAGGAGGTGAGGCAGAAGGATTAAGAATTCAAGGCCCCAGCAACTGGCTGACATTCTTAAAATTTTTTCCTTTTAGGAACCTATTAAAGTTTATTTTTATCTTTGTAAAGGCTTAAAGGACATTAAGGATTTATCTGTACTTCCTTCATAAATTGTTTACCAGACTTCAGGTTTTAAAGATTATTTCAATACTAAAACCAAATTCAACATTTGTATGAGGAAAAAATAATGTGTGTGTAGATTTTTTTTTAAATATTTTTTTTAGTTTTCGGCGGACACAACATCTTTGTATGTGGTGCTGAGGATCGAACCCAGGCCGCACGCATGCCAGGCAAGCATGCTACCTCTTGAGCCACATCCCCAGCCCAGATTTTTTTTTTTTTTAAATGTAATGCTGGGGCCTTGCATGGCAGCACATACCTGTAAAACCCAGAGGCTAGGAGGCTGAGAGGTAGAAGGAGCAAGTTCAAGAGTCGGCCTCAGCACTTCTAAGCAACTTGGACCCTGTCTTAAAATAAAAAGGGTAGTTCTGGGGATCAAACCCAGGGCCTTGTACATGCTAGGTAAGTGCTATACCTCTTAGCTATATCTCCAGCCTTGTTCAAAAGTTCTAAGTTGGGCCAGCTGTGGTGGCACATGCCTGTAATGTAGATACTCAGAAGATCCCAAGTTTAAGGCCAGCCTGAGAACTTAGCAAGATCCTGTCTTAAAGGATCTTTTTGTTGTTGTTGTTTTTTCTTAATTAAGAAAAAGTAGGAGCTGGTCCTACTTTAACTCAGGTTAAGCACCCCTGGGTTTGATCCAGAGTAATGGAAAAAAAGTTCTAAGTTGGAAAATGTGATATTATGCCTAGGAGGAGTCCCTTCAGCCCTCAAGATAAGTGTCCACTTCCTTTTCTGCCAAGAACAGTCTGAGGTGCATTCTGTAAATTGTCCCTGCCTCAGATTAATGCCTGGAAAGGCAGTAAGGCAGATGTCAGGCAAGTAAGTCTTTGGCTTAGCTGGTAACTGGCTTGGAACCTTAAAGCCCTGGGGGAGGGAAAGGGTGTTGACATGGAAAGGTATATTGTAAAGGGGCAGACTGAAGAATACTAAATAGGAATCCAGTTGGGGCACATGCTATTATTAGAGGGATCTAAATAAACTGTTCTGAGACAGCCTTGAATACTGCACCTACGGTACATGAATCTTCATTTGATGAATTTGCTGAATCTCAGCTTTTGTCAGCACTATCAAAGGCTATTTCTTTTAGTACCCCACCATGCCTGGGCACAACTCTAAAAAGATGCAACCTTACCAACCAAGTGTCATCTGAAGGGAGCCATCTTTACACTGCTGCCCTGATTTACCATGCCTCATTACCTAGCAAATCTATTGGTGAGACAGAAATATGTGGTTGTGAAAGCAGTCTGTACCATCAGAAATTAGCTCTAACAGACTGGAACAGCCTCACTGAAATGAATCCATATAGTGGCAGTGAGGACTGTCTTCAGTTTTAATCCTATGTAGTATGCTGCTAGCTGGGCATGGTGGTGCATACCTGTAATCCCAGCAAAGGGGGGCTGAGGTAGAATGCAAATTCAAGGTCAGCCTCAGCAAATTAGAGAACCCTGTCCAAAATTAAATAAAAATTGTTTTATCTCAAAATCCTAGAGCTTTCCATTTTATTTAGGGGCATTCAGACCCTTTGGTTTGAACCTACATTACTTTTTTTTTTTTTTTGAGGCGGGGGGTATAAATTACCAACGCTGGGCTTAGATTTTGTAATCCTCTTGCCCCAGCCTCCAACATAGCTGGGTGTGGTGGGGCACACCTGTAATCTCCTGGATCCATTCTTCCATGAGAATATTTTTCTCTCACCTTGAGCTGTCCAATAGGAAGCCACTAATATGTGGTTGAGTATTTGAAATATAGCTAGTCTGAATTGAGCTGTGCTGTGGATGTAAATAAAACATATTTCTAAGAATAATAGTAAAATATTTATGTTGAAGTAAGTACATTTTTATGTTGGATTAATTTCATCTTTTTTCGGGGTAGGGGGGATACTGGGGATTGAACCCCAAGGGCGTTTTGTTACTGAGTTGCATTCTAGCCTCCCCCCTCTTTTTTTGGTTCCAGGAGTGCTTTACCACTGAGCCACATCCTCAGCCCTTTTTTTATATTTTAGAGACAGGGTCTTGCTGAGTTGCTTAGGACCTCGCTAAGTTGCTCAGGCTGGCTTTGAATCCAAGTTTCTCCTGCGCCACTGGGATTACAGGTATGCATCCCCTCACCTGGTTATACCCTACCGCCTTTTTTATTTTTTAGTTTGAGACAGGGTCTTTTCATATGAGTTGCTGAGTCTTGCCCCGAACTTATTATTTTGCCTCAACCTCCCATGTTGCTGAGATTGAATGTGTGAGCCACCATATTTGGCTTCACATGTTTCTTACATTTTTAATGTGGCCATTAGAAAAAAATGACACTATAGTTTGCATGTCAGTTAAGTTGGTAATGCCTTTGCTTTTTGCTACTTATCACCAAGACAGCTTGACTCATTCTCTCTCTTCCTCTGCCTACACTTAATATACCTATTATCTGAGGATTAGTACGTGTCTATAGTAGCCCCCAAACCAAATCTGACAAAGGTGTACTTTCTTTTGGCAGTATTCCTAATAGTTTCTACGTAGGTATTTACTCTATCTCAGGAGAGGGGCATAGATAGAACAATAGTAACATGTAATAGGTGCTTTGAAAACAAGAAGGGCAGGGCTGGGGATGTGGCTCAAGCGGTAACGCACTTGCCTAGCATGCATGAGGCACTGGGTTCAATTCTCAGCACCACATAAAAATATTGTGTCCACCTAAAATAAAAAAAATATTTTTTTTAAAAAAGGGCATCTGTTGCACAATAAGAATTATTAGGGGACTGAGATTATGGCTCAGCGGTAGAGCGCTTGCCTATCACGGGCAGGGCCCAGGTTCGATCCTCAGCCCCACATAAAAATAAAGGTATTGGGTTGGGATTGTGGCTCATTGGCAGAGCACTTGCCTACCATGTGTGAGTCACTGGGTTCGATTCTTAGCACCACATATAAACAAATAAAACAAAGGTCCTTTAACAATTAATAAAATGAAGGTATTGTGGGGCTGGGGTTGTGGCTCAAGTGGTAGCGCGCTGGCCTGGCATGTGTGAGGTAGTGGGTTCAATCCTCAGCACCGCATAAAAATAGATATTGTGTCCACCTAAAACAAAAAAAAGAAAATAATTTAAAAAAATTAATATTTAAAAAACAATTATTGGGGAGGGGTTGAGGCTGTAGCCCAATGGCAAGAGTGCTTGCCTTGTACATGTGAGGCACTGGGTTTGATCTTCAACACCACATAAAAGCAAATTAAAGGCATGCTGTCCATCTACAACTACAAAAAAAATATATTAGGGAAAACAGGACGAATTGGACAAGGGCTTAAAGAAGAGTGAGAATTGGGTAACGGGCTGGCATGTGTGAAGCACTGGGTTTGATCTCAGCACTACATATAAAAAGTAAATAAGGATCCAAAAAGAATTAGGTAATGAATAGGCTTAGGCAGGAGGATTGCAAGTTTGATGTCAGCCTCACAAGTTGGCAAGACCCTGACTCAAAATTGAAAAAGAAAAGCCAGGGGATATAGCCCAGTGTTCAATCCCTTGTACCACTACCACCAAAAAAAAAGGTACCAGGCATGAAATTGTGGGAAATGTGGTGTCTCACTGGAACTGCAGGTGATTTAGGGATGGCTAAAACACAAGTTGGTTGTGAGAGGGTGAAAGAAAATGTGGCCGTGGCTTTTAGCATCTGCCCCCTTATTTGCCTTTTTTTTTTTTTTTTTGGGTAACCCATGTGTAACTCCCAAATCTGATTGTAGGCTCTTATATCTTACCACATCTAGTGCCCTACGTTTGTTGGTATGAAATATGCCAATGGTAAATATATTCCATATTAAAGCAGTGATTAAACTAAAAACTTTGATATCATCCTCAGCAAATCTCTCATCCCACCTACTGCAAGCTGTCATCAAATCCTACCAGTTTGACCTCAAAAACCTCCATATTCTCTCATAAGATCTAAGTGGTCTTTCCACACTCTCAACTTACCATCCAAAGTGCTGCCTCAGGAGTGCATATAGCTGTGCAAGAGCTTTGTAGATACTAACTTATTAGCTCACTCCTTGCAACCTTGTGATTTGATAGATTAATCCCATTTTATATGTGAGGGAGCTGAACCACAGAGCTTAAGCATCTAGTTTCCCAATTAGTTATTGAGCCAGGATTTGCTGTTAACTTAAGAGTTCATACTCCTGCAACTCCATTTTTGTCATTCAGAGATGGCAGGCTCTTTCTACAGAAAAACTGTTGGTGGAAGGCCAGGCAGGGGCCAAACAAGTGCCCTTGCTACTCTTTCACCTATTGTGTATAAGATAAAGTGCTGGGGGAGTAGCTCAGTGATAAGAGTGCTTACCTAGTAAAATTTGTTTTTCGAAAGGGTCTGCCTTCAGAGAAAATCTTTTTACACTCTGGTCCCAGTCTGCCTCCCCAGCTTCATGCCTACTACTTGATTTCTTTGTGATTCAGCCACACTGAGCTCACTTCCCAAAACGAAGTGTCCTTTTGCCTCTCTTTGCTTTTGTATGAACTGTTCCCTCTGTCTAGAATACCGTTCCCTACCTTCTCAATGACTTCTTCAAGGCACAGCTCTGGAGAATTCATTGAGTGTGGACTTGGGCCAAATTGCTCAGGGTTACATCCTCACTGCATCACTCACAAGCTGAATAACCCTGGACAAAGGACTTCAGTGTCCCCTCCATTTTATAATTTTCCAAATACTTCACATCTCCCTAATAGAGGTATAAGTGAATGATTGGTTATTACTAATCCTCTGTAAAATTTCTCCTTTTTTCCACAGGCAGGAGTAAGCATACCTGTTGTCATTTTTTTTTTTAAAGAGAGTGAGAGAGGAGAGAGAGAGAATTTTTAATATTTATTTTTTAGTTCTCGGCAGACACAACATCTTTGTTGGTATGTGGTGCTGAGGATCGAACCCGGGCCGCACGCATGCCAGGCGAGCGTGCTACCACTTGAGCCACAACCCCAGCCCCACCTGTTGTCATTGATAAAGTGCTTTATTCCTACAACAGTTAACACTGTTTGTCACATTGAAGTGTATCATTTCATGGATTTCACTAAGATTTTCACTTTTTTTTTTTTCTTCTGGTACTGATGATGGAACTCAAAGGCACTTTTACCACTGAGCAACATTCCCTGCTCTTTTCTTTCTTTTTTTTTTTTTTTTTTTTTCATTTTGAGATGACCTTATTATGTTTCCCAGGTTGGACTTGATTTTGCCATCCTCCTGCCTCAGCCTTCCAAAACTTTGGGATTTCAGGAAAGTGCTTCCAAGACTTTCACATTTTAACATCTTGAAATTAATGCTTAGGTTTTATGAAATGTATTACTTTTATCTGGTATCCCTCATGAACTGCAAATTCTAAGAGCACAGTCTAAGAATTAAAGGGGCACCCTTGAAAAGTAATCAGATGAAAATAGGAAAAACTTTGACAAATACATTTTAGAAAGCCATTTCAAAAAGAAGAATTAGGTCCTTCAAACCCTGATTCCTGCTTAACTTATGGTATAAGTGATAGCAGAAACTCACATCAAGGGTATGTGTCATTTAACTCTCCTTAGAAAGCTGAACAGATCATGAGATATGAAACAAACCCAGTAAAGTGTTGGAAATCACTGGGGAAAATAACTGGTGCTATGTCAAAAAACTAAAGCAGAAAATTCCCATTTTATGGCATCACCATCTTAGTTATCCTTGCTTGAAATTTTAGCCTCCTCTTTGACGTCTCATCAAATCACCAAGTTTATTTGGCAATTGTTATTTATTGGTACTGAGGATTGAATTCAAGGGTGCTCTACACTGAGCCACACCCCCAGTCCTTTTTATTTTGTGACAGGGTCTCACTAAATTGCCCAGTTGGCCTAAAACTTGTGATCTTCCTGCTTCAGCCACCAAGTCACTGGGATTGGTGGGATTACAGGTGCCTAGCTATAGTTGTTCTGGAAACCCCCTTTTAGTCCCACCACCATTGCACCATTGGTTATAATCTCACCTAGAATAGCTTTCTTTTTTTTGGTACTGGGAATTGAACTCAGGGAAATACTTGACCACTGAGCCCCATCCTCACCCCTACTTTGTATTTTATTTAGAGAGAGGGTTTCACTGAGTTACTTAGTGCCTCACCACTGAGATTACAGCTAGCTTTTTTTTTTTTTTTTAAGACTTTATTATTTGTGTGTGTGTGTGTGTGTGTGTGTGTGTGTGTGTGTGGCTGAGGATTGAACCCAGGGCCTTCTGCATGTAAGGCAAGCACTCTACCAACTAAGCTAGATCTCCAGCCCTACAATAACTTCTTAAGTAGCCTCCTTTGCCCTTGGTCTGGCCCATTTTCACACTGCCACCAGTACTTTCTAATAGTAGAGAATGATATATGTTACTCCTAATTAAAAGCCTTTAATTAAAAAATAAATAAAAGTCTTTAATTATGCAACTGGCTACTGAATAAAATCCAGATGATTAGTTTGGGTTTCAGAGTCCTGTACCAGCAGTTTGGGAGGCTGAGGCAGGAGGATGGCAAGTTTGAGTCCTGTATCAAAAAAAGAGGACGGGGAGCTGGAGTTGTGACTCAGTGGTAGAGCACTTGCCTGGCATATGTGAGGCCCTGGGTTCAATCCTCATCACTGCATATAAATAAATAAATGATCCATTTACAACTAAAAAAAAAAAAAGAACTGGGGATATAATTTAGTGGTAGAGCACCCCTGGGTTCAATCCCCAGTACCATAAACTTCAAGGTACTTCAACCCAACCTACCTTCACAATTCACCTTAACAACGGCTTTTCACCTTTTACCTGCAGCCAAGATACTATATTTTGGATATTTAGGGTTAGATAAAATGTTAAAACTTCCAGGCTCAGTGATTTATGCCTGTAATCCCAGCAACTCAAAAGACTGAGTTAGGAAGATCACAAGATCAAGGCAAGCCTGGACAACCTCGAGAGACTATGTCTCAAAAAAGGACTGGGTAGCGCACCCCTGTAATCCCAGCAGCTCAGGAGGCTGAGGCAGGAGGATCGCAAAAGCAAGGCACTAAGCAACTCAGTGAGACCCTGTCTCTAATAAAATACCTTAAAAAAAAAAAAAAAAGGTCTGGGGATGTGGCTCAGTGGTAAAGTGTCCCTAAGTTCAACCCCCCAGTAGCCCCCTGCCTTTTACCTCCAAAAAGTGTGTGTATGTATTTGTATACACACACACACACACACACACACACATTTTTAAATTTCTTTCACCTATTTTTCTTTTTTAATATAGTTACTGGATATATTTCCACTGGACAGCACAGGTCTAAATTCTTCCTACAATTCATAGCTCAAATTCCACCTTTTTCCATGATGAGTTCTCTGATTTAACCCTGTAGCTAAAAATATCCCATAGCCCTCTTACTTGCATCTCTTATATCCATTACTTTTTACCCTGAGTTACAATTTTTAACATAATATCTACTTGAGTTTGTTGTTAAGGACAGTACTTAATAAAGTACTGAATAAATAATTGCCCTTTCACTAGCATTGTGAACCAATAAAAAAAATCAACTTCTCTCTCTCCCCCTCTGTCCTCCTCCCTTCCTCTCTTTCCCCCCTCTCCCCCTCTTTCTCTCTCTCCTCACCCTCTTCCCACCCCCCTTCCTTAAAAAAAAAAAAATCAATGTGGATATTGGGTGAGTGAGTGAGTGTTTGATGAATAATTTTAAAACATCCATCTGGGTACAGTGACACACACCTGTAATCCCAGCGACTGGGGGAGACTGAGGCAGGAGGATTGCAAATTTGAGGTGAGCCTCAGCAACTTAGAAAACTCTGTCTCAAAAATAAGAAGGGCTGGGGATGTGGCTCAAGCGGTAGCGCGCTCGCCTGGCATGCGTGCGACCCGGGTTCGATCCTTAGCACCACATACCAACAAAGATGTTGTGTCTGCCGAGAACTAAAAAATAAATATTAAAAATTCTCTCTCTCTCTCTCTCTCTCTCTCTCTCTCTCTCTCTCTTTAAAAAAAACATAAGAAGGGCTGGGGATGTAGCTCAATGTTAAATCACTCCGGTTCAAACCCTCGTACCCCACCCCCCACAAAGAAAGGAATATACCCATGCATGACCAAACCCCATTGTTTTCATAATACAGACACAGAAACCTGGACAAAATATTTAATCAAGTGAGTGCAGCCATTTTTAATAGAGGACATGTTCCCTTAAGGATACACCAAAATCTCCAGGAAGGCATAAAGTGTTTGGCTTTGGTTTGGCAGTCTGGGGGTTGAACCCAGGACCTCACACATAGGCAAAGTGTTCTGCCACTGAAATGTATCATAGTTCTTTTCATTTATTTTGAGCCAGTTGCAATGGCACACACCTGTAATCCCAGCAACTTGGGAGACTGAGGCAGGAGGGTCACAAGTTCAAAACTAGCCTCAGCAAAAGCGAGGCACAAAGCAACACAGTGAGACCCTGTCTCTAAATAAAATACAAAATAGGGGCTGGGTATGTGGCTCAGTGGTACAGCAGTCTTGAGTTCAATCCCCAGTACCTTAAAAAAATAATAATAACTTTATTTTGAGACAGGGTCTCCCTAAATGGCTCAGGCTGGCCTGGAACATGTGGTTCTCTTGCCTCAGCCTCCAGAATCACTGGGTTTGTAGGTATATGCCTCCATACCTGGCATAAAGTTTATTCAAAGAAGTGCATATTTCAAGAGACAAAAATACTGCTCTTACTGGAAAATTGAGATTACTGGTGAAATAAAATTTGATGTAATTTTCTGTAAACTATATAATAAAATGTTGTTAAATATGAAAAAAAAAATACTGCTCTGAAAGACCCCATACAGCCAGCCACAGTGTCACATGTCTATAATCCTGACAGTGACTTGGGAGGTTGTGACAGAGGAATCACAAGTTCAATGCTATCTGCAGCAATTTAGCAAGACCCTATCTCAAAATTAACAAAAATGACTTGGGGCTGTTTCTCCCTCTGGAGTTGGCCCACATTCTCCCTTGAATGTATATTCCTTGCTTTACCCCAAACCACCTCACAGCCCATATTTACCCTAGAAGTACCCTCTGCTTTCCTAAATAAACCTCTAAGTTGTAATGTGGTGATGCATGCCTATAATTGTAGCAACTCAGGAGGAGGAGGCAGGAGGATAACAAGTTTGAGGCAAGCCTCAGCAATTTAGTAAGGCCCTAAGCAACTTAGTGAGACCCTGTCTCAAATTAGAACTGGATTAGAATGGCTCATATTTAATCAGAAATAACGAATACAAGGGAGATGGTGACACGCACAGAAAAGGAAAACAAGGAATAGAGATTTATAGATTTCATCCCAGTCTATAGACTGAACAAAACAACTACAACTGACCAACTATAACTCAGTGATAAAGCATTCCTACCCCTGGATTCAATTCCCAGTATAATTTTTTTTTAATAAAAAGTTTCTTGTTTATGTCTTTGGGGGAAAAAAAGCAGGGGAGGGGAGAACTGGGAATGTAGTTCAGGAGTAAAGCATCCCTGCATGGGTTCAATCCCTAGTACCAAAAGAAAAATTGCAAAAGCCCCACACAGCTGGGCACAGTTGCAGATCCCCATAATCCCAGCTATTTGGGAAGATGAGGCAGGTGAATGCCAAATTAGAAGCCAGCCTGAGAAATTCAGCAAGACCTTGCCTCTTCAAAATAAATACAAAATCCCACAACAAAGTCTCAGCAACACCTAACTCAACATTTACCTGATGTGTCCTGAGCCCTGAGTAGCAGACAATATAGAGGTAAGTTAAACACCACCACTACCTTCCCAAAGCCCACAGTCTATGGGAAAGGCAGACGTAATTGTTTATTCACTTAGTATTTATATTCCACTGTTCTAAAAAGGGATTAGAACTGGCTCACACTTAATCAGAAATAACTTGAATACGAGGGAGACGGTGACATGCACAAAAAAGGAAAAAAAGGAATAGAGATTTATAGATTTCATCCCAGTCTAAAGACTGAACAGCTTTAAGGTAGAGGTTGGATGGATGGGACTTAAGGGTGGAGAAGAGGGATGAATTCATTCCATCTGGCCTCATTCCCTCCAGCTCTCCACATACCCAAGTGTGACTCACTATTCAGTTAGAATTAGAAACAGATACCTAGGAAGGAGCACTGAAATACTTGGGGTTGGGTTGGGTTGGTTCAAATACAGCCTCAGTCTCCTCTTCTAAAAGATGAGAATGCTTGTAGTATTAATGTGAAGATCAAATGAGACAGTTGGTGTGAAAATGCTGCATGAACTAAAAGAGAGCAAGTAATTTCAGCTCCTAACACAGGCCTGACTGAAGGAGGTGAATGAAGAATGGAGTCAAGACATGAGTGAATGGCCCCAGAGAATGCATTGTTCTTCCTACACAGGATAGTATCCTCCGAGCCCAAAGACATTAGATTCTGACCACCCTCTCCTTCCTGGTAGAAGACCTCTCTTTCACAACCAGTGGGCCTACCTTGTACTGCTGTACTTCTTCATCTCGTTTTTGCCTCACAAGTGTGATCTGGTCCTCCAGGTTCCTGTTTTGCAGGTGGAGCTGCCGGGCCTCTGCTTGCAGGGGTCTCAGAGCCTCCTTCATCTCCTGGATCTCAGCCTGGGTTTTCTGTAGAGCTTTGGTCCCTGCTTCTTTCCTCTCCAGGAGCCGCAGCAGCTGAGGTTCATACTCCTCCTCCAGGCCCTGGCGGTTCTCTGCCATGAGATTTTCAAATTGGGCAGACAGCCGGCGGCTTTCTTGGATAAAGTGCCCATCCCTTTGGTTTGGGGGTGCTTCTAGTTGTTGCCTTAACTGCTCCTTCTGCTTCTGATAGGCATCCCGGAGTTGGGCCAGTTCCTCCGAGAGCTGGGCTGCCCTAGTAGTTAGCACTTCCCGGAAATCAGCAAACTGAGCCACATCCTGCTGGCGGCACTCCAGCTGGTACTGGTAGGCCACACATTCCTTGGTCACCTTGAACAACTTCTGTTTGACCAGCCGGATCTCCTCCCTGAGTCCATCCCTCTCCAGCTCTGCCTGGGCATGCAGCTTGTAGGCAGCCTGGATGTCCTGATGGACTTGCTGTACCTCCTGCAGAGCTGGTTCACGGAGCAGCACAAGTTCATGGATGAGCTGATCCCGCTCCTCTTCCAGCTGGGCCACTGCTTGCACACACTGCTGGAAACGGCCCTCTAGCAGTTCCAGGTCTGCCATGCTTAGGTTGTCCTCTGTGCTGGGGCTTAACCCTGCTCTGAGGCTCTCCTTAGGGCAACATTTCTCTTCTTTTGCCACCATCTCTCCATCACAAACAATCAGCCCTGGGCTGGGACTCTTTGCTGGCTCTGCAGTCTGCTCCACAAACTGTATCTCATCTGGCTTCACAGTCTCTTCCACATACTCTTCTGGACTTGCAAGCTCTTCCACATACAGTGCCTCCTCTGGCTGCCTGGGCTCCTCAATATAAAGTGTCTCCTCTGGCTTCTCTGTCTCTTCTACATAGAGCGGTGTCTCTTCAAAGTCTCCTGTGTCGTCAAGGTAAAGAATGTCTTCTAGGTTCACAGTTCCCTCCAAAGATAGTGTAACTTCTGGGTTCACAGTCTTGGACTCATTCCAGGATTCAGGATTCTCTTCTTGAAGAGGAGAATTGGACTCTGCTCTTGTTTCTCTGCAAAATAAATTATTTAAAGTGAAAGGGGAGCTGTAGTTATAGCTCAATGGTAGAGTGCTTGCCTAGAACGTGTGAGACACTAGGTTTGATCCTCAGCACCACATAAAAATAAATAAAATAAAGGTATTGTGACTATCTACAACTAAAAAATATTTTTAAAATAAATAAATAAAAATAAAGTGAGGGCTGGGGATATAGTCAGTTGGTAGAGTGCTTGCCTCGCATGCACAAGGCCCTGCATTTAATCCCCAGCACCACAAATAAATTTATTAATAAAGTGAAAGGGTTCCAACTATGGTAGGATGGTTTTTGACAGATCCATCAGCCACAGGTCAATTTTTTAATGTTTTTATTAGTGCATTATAATATACATAGTAGTGGGATTTATTTTGACATTATCATACATGCATGAAATATAATTTGCTCCATTTGAGTCCCCAGTGCTTCCTCTTTCCCTCCCCTCCTCCCTCTCCCTATTCCCCTTCCTTTACTAGTCTTCCTTGTATTTATTTTTTGTTCTTTTATTTATTTTTTTTTTAAAGAGAGAGTGAGGGAGGAGAGAGAGAGGGAGAGAGAATTTTTAATATTTATTTTTTAGTTCTCAGCGGACACATCTTTGTTTGTATGTGGTGCTGAGGATCGAACCCGGGCCGCATGCATTCCAGGCGAACGTGCTACCGCTTGAGCCACATCCCCAGCCCTATTTTTTGTTCTTTTAATTGCTGCTTTATAGATATACATAAAGATGAAATTCACTGTGGTACATTCATATATATACAGTAGAAGACAGGAAATAATGGAGATCAGAGCCAAAATTAATAAAATTGAGAATAAAAAAATAATACAAAGAATCAGTGCAACAAAGGGTTAGTTCTGTGAAAGGATAAATTCCCTTATCTGGTCCCTTCCCTCTATTGATCTACCTCCTCCACACACAGGGTCCATTGTTTTGATCCCCTCATAGCACCCCCTCAAAGTCACTATCTCATCTCTGTTTACATAATTTAAAGGAGAGGAAAGTCAAACTTGAGCCTCTACTATAATTGATACTAAGATTGATAAATCCTTAGCCAAACTAACCAAAAGAGAGAAGACCCAAATCAACAAATTAGACATGAAAAAGGGAGATATCACCACAGACACTTCTGTAATCCAGAAGATCATTAGAAATCATTTTGAAAATTTATACGCCAATAAATTGGAAAATCTATAAGACATTGACAAATCTTTAGACAAATATGAGCTGCTCAAATTGAATCAGGAAAATAGAGAAAACCTAAACAGATCAATATCAAATGAGATTGGAGCAGCAATTAAAAGTTGTGGCTCAGGGCTGGGGATGTGGCTCAAGCGGTAGCGCGCTCGCCTGGCATGCGTGCGGCCCGGGTTCGATCCTCAGCACCACATACAAAGATGTTGTGTCCGCCGAAAACTAAAAAATAAATATTAAAAATTCTCTCTCTCTTCTCTCTCTCTCTCTCTTTCTCTCTTTAAAAACAAACAAAAAATAAATAAAAGTTGTGGCTCAGAGGTAGAGCACTCACCTACATGCATGAGGCACTGAGTTTGATCCTCAGCGCCACATAAAAATAAAATAAAGATATTGAGTTCACCTGTAACTTAAAAAAAAAAAAAAAAAGTCTTCCAGGGCTGGGGCTGGTACAGCACCTGCCTAGCATGTGTGAGGCACTGGATTTGATCCTCAGCACCACATATAAAAATAAATCAATCAAATAAAGCTGTGTATCCATATATAAGTAAAAAAAATATTTGAAAACAAAGTCTTCCAACAAAGAGAAGCCCAGGACAAGATGGATTCTCAGCTGAGATCTACTAGATTTTTAAAAATATATATATTGTTTTAGTTGCAGATGGACACAATACATTTATTTTTTTAAAAATATTTATTTCTTAGGTGTAGATGGACTCAACACAATGCCTTTATTTTTATGTGGTGCTGAGGATCGAACCCGGATCCCGCCGGTGCTAGGCAAGCACTCTACTGCTGAGCCACAATCCCAGCCCCACAATACATTTATTTTATTTATTTATGTGGTGCTAAGGATGAAACCCAGTGCCTCACACATGCTAGGCAAGTGCTTTACCACTGAGCCACAGCCCCAACCCTGAGATCTACCAGATTTTTAAAGAAGAACTAACACCAGTCTTCCTCAAAGTACTCGGAAATAAAAAAGGAGGGCACAGTCCTAAAAACAAGTATGAAGCCAGAATAATCCAGGTATTAAAACCAGACAAAGTCGCATCAAGGAAAGAAAACTAAAGACCAATATTCCTGATAGAATAACACAGAAACCAAAGACATAGACTCCAGCAGATTCTCAAATCAAGGTTCCTTTTCCTGTATTGATTTAGTGCCTCTGCACACACAGTCCATTGTTTTGATTCCCTAAAAGCACCCCCTCAAAGTCACCGTCTCATCTGTTTACATAATTTCAAGGATAAGAAACTTATACCTGAGCCTCTACTATGTGCTTCATAGTAGAGTAAAATTCTAATGTTGAAGTAGAAACTTCTTTCTTGCAATACTTGCTTGCTGGACTTGATTCTCCCTTTAGAATCAGACAATTCTGCTTTTCCATGTATGTTCTTTGAACACTTAAAGATAACTAACTCAGAGGCTAGGGAGATAGCCCAGTGGTCAAGCATATACTTGGCATGCGCAAAGCCCCATAGGTTCAATCCCTAACACCAAAAAATAAAAAGATAACTAATTTACCTTTCAATTACTGCATACATGCCAAAGTTTCCTCTGTCCTCCTTATTTGAATCACTTCCTCTGACCAGGCTCCATATTGTCACTATCCCTTGAGGATGAGTATTAAAATCAGTAGGTGTGGCCGGATGCAGTGGCACTCACCTGTAATCCCAGTGGTTTGGGAGGCTGAGGTAGGAGGATTGGGAGTTCCAAGCTAGCCTCAGCAACTTAGGCCCTAAACAACTAAGAAAGACCCCTGTCTCTAAATAAAATATTTTAAAAAGGATTGGGGATGCAGTTTAGTGGTTGAGCGTCCCTGGATTCGATCCCCTATACAAAAAAAAAAAAAAAAACAGAAGTCCATAGACACTAAAATCCTATTGAGGCAGCCAAGATTTCCTTAGAATATAGGGCAGCTCCATCATATTCTCCCTGTCCCCACCTCTGGTACTGGGGATTGAACCCAGGGTGTTTCACCACTGATTTACATCCCTAACCCTTTTTATTTTTAGACAGGGTCTTGCTAAATTGATAGGCTGGCTGTGAATTTGCAATCCTCCTGCCTCGTCTGCCCTACTTGCTGGGATTACAGGCATGTGCACCACACTCAGCTGTACCAACCTTCTAATGGCTTCTTCCCTGTCCTCACCCAATGTATTCTCTACAGGGCCACAGTTCACTTGCTACACCCCAATGTTGTTCCACTTCACAATTTCAACTTACCTTTTTTAGCCTCAGCTCACATTACTCCTGCAACCCACCCCATGCCTGACAACCCAGAACATGTGTTAACTTTTCACACTTCCCACTCTGAGCCCACAATGACTGAAGGATCCAATGGCTGAGAAATGCAGCTTCTCGAACACCACCTGCCTAGAGAATAGCCCTGTACTACACAGAAAGGTCAAGCTCCTGGCGCCAGTAAGACACACCTGCTCAGTCACCCAGGCCCACTCTGCTACTCAACAGAGACCTGCTTTCCCAGCCAATGGCCCTCCCATCAAGCTCTTGCTGAGGCCTCCATCTTGGAATGATTTAACCACATTCAAGGTACTATTCTAAGCATTTTACATGAGTACTTTCTTTAAAAACAAACAAAAAAAAACATTTTTTTAGTTGTAGGTGGACATAATATCTTTTTTTAAACATTTATTTTTTTTAGTTTTTAGGTGGACATAATATCTCTATTTTACATTTATGTGGTACTGAGGATTGAACCCAGTGCCTCATGCATGCTAGGCAAGCGCTTTACCACTGAGCCACAATCCCAGCCCTGGACATAATATCTTTATTATTTTATTTTTATGTGGTGCTGAGGATTGAACCCAGTGCCATACGCATACTAGGAGAGCGCTGTACCTCTGAGCCACAACCTTAGCCCCATGGATACTTTCTTATAGAATATTCCTCTATTATCCCCATTGTATAGATGAAGAAGCTGAAGTACAAAGAAAATGAGGAACTCACTGGAAGTTCCACAACTCATACAAGTGGCAGACAGGGCTAAAGAAGGCCACAGTACTTACCACTCTCTGCCTAGCATAGGTGTGATGTCTGGAAGAAGTAAATGTGGCATGGCACATATAATAGAGCTTGGAATATAGTGGTCAAAACTACTATCTTAGGGCTAGGGTGTGGCTAGAGTGCTTGCCTAGCATGCATTGATGCTCTGGGTTGGATTCCCAGCACCAAAAAGGGGAAAAAAAAAAAAAAAAGCTTTCTATTTACTGAAATTTCTATTCATCTTTCAAGACTTGCTCAAACTCTTATCTCCTCTGGGAAGTTATTTCCCAAATAAGATCCACCTAGGTCCTCACAACACTGAATGCAGCTCATCTTGCGCGCAGTTCTTTGCATTACAGAAGCTCATGTGTCTGTCTCACTGATAGTGAATTTCCTAAAAACAGTTATATTCTCCTTCCCAGGGTTGGGGTCCTTAAAAGGAAGGCAAGAAGAAATGACTGATCTTCAGAGAGTAAACTTACCCAAGGTCAAGTGGTAAAGCTGGAGTAGAACCCAGGCTTCCTGACTCTCAGGCCATGCTGTCACTCCACCCAGGGTACCAGATGCTGTGCTCACACAGCTGCCTCTGCCAAGCAGGGCAAGAAGCACATTATGGAAGACTAAGGGGAGAGGGATGAGTTTGGCCAGGACCCCTGACCTCAGGCTTTCTTGAGCCCAGGCAGTCTGCTTCCACCACTCTATCCCTGTTCCCAGACGACTCCAGCAGCTCCCTAACACTGTCTGTTCCTCAGGGATTTGGCTGGGAGTGTGTGTGTGACACTGTGCAGGCAAGATTACATCTATTTGACTCTGTGTACATCTCTATGTGTACATAGTAGTACAGGCGATTGAACGTGATCCACATGAGGAATGTGACTGTGGAGGGAAGTCAAGAGTATGTATTTGTACCTCCACCTTCTTGGTACACTGGAAAATCCCAGGGCTACAGCCTGAGGTGGAGCAAAAATACTCCCCACTCATTCCCAAATCCCTTGGCCACAGGTCTCTTCCCCTAACCAGTGGTAAGCTAATGTGGCAGAGTAGCAGCTGTCCCTTCTAGTCCCTGCCCAGCCAGAACCCTCCTGCTGCTCCAGGGCAAATAGACCCTCCCCACCCCCATCCCAATTAGACAAGCGAGAACAAGCTGCCGACCAGACTTTTAACTTCAAATTGGCAAATGCCCAACCTTGCACCAAGTGGCTTCACCCAGCGAATTCACAACTGGTTGCCCCAGTTGACATTCCCAGTTGACATTTGGAGTTGAGGAATGACAGAAAAGGAGTATTGTCTTTGGATAGATGGGCAACTTGATTTTGAGCAGATTATAGCCCGAAAGGGTTAATTCTCACGCGCCCTTGGGAGGGGGAGGGGGATTATAAAAAGCCACTGATCAAGGAAGGTCTGTTGACCCTGAGCCAGAGCTCCCCATCTCCCCTGGATGAGTGGCTCCGCCCCGTGCCCCACCCCGGCTGGACCACTACCCCCCGCCTGGTGAAGGGGCTGCGGGTGGGGGAAGGGAATAGTCCAACACCCCCTCCCCAAAGGGGAGGCGACACCAGCCTGGACTGTCCTACCTCGCGGCCTGGGCGGCGCCGTCCCCGCCGCGCCGGAGCTCCGGGCTGGCCATGGCTGCGCGACCCCGGGCTCAGCGGGCGCGTTATTAATAGCCGGCCCCGCCGGCCGCTGCTCAGGCGCCCGCGCCCGCCGCACTGCCAGCTGCAGCCGACACCGGATCCCGGCCGCCCCGGGCCGGGCGCGCCCACTTGGCCCAGGCTCCAGCCTGCGGGAGGAGGGAGCGGGCCGCGGCCCTGGGGGCGGGGAGAGGCCGCCCCTTCCC
This sequence comes from Urocitellus parryii, assembly GCF_045843805.1. Lineage (NCBI taxonomy): Eukaryota > Metazoa > Chordata > Mammalia > Rodentia > Sciuridae > Urocitellus > Urocitellus parryii. The sequence goes on from NC_135541.1 coordinate 20,067,866, forward strand.
GGAGAGGCCGGTTGGGGTGGGATGGCGTGGGATAGGGATGAGGGGCGGCTAGTGGCCTTTCCAAAACCAGCCAGCCCCGAGATCTTCCTGAACCTTCCTTCTCTCCATTTTCCCTTCCTGGGGTCCGGGTTATAGGGGGAGTCAAGGGGAGGGCTCTGCCATCCCAGGAGAGAACTTCTGCTGCCCCGCGGGGTGGGGAAGCAAGGTTTGGGGAAGGGGTGCTCAGAGGGACCCAGCACCCCCATCAGGTTTGTGTCTAGGAGTGTTGACGCCCTCAGAAACCAACCAGCGCAGAGGATTGGAGCGCAACCTCCTGCGAGTGCCCCGCAGCTGTCGTGAAGGGGTGGGGTAGGGTGCGGGCTGGGGGAGGAGGGTTAACGGCCACACCCCTTGCCTCTGGGGACAGCCCGGGGCTTAGGAGCCCTTGGCTGGGGTTAGAGAAGGACTGTGGGAGGACTGTCAAGGGGTTTAAGGCTATGGTTGAGCCTGTGTTTAACATCGCTTTCCGTCCTGGGGTATCCCAGTGTTCTCTGTCACCCCCACTCAGTTGGCTTGGGTTAACCTCGAGGGATATCATCTCCCCCCAAGTTCTTGCCCCATTAGTGTCAGGGTCAAACTTCAACACTGAACTCATCCCCACCCCACCCCACCCCAAGGAAAAAGCTGCTGCAGGGAACTGGGGACATAGCTCAGTTAGTAGAGTGCTTGCCTCCCATGTACAAGACCCTGGGTTCAATCCCCAGCACCATACACACACACACACACACACACACACACACACACACAGCTGCTGCAGGCCTTCCAGACCTGGGTCTCAATTACCAGAAGAACAATTACCAGGGCTTGGGGGGGGGGGGGTTGCAAAATCATTCGATTGTATTGAATGAGTGTGGGCTTGGGCATTGTGATGAAGGTACCCACAGTGGTGGGGCCTGGATTTGTGTGTGGAGTGCAAGATTGTGGGGGTTGTGTGCCCATATGTGTGTATGTGGATGTGTGACTATGATCACAGGATCAATGTGTGGCGATTATGTCTGTCCTCATGTGTTCTTTGTGGGCTGTGGGGGATGGGGAGCTGGCTGCAGTGACTGGGGTGTGCATATGGTCCTGTATGAGACTGTGATTGTGTCCCTGACTGGGGCTGATCTGTGTGATCGCAGTGGCGGCAGGGGGGTTGTACACAGAAGCAGATGTGTGGAGCGTCCTCTGTGACTGGGTATGTATGTGTTCATTCATCTGCTATCTGTATATTTATAGTTCTCTGTCTATGGTGAGGGGGTGGAAGATTAACACCCAGGGCAGTCCAATATACCCTTTTAAGGTATGCATGAGAAAAGTCAGGTTTTGGAGGAGGCTGGCCATTTTCTGACTTACCCCTGAAATATTCCAGGGGAGGAAGTTGGCAACGCCTTAGTGGCTGGTTGTTTGACAGCTGCTGCCAGTCAGAGGGGAGCAAAGGAAGCAAGCTCAAGGCCTGCCAGCCGGGGTGCTGTTTGCTGTGGGTGCTAGGCAACAGGTGGCAAGGGCAGCATTCAGAAGGGCTGCTGTCCCTTTCCCTTCAGCCCCTTGCCCAGGAGCTGGCCCTGGGCAGTCCCCCAAGACTGAATTCCTTAACCTCCCCCAACCTTCCCCTAAGCTTTTTTTTTTGGGGGGGTGGGAGTACTGGGGATTGAATTCAGGGGCACTCAACCACTGAGCCACATCCCCAGCCCTATTTTGTATTTTATTTAGAGACAGGGTCTCACTGAGTTGCTTAGCACCTCACTTTTGCTGAAGCTGGCTTTGAACTCATGATCCTCCTGCCTCAGCATCCCAAGCACTTGGGATTACAGGCGTGTACCTAAGCCCTTCTTTAGACTAAAACACTGAATCCCCCTAGGGTTCCAGAAATTCCTTTCCCTCTGAGCGTTCCCTCTGCCTAGAATACCCTTTCCAGATCTTCACATCCCAGCTTCCACCCAGCTCATATGTCATCTCATCAAAAGCATGCAGCCTGTGATGTGTACCCATTGACTGTTTATCCCATCACCCTGTTTATTTTCTGTGCAGCCCTTCTCACAACCTGCAACAATATGGTTTATTTTCCATTCCTTCCTGACCTGCTTCCCCCACTAGAATGGAAACCCCAGGAGGACAAGGACTTTGTGTGTATTGTTTATTACTGTGGCTCCAGGGACTAGCACAAGGTCTAGCACGCAGTAGAAAAGTATGTTGTAAATGAAGGAAGGAAAGAAGAATGTTCTTATTCAGGCAACATTTGGATGCCTGTTGTATGCTAGGCATGAGCACCCAATACCAAGAAAGCCCTTGTCTACTCCAGAAGACAAACACACAAATGTGCCCAGATTGTGTCCACCTAGGTAGGGTGAGGTATGTGAGATCATAGGTCAGATCAGTTGGCACACATTAGCTCTTGGTCTATTGAGCCTGTGTCAGCAAATGGCCTTATTTAGTCCAAGTCTGCAAGAAGCTCACTGTGTACAAGAGGCTAGAACCGTCTCCTGGGGAGACAAGCCTGCGCAGAGGGTGATGCCAGATCACTAGGCTGAATGATGTGTTGACAGGCACTGAAAACCAGGGAGGCCAGGGGTGGGAGAGATTAACTCCAGGACTATGACTGCCCTTGGACAGGGTAACCTGGGCCTGGAAGGAAGGGAAAGGGTGTTTCAGAGTCAGGCACAGATTGTGCTTTCAAAAACAAGTCATCCCCTGCACAAAGTCAAATCAGGGAAGAGGACAGTCAGGGCTGGCTATTCCCTGCCTCCCCTCCATTTTTTATGCTTCTCTGTTGCCCTGTGGTGTCCTGGGGCTGACTCCAACTGACAGTTTCATGGCCCCTTGTCTTCTGGCTTCCGGTGGGGCTTGGCTAATAGGAGACACTGGCAGGAGACCAGAGGGAGGGGAAGACTATGATCAGGATATTTATTATGCCTCCCTCCCTGCCTCCCTCTGTGATGTTGGCAATTACTATACTCCTCTACCAGAAGCCACAGCTTCTATTAGGTGACCTGTACCTATGAGTGTAGCTCTCACCAAGTTCACTAACAAGCCTCCCCCTCCTTGTTCCTTCAGACCCAATATGGTGGTGATTCCAGCACACTGTTCATCACCCCAAGGCGGCCATTCCTGTAAGCTTCTCTCTGAATAGGTACTTCATGAACCCTTCTCCTTGATGTGTCCATTTCCTACAGAAACCCCAAAGCCTAGCCAGGTGTGGTGTTACACACCTGAAATCCCAGTGGCTCAGGAGGCTGAGAAAGGAGGGTTGCGAGTCCAAAGCCAGCCTCAGCCATGGCAGGGCACTAAGCAACACAGTGAGACCCTATCTCTAAATAAAATGCAAAATAGGGCTGGGGATGTGGCTCAGTGGTCGAGTACTCCTGAGTTCAATTGAGCGCCCCTGAGTTCAATTTCCGGTATCAAAAAAAAGAAACCCCAACACCTGAACCCAGGCCAGGTGTGGTGGTGACCACCTATAATCCCAGCTATTTGGTAGTCTGAAGGACCGCAAATTCTCAAGGCCAGCCTCAGCAACTTAATAAGACCCTGTCTCAAACTACAATAATAAAAAAATAAATAAATAAAAGGACTGGTATGTAGCTCGGTGCTAGAAGAAAGAGAAGAAAAAGAAAGAAAAAAAAAATATTAGAGCCTTGGGCTGGGGATGTGGCTCAAGCGGTAGCGCGCTCACCTGGCATGCGTGCGGCCCGGGTTCGATCCTCAGCACCACATACAAACAAAGATGTTGTGTCCGCCGAGAACTAAAAAAATAAATATTAAAAATTCTCTCTCTCTCTCTCTCTCTCTCTCTCTCTCTCTCTCTCTCTCTCTCTCCTCTCTCACTCTCTCTTAAAAAAAAAAAATGTTAGAGCCGAGTGTGGTGGCACACGTCTGTAATCTCAGCCACTCTGGAGATTGAGGTAGGAGGATTGCAAGTTCAAAGCCAGCCTGAGCAACTTAGCAAGGCCCTAAGCACCTCAGTGAGACCCTGTCTCTAAATAAAATACAAAAAAAAAAAAAAAAAGGTGGGGATGTGGCTCAGTGGTTAAGCACCCCTGGGTTCAATCCCTGGTATCCCCCAAAAAAGAAAAAAAATTATGAACACATCCCATCCTGGTGAAGAATGATCTTCTAACCAGCACACAGGGCAGGGTTCCCACATGAAGGTTCATCTTACCCTATCTTAGTCTTATGCCTGTGGTTACCTAGGCTGGGAAAAAGGGCCTCAGTCAGTAGACCTGAGGGAGGGGAGAATAGCGGGATGGCTGATGGAGAGATGACTTGGCCTGGGAAGTGGGGAGCACCAGAGGGCAGGGGAGGTGGAGCCTGCACAGCAGTCTTTAATCCACCAAAGCCTGTCCTTTATGACCCCGGAAGCCAAGTTCCCTGAGCCTCAGTTCCCTGTCAGTGGAATGGACAATCAGTACCTCTTCAGGGGACTGTTGTGAAGTAGTCAAATTGAGGCTCAGCTCAAGAACTAATGGACAGAATCATGGCCATTCTACTCTGTTGCTTGTGCTAAGAGTCCCTGCAAACCATCCAGAGGGGGAGGAGGGTGGTACAGAGATGACTTGCAGGGCCCTCAAACCCACCACTTCTAGACCCAGGGTACCAATCCAAACTTTGCAGGCAACAGGTCAGAACCTGAAACCTATTTGCACTTACTATGTGACTTCGGGAAGGTCACATCACCCCACAGATGCTATTTGCTTTCTTTTCTTTTGCTCCCTGCCCACCCTTTGCTTGCTTCCTTCCTTTCCCTCTCTCTTTCCCTTTCTACCCTTTTTTTTGGGGGGTACTGGGGATTGAACTCAGGGATACACAACCACTGAGCCACATCCCCAGCCCTATTTTGTATTTTATTTAGAGACAGGGTCTCACTGAGTTGCTTAGCACCCTGCTGTTGCTGAGGCTGGCTTTGAACTCTCTATCCTCCTGCCTCAGCATCCCGAGCATTTAGGATTACAGCTCCCTTTTTTTGTCTTTCTCTGTTTTTTTCCCACAGGCTTTTGTGTGTGTGTGTGTGTGTGTGTGTGAGAGAGAGAGAGAGAGAGAGAGAGAGAGAGAGAGAGAGAGAGAGAGAGAGAGAGATAGGGCCTCCGGAGTAGCTGGGATTACAGGCAAGTGCCACTACACCCAGCTGAGCCTAGGTGTTAAATACCAGTCTGGCAACACAGGGAGACCTGTTTCAAAAACCAACAAACAAAAACTTCCCCTTTTTCCCCTCTTAATCTCTAATAAACTTCAAACATGCAAACAGAAACTAACTGAAGCACAACTCTTCATTCATTCACTCAACATTTACTAAGCCAGTGTGCTAAACCCTAGGGACACAAAGATTAGCAAATCACTAAAGCAAGAACAACACCTTTACTTCTTCATACTTGTATCTGTAACTCTGAGCTTTTCAATAAGCAGTGGCTGGAGCTAGGGGGTGTAGCTCAGTGGTAAAATGCTTGCCTAGCATGCAGGGGGCCTTGGATTAGCTCCCCAGCATCATAAATAAATAAATAAATAAATAAATAACCTAACCAGAAGCTAAATGCGTAAATGATATTAGCTTTTTTTCTTGCGCCCTTACTATTATACCAGATCACCAACTAGGCATTTTATCTGCATTATTGCAACTAATTCTCAGAACACCCCTGTACCATAGTGCCTGTAATAAAGATCATTTACTGATGAGAAATCTCAGGCTTGAAGTGGGTAGGCAACCTTGATGACCAAAAACATACAGGCAGGATATGGTGGCACCCAAGATTCAACATATTGTCTCCAGCAGTGAGACATCATTGTCATTACCATCATCATTGTCCATGATCTCCAGAGGCTTATAATCAGTCTAGTGGGGATCCAGTGACCCTTCCCTTCTCAAACTTATTCCCCAGGGGCCCAGGAATGGCCACTGTTCTGTATCTCTGGACAAATGACTTAACCTCCCTGAACTTCAGGTTCTGTTTTTGGGAAATGAAGTGAAGCAAGCTTTGTTTTTATCTATCTATCAATTGATCGATTGATCGATCGATCGATCAATCTATCTATTTATTTATTGAACCTGGGATTGGACTCAGGGGCCCTCAACCACTGAGCCACATCCCCAGCCCTATTATATTTTATTTAGAGATAGGGTCTCACTAGGTTGTTCAGCGCCTCGCTTTTGCTAAGTCTGGCTTTGATCCTCCTGCCTCAGCCTCCTGAGCCACTGGGATTACAGTCGTGCACCATCGTGCCCAGCTAAGTAAGCTTGAAATGAGAAAATGTGGAGCCTTGCACAGTGGCACATCCCTATAATCCCAGCTACTCGGGAGGCAGAGACAGGAGGATCTCAAATTGGAGGCCAGCCTGGACAATTTATGGGAGACCCTATTCAAAATAAAAACTAAAAATGGCCGGAGGTTTAATTTAGTGGTTAAGTGCTTGCTTAGCATGGGTTTAATCCCCGTACCACAAAAGAAAAAGAAAGAAAACAGGAAAATGAGGAGGAAATGCGCAGTACCTTACCCAGCATATCATAGACACTAGGTAAGTGTTATTCTCTTTATTTCCCCTCACCCTCTGGAACTGCTGTCTGAGGCCATCGCTTGCACCAGTGCTGACCACCCGGGGCGCCGCAGTTTGGGCTCACCCGCAGTGCCAATCTCAGCCTCCTAGGGGCGCCGCCACGCCGACCCTGAACCCCTGGGGGTTGTCGTTCCAGACAAGGCCGCGCGGGGCCGCCTGGGCCCTGCGTTTTCAGGACCAACAGCGGGCGGACAGCGGGAAGGGCAGGGCCTAGAGCTGAGTCCAAGATGTTCTTCAGCATCACGGGGATTATTAATAATGAACAAATAATAGTAACAGCACCAGATCCACCGGTTAAAAGGCGCATTCCGCGAACTGTGGGGTTCAAGGGAAGGAGCCAAGACTTAAACTCAGACCGACCGAGATTGGAATCCAGCTTTAAAATGGGAAATACAGTCTCGGGGAGCAGGGTACACACTGTGATCCCAGCTACTCGGAAGGTGGAGGCAAGGAGGCTGAGGCAGGAACATCAGAAGTTCAGAGGCCAGCCTAGGTAACTTAGCTAGACTCTATTTCAAAATAAAATAAAAAGAGGGTGTGGGGGGGGATGTGGCTCAAACGGAGAGCACTTACCTGGCTTGTGTGAGGCCCTGGGATCAATTTCCTGTGTGTAGGGGAGTGGGGGGTAGGGGGGCCGGGGGGCCTGGGCAATACGACAATATAGTTCTTGAGAGAAATAAATGATCTCCCAGAGAGCAACTTGGAAGTGCAGTTTGTTGTAATTCTCACCTGCTCCCTGGGGCCTTTCCCCAGGCTTCAGGGACTTCCATGAGTTTCTGTCACCTAGCAAAGCCCAGAAACCAGTTCAGGAGCTCAGCTCCTAAGCCCTCTACTCTGCAGCTTCCTCACTCTCTCTGGAGTTGCTGGGTCACTTTCAGACCCTCAGGCTCTTCTAGGCACTGTCCCTCCATTCCCAAATGCAAGCTCAGGCCTGAAAACCTCCTCTGGTCCCTCCCACTCTACTTCTTAAACTAAAGGTCCGCTCCTTCCTTGTGTCTAACTAACCACCTCCTGCAAAACCCTGTTCAGTTACCTTTTCTGTGAAACATTTCCTGGTTGTTCTCTCCCCAGGTCCATGGTCTTTGCACTTGCTGTTCCCTCTACCTGAAACAGCCTTTTCCCAGCCTGTTACTCAGGACACAGCTTATGTATCATCACCTCTAGGAACTCCCTCCCCTCGCCTTTGTTTTTGGTACCAGGGATGCAACACGGGTGCTCTTAACCACTGAGCCACATCCCAGCCTTTTTATTTTATTTTATTTTATTTATTTTTAGGGTCTCACTAAGTTGCTGAGGGCTCACTAAATTGCCAAGGCTGGCCTTGAATTTGCCATCCTCCTGCCTCAGCCTCCTGAGAGGCTGAGATTACAGGCATGCACCACCATGCCTGGCTTCTCCTTTGTTTTTACAGTCCCTCCGCTTCCTCTAAACCACTGGCAGCATCAGGGACTTCTTGTTCATGATAAATCTTCCCCCATTACACACTTACAGCCCCTGAGAACAGGTATCTCATCTGCTGATGCTATACCCATGGTCTGTTCTAGTTACTGGAACAGAAAGAATATTCAACAAATTAATGTCCAGTGGATAACTGTTTATATCTATTGTGTGGTTTGAGTGAATCACCCAAACGTTCATGTGCTGGAAACATGGTACACTTGCTTGCTCAATCTCACCATGTGATCCCCTCCACCCCATGATCATGCAGCAAGCAGACCGCCCCAGCTGCCCGTGCCGTGCTCTTCAACTTCCTCACCTCCAGAACCTTTATGCTTATTCTTTTTTAATTTTTTAAATATTTGTTTTTTAGTTTCAGGTGATCACAATATCTTCATTTTTTTTTTTATTTTTATGTGGTGCTGAGGATTAAACCCAGTGCCTCATGCAAGCTAGGCGAGCACTCTACCACTCAGCCACAACCTCAGCTCCTATTCTTTTTTTTTTTTTAAATACTTTCTTTGGGGCTGGGGATGTGGCTCAAGCGGTAGCGTGCTCCCCTGGCATGCGTGCGGCCCGGGTTCGATCCTCAGCACCACATACAAACAACAATGTTGTGTCCGCCGAGAACTAAAAAATAAATATTAAATACTTTCTTTGATTGTTGATGGACATTTATTTTGTTTATCTATTTATTTATATATTTTTAGTTGTAGATGGACACAATACCTTTATTTTATTTATTTATTTTTTTGTGGTGCTGGGGATCGAACCCAGTGTCTCACACATGCAAGGCAAGCGCTCTACCGCAGAGCTACAACCCCAGCCCTATGCTTATTCTTCCTCTTTCTCCTCTACTCCTTCTCTTCCTCCTCCTCTTCTTCCACCCCTTCTCCTTCTTTTTATTTTGATACTGGAAATTGAACCTAGGGGCACTCTACCACTGAGCCACATTTATTTTTTGAGACAGGGTCTTGCTAAGTTGTCCAGGCTTGTCTCAAACTTGTGATCCTCTTGCCTCAGCCTCCTGAATGGCTGGGATTATAGATGTGTATGACCATACCCAGCCAGAACCTCTTTTCTTTATAAATTACCCAGTCTATGGTATTCAGTTATAGCAAGAGAAAATAGACTAAGACACAACGGATCCATGTGCATTCATCATTCCTTCCTGATGAAAGATACAAGTATAAACAGAAGCATACAGAGTCAACACAGGCACACTTGAGTCACAAATGGTCACACACAAAAGGCACATGCACAAATCTGAATTCATCTGTGTTCACTACTTGCATGTATCTTGGTACCTTTGTGTGGTGTTATGTGTTTTTTCTCTTCTTTGTAACTCAGGGGTCCCTGAGAATAAGAGCTGTGTCTCTTTTTCCAGCTTGGGGGTCCCGAGGGAAGGGTGAATTGCTCCTATCAGACTAGAAATCCCAAGGGAAGTGTTATCTCCCCCAACTAGTTGGGGGGGGCTGTGTCTAGGAGTATCTCCCTTGTAGTCCAGGATTCTTTGGTGAGACTATCACCTGCATCATACATGGAGCCCTTGTGATATGGTTGCATCCCTCTGGCTCACTAACCCTGGAGCCTCAGGACAGAATTGTTCTTCCTGAATAAGCCAGGTGCTCAGGTTAGAGGTGTAGCTGAGTGATCAAGCGCTTACCTAGAATTTGCAAGTCCCTGGGTTCATTCCCTCAAAAAATAAAAATAAAAATAAAAATGAAAAGAGCCAGGTACTCCGGAAATAAAGCTCAGTTAGATCTCCCCTGTCATACTGGTGGTTCCCATGGGCATAGCTATGTCTCCTTCTCCACTGGTGCCACCTGCCCACAACCCACCACCCAGATCATCCACCCACCATGGCACAGTGATTGGGCTGGGCTGCCGCAGCTTTGGAAGCAGCAACAAACACTGTAAGAGCCTTGCTCTGTGGGACCCTGAGAAGGTGGCAGGACCCAAGGGGCTCCAGGAGGGGTGGCCTGGCCTATCCCAGCATGTTCCAGCAATCCTTAGATTCCCTCACCAAGCCCAACTGGAGCCCCTGGGCCTGGTCTGTTGCACTCTACCACTGTTATGTCATTTAATTCACCCATCCTGTGAAGTAGGTGTGTTCATCAACTCATTTATGGAGAAGAAACGGAAGGAAGCCCGTTAAAAGTGGCTTGCCCTAAGTCACGTGGCTAGGAAGTAGCAGAGCTGGGCTGTCCCCTGTGCCGCCACCTCCCACCAGGCTTTGAGAAATACTTGGGACCCAGGGAGAGAAGGAGTGGAGAGGTGTGGAGGGGGACGCCCAGGTCTCTGGCATGGAGCCCAGATGGTGCTGGCTCCTGACTAAAGGACTGGCAGAGGGTGGGGGCGCCTGCTAGGGAGATTGGGAACCGAGAGGAGCAGCAGGTTCCATGGCAGCCGGCCAGGACCGGCAGGAGGTGGGCCTGGATTCCAGGCTTCAGGTTCCAGGAAAGAGCCTTGGAATCCTGAGTACAAGTCCCAGTCACCATGTGACCCCTCTCTAGGTCTCACTTTCCCCATCTGAGAAAGAAAGGGACCTGGGAGTCCTGTTCCTTTAAGCCTTTCCCAGTGCAGGGTGTGGCCCTGGCTCCAGGTGAGCTGTGTTGCCACATCGGCAAGGTGAGACCCGCCCTGTCCCCTCCCCCAGTACTGGAGGGAGGCCCCAGCAGGCAGAGAGGCTGGTGGGAAGTGGGTGGGGAGAAAGAGGCAGTCTGGTTGGCCGGAGCTCCCAGCGGAGCCAGTGACTGCTGTTGATCATTGAGGGAGCTGACCCAGCTGGCCCCTGTGTGTGTGTCAGTGTGTCCACAAAGTTTCCGGAATGTACAGGAGTGTGAGGCGCAGTGGTGCAGGACTGTAATCCCAGAGGCTCTGGAGACTGAGGCAGGAGGATCCTGAGTTCAAAGCCAGCCTTGGCAACCTAGCAAGGCCCTAAGCAATTCAGTCAGACCCTGTCTCTAATAAAATATATTTTAAAAGGGCTGGAGATGTAGCCCAGTGGTTAAGTGCCTCTGGACTCAATCCCTAGTACAAAAAAAGAAAAAAAAAAGAATATGTGAATGCCTGTGTACTTCTCTGTATGTGTCCCTGTGTGGGAGCAGACATCCCTGGGTGTGCAGGAGCATGAAGGTTTGTGCAAATGGATTTGAGACTACCAGTGTGTGTGTTTTTGTTTCTCGCTGGTCTGTGTAGATACAGTATATGAGAGTGTGGTGAACAAGCATGTCAGCATGTGCCTTCCTGTGGACAGACATGAAGGCAAGTGTGGTGGCACACACCTGTGATTCCAGCTACTGGGGGTGGGGGTGAGGCTGAGGCAGGAGGATCACAAGTTCCAGGCAGCCTCAGCAATTTGGTGAGGCTCTAAGCAATTTAGTGAGAAACCTGTCTTAAAAAATAAAAAGGGTTGGGGCCTTTGTAAAGAGCCTAGTAAAGGGCCTCTGGGTTCAATCCCCAGACCAAAAAAAAAAAAAAAAGAGAGAGAGAGAGAGAGAGAGAGAGAAGCCCAGTCCTGGTGCCTGGTGAGTCACTGCTTCCTGGGCACCTCCAGAGTTTCCTGTTGTAAAAAGCAGTCCCTCTTCAACTGGGGAGGTGGCTCAGTGATAAGGTTCTTACCTGGCATGCATGTGTCACTGGGTTTGATTCCTGGCACACACACACACACACAAAAGCAATCTCTCTCTTGCCCAGCTTGATCTCTCTTCACCCAAGGGGAGGTTCAGGCAACCATCTTTGAGCCCGGGAAGGGGCCTAATGTTAGCATGTTCCTTTGTGCCTTCAGTAGACAGATGAAAATAGAAGGCACAGACACCTACTGCAGGTCACATGGTGGTCATGCATGTTGATTCCATGGCTCTTAAAGCTCATGGCAGGACCCCAGGCCTTGTCCAGACCCATCAGTGGCCCAGGGCAGGGCTCTGGGAACCTGGATCTTTCTCTCTCAGCTGGCTGGTGGCCCATGAAATGGTCTGGCTTGAGGTTGCCCTCTAGAAATCAGATTCACTGAACCAGTCTTGGCAGCAGGCGCCACAGGCAGAGGACCCCAGACAGGCAGCATCCTTAGGAAGAACCAGCAAAGACTCAGCACCACAGATTCTGTGACTTCAGAGTCGGGAGCATCAGACGCTTGCAGCTAAGGCAAAGAACGCCAGCACCGTTGGAGCTGTTCTGTTTCCTGACCACCCGTGAGGGCCTGGAGGCAAGGGGCACCATCCCTGTCTTTCTTACTTTCCCATGTTGCCTTGGAACAAGTCCCTGAGGTACTGGGTAAGTACTCTGTCACCTCAGCCCTGGGCAAGTGTTTCTCTGCATCTCACCACCCACAAGAGCCACATGAATCCTGCTTCACACATCCCTGTCTCTCTGGGCTCCTCCACCAGCCAAAATCAACCCCAAGAGCCAGAGGAAACCACACATGGTAACGAGAGCCCGGGACTCAAAGTTCAAAGACAAGATCCAAGGCCTGCTTTTGCTGCATACCTGCTTCTCAGAGTCTCAGTTTCCTCATCAGAAATAAGGGAGAAATGTCTCCTGTAGAAGCTTTGGGAGAATAAAACAAGGCAATGGGTGAGAATAGGTTCTAGCCTTCCCCAGGGACCTGCCATTCACACTGCCTACTGGCCCCTTGTCCCACTGTCCCTGCTTCCATCCCTATCCCAGTAGAGAGCTGGGAACCAGGAGTTCTAAGCCATACAGAGGTCGGGAGAATGGTGGAATCTTAGACCCTTATGACCAGCCAGTGGGGCAGGTGCTCAAGTCTGGGTCCACTGGCTCATGTTTTCATCCAGCCCAGCCGCTTTAGTCTGGAGGGTGGGGCATGGCAGGGAGCTGGACTCTGGATAGAACAGGAAGGCCTGCTGTTGGGGCTCACATGAGACTGTGTCACCTCAGCTCTGGCCTCTCTTCCCACTTCTCCCATATTTCATTATGCTTTCCTCCCCTCACTCTGGTACTAGAAGCCAGTCATCCCTGAACTGGGCCTCTACCCTCTACCCTCTACTGTTGCTCTTAGTACAATGAACTTTGGAGCCAGAGAGGCCTGGGTTCAAATCCCAGCTCAGCTACTTCTTAGTGTGTGACCCTAGGTGAGCAGCCTCACTTCTCTGAACAAGACTAGGGCTGGCAGGCAGGGGAGTAGCTCAGTTCTAGAGCACTTGCCTAGCTTGCACAGGGAAACTGGACTACTGTGTTCAGAATACGGTGACCCGGGAAACCCTCAGAAAGGATGTGGACGAGGCAGGCACCAAAGACACAACCCACTCCTCAAATTCAGACCCTGATTTCAGCTGCTTCCATGAGGGTGGGGACAGTACCTTTGCCCCAGTGCCCAACACAGGGCTAGCAGGATGGAGTTTTAGAGGCTTTTTGTTTGGCAGTATGGGAGATCAAATCCAGAGACTTGCACATGCTAGGCAAGTACTCTACCACTGAGCCACATTTCCAGCCCCAGAGGCTGTTGATAGAATGAAGTCAGCCAGGAGCCCTGGGGCTCTGCAAGGTCATGGGCTTGCAGTGGGGCCTCTGATTTCTGCATCCTTGATTGGGGTGCTCCAGGTTCACCATCAGTCTATACCTCCACACTTCTGTGTGTAAGCTTGTGTCCTTCACATGGATCTGCTTCTGTGTCTTGGAGACTTCAGGGGCACTTGAAGCTCTCTGGTGCCACCCAAGACTCAGGGGTGAAAACACACAGCCTCCCTTCCAGCAGGTCTGTTGGAACATCCCTGACCCTGTGTCATAGCCTCTCTCCCTTGCTCCCTTACTGCCTGGGTGTCCTGTTTCCAGCTCCATGGGTGGCCTTGCCTGACCCTGGTGTGGCCTGAAGGGTGGGGTGGGGGTGGAGGGTGTGCACAGTGTAGCTCTTGTTCAGGGACCAGGGTGGGGCCAGGCCTACTCTGGACTCTAGCTCCTGGGTCCAGTCTTGGCAGGACAGAGGGAAGGGCCTCTGCCTGCAGCATCATCTCAGCTGCAGATCTCTAGCAGAGCAGCCAGGGAGCCATGGAATCTGCGGGACAGCCTTCAGCTGGGCTCTCCTCCAGGGCTTATTGATCCCTTGGCCTCTAGTTCTTCCATCTTCGGGCCTGTACCCAGGACCACGATGAAGGCAAGGGTGTGGCTGGCATGGTATGGAAGAGACTCCATGAACTTCTTGGCACCAGGGCTGTCCTTCAAAATGTCCCATCTGGGAACTGGAGGTTAATATCAACAAAGCTTATTTGGGGATACAGGGAGCCAGTGAGGGGATGGGGCTCAGGGACAGGATTGGAGTGCAGTTAGTGGGTAGGGCTGAGTGCAGATGGGACTGGGGGAAGGAACGAGGGCTCAGTGAGAGCTTGAAGTAGGCAAGTCTCTTGAGCCTTTATGAACCCTCCTACTCCAGCTAAAGTCCCAGAGGCTACCCCTGACTTGACCCAGTTTGACGTGGCTGGCCATGTTGGTGTCAGACACTCCTCTGAACAGCTGCATGGAATCTGTAGACTGTGTCTGTTGGGGAGGGACCTGATAGACTGCACCAAATGGTCCTGAGCATCAAACTATGAGGCCTTAAGGACCAGGGACCAGGACTGGGAGTGAGCCCTAAAGGTCAGGGACACCTGGCCCAGGGACCTGGGACTGCAACAAAGCCTTTCCCAGGTTTTTTTCTTTTCTGGTGCTGGACAGAACCCAGGGCTTCATGCAGCTAGGCAAGGGCTCTACCTCTGAGCCACATTCCCAGCCTCCCAGGTTTTCTTGTTTATCTAAAGGTCCTCTTATCTCTGGTTTGCTGGAGGCTGGAGGCTGGAGGCAGCTTCCAGGAAAGCATTTGGAATCTTGGGCACAAGGAGGGCCCCCTCCTGGACCTCAGGGATGCTCCACCACACCCTCAGGTTAAATCCCTTGGCATGCCTCAGGACTGGGAGCAGTGGGTCCACACCTCAGATCCCTGGGACAAGGCAAGAGCCAAGCACCACCTGTAATCCTAGCAATGCAGGAGGCTAAGGCAGGAGGATTACAAATTTGAGGTCAGCCTGGGAAACTGTCTCAAAATAAAAAGGGCTGGGTGTGTAGCTCAATGGTAGAGCACCCTGGGTTCAATCCTCAATAACAGATTAGAAAAAAAAAAAAAAAGACAACATATATAACTACAAGACTTGACCCTGTGGCTTCTCCTCCTCCCGTGGACTATTTCCTAGAACCTTCTTCATGCCTAAATCCCCCTCTCTTTTACCAATAATGAAGCCCACCTCAAACCCCAGAGTCCCCAGCTAATCTCCACTTCTGACTGAGCCCAGGTCCCCTCAACCGAGAGAGCCCTGATATTAGAACTGGGACCATTCTTCAATTGCCATGTTTAGGTACTGCTTCCCTGTCTCACCTGCAGAAAGGGCTGTCTGGACACTGGGCCCATTTATTCTGGCTGGGCAGAGTCCCTATTGCCCAAACAACAGTTCATGTGCATTCATTTGCATAGGATTATTTAATATTCAAAACTCCAAGCCTGGGCTGGTGAGGAATGGCTCCAATGCATGCTATTTGCATACATCCCTTCTCTCTCTCTCTCTCAATTTTATTTTTTGGTGTGGGACACTGGGAATTGAACTCAGGGGCACTTAACCACTGAGCCGCATCCCCGGCCTTTTTTTTTTTTTTTAATTTTTTAAATTTTGAAACAGGGTCTTGCTATTGGTCAGGGTCTCACTAAATTGCAGAATCTGGCTTTGAACTTGCAATATTCCTCCATCAGTCTCTCAAGTCACTGGGATTATAGGTGTGTGCCACTGTGCCCAACAAGGTCAATTCTCTTTTGAGTCCCACTTGCTGAGAGCCTTGGTTGAACTCTGCAGAGGAAGTTCAACAGTGCAGAATGTGAAATGGGGCCACATCCTATTGGTATCTAGTTTAGGTTCTAGATCTCAGAAATATGCTGAGGACAGGACTAGGGTGAGAGAAGATGTAAGAATCTCCTTCCCACTAGGGATGTAGCTCAGTGGTAGAGCACTTTCCTAGTATGTCTGAGGCCCTGGGTTCATTCCCTTGCACCACCAAAAAAAAAAAAAAAAGTTTTCCTTTCCAATCCCCAGATAAAGCAATGATCTAGAATAGGGAGTACAAGAGAGGAAAAGTTCTTAGAAATTTGAAACTGAAACTGAAGTGGTACTTAGGTTAGGGTTTCTTAGACTGTATATGGAGGCTTCATAGCATATGTATACTACCACTACCACTACTTCCTGCATTTGTGGCAGACATAACTAATTGATCATGATACCTTCCCTATAAATCCAGAGCCACTTCATTCAAGACAGCAGGTGGCATGTGAAATTATAACTAATTTTTTTTTTTCTCAGTGCTGGGTGTGGAACCCAGGGCCTTATGCAGTCTAGACAAGCTCTCACCACTGAGCTACATTCCCAGCCAGGCATGTAAGATTAAGTCGATTTGTCTTCCATGATTAGTTCAACCCTTTCCTTTCTAGACAGAGAAACAGAGGCCCAGAGAGGCTCTGTCCTCTGGAAACACATGGGTTATTCCCCTGGTGAGAAAGGGTAATTCTACTTTGTTAAAATATCATTGCAAAAGGATACTTCTGGGGATGGGGATGCATGCACAAGGCCCTGGGTTTGATCCCCAGCACCACCACCCCCACCCCCACACCCCCACAAAAAAAAAAAAAAAAAACCTGCTTTAGGCATTATCTACATCAATCCTGACAACTACTCTGAGAATGAAATATTATTGTTATTGCCATTTTATTTTAGTTTTTGTTTGTTCATTTAATTTTTTGGTGGAGAATGTGGACAGCAACCATCGTTCCCAATTCAAATTTCCTGAAACCAAGACTCAGGGAAATCTCAGATATATATTCCAATGTCACACACCAAGTGGCAGTTGTGACACTAGCCCACATTATATATAATTTAATCAGTCAAAAGTTAACCTCTGGGGGCTGGGGATGTGGCTCAGCGGTAGCGAGCTCGCCTGGCATGCGTGCGGCCCGGGTTCGATCCTCAGCACCACATACAAACGAAGATGTTGTGTCTGCCGAGAACTAAGAAAAATAAATAAATAAAATGTTAATATTCTCTCTCTCTCTGTCCCCCTCTCTCTCTCACTCTCTCTTTAAAAAAAAAAAAAAAAGTTAACCTCTGGGGGCTGGGGTTGTGGCTCAGCGGTAGAGTGCTTGCCTAGCATGTGTGAGGTCCTGGGTTCGATCCTCAGCACCACATAAAAATAAATAAACAAAATAAATATATTGTGTACAAATAAAAAATAAATATTAAAAAAAAAGTTAACATCTGGGCTGGGACTGTAGCTCAGTGATAGAGTGTAGAGTGCTTGCCTAGCATGGTGAAGCACTGGGTTTTTGATCCTCTGCACCACATAAAAAATAAATAAAATAAAGTCATTTTATATATATATATATATATATACACACACACACACACACACACACACACACACACATATATATATATCGTCAACATCTAGCAGAGCACAGTGGTGCATGCCTGTAATCCCAGTGGCTTGGGAGGCTAAAATAGGAAAATCATGAGTTCAAAGCCAGCCTCAGCAAAAGCAAGGTGCTAAGCACACAGTGAGACCCTGTCTCTAAATAAATACAAAATAGAGCTGGGGATGTGGCTCAGTGTTGAGAGCTCTGAGTTCAATGCCTGGTACCCCCCCCCCAAAAAAAATAAAAAGTTAACATCAGAAGCCGTGTGGTGCCAGGTATGGTGGTGCACGCCTGTAATCCCAGCTGCCTGGGAGGCTGAGGCAGAAGGATAGCAAGTTCAAAGCCAGCCTCAGCAAAAGTGAGGTACTTAGCAACTCAAGACCCTGTCTCTAAATAAAATATAAAATAGGGCTGGGGATGTGGCTCAGAGGTCCAGTGCCCTTGAGTTCAATCCCTGGTAACCCCCCCTGCCCCCCCCCAAAAAAGTAGGTGTGATGGCCTGTAATCTCAGCTACTCAGGAGACTGAGGCAGGAGAATCATAAGTTTGAAGCCAGCCTCAGCAAATTAGCAAAGACCCTCATCAACTTAGAGATTAAATAAAATAAAAATTAAAAAAATAGAAAGGGCGGGGGCTGTAGCGCAGTGGTAAAGAAGTGGCCACGAGTTCAATCCTCGATACCAAAAAAGAAAAAAAAAAAAAGTTAACATCAGTTGGGACGTGGTGGCACTTACCTGTAGTCCCAACTATTTGGAAGGCTGAGTCAGGAGAATTACAAGTTCAAGTAAAAATTTTCAGGCTTTTCGGTACGATATATGTGGATGCCACATACTGGGGAGAGGGAGGTGATTGCCCAGTGTCACACTAGATGCGTGAAAAAACAGCCTATGCCTCAGAGAAGGCTGCTGAGTAGTCTGGAGAGAAATCAGAGGCCCTGGCATGATCTGTGCCCCTCCCCAGGACCTGGACATGGCTCTCTGCTCAGGACAATGGGCATACTGTGCTCTGGCAGGGTGCAGGACCGGCAGGTCACCTCCTGCCATGAAGGTCATGCTGAGAGGGATGGGGAGAGGCTACGGAAAGGGGTCTCAGAGCAGAGCCAGCAGGGAAGGGCGGGGCAGTCGAGGGTGTGTGTGGAAGGACAGCCCTCCCTCCACTGTGACTTTGGGAAGGGGCTATTTAGGCAGGAGCATGGGCCCAGTGTCTCTTGCTGTCCAGTTTTTGCAGTTAAGTCCCACGGCTGTGCCTGAGGTCCTCCAAGCTTTCATCCATTGTCTCTAAATACGGCTCCTTCCTGTGTGCCCAGAACATGGAATGGGGACAACAGTGGGCCAGCTTTGCAAAGCTGAGTGAACCTGGGTAAGTCCCTGAGTTGTGTGACCTGTGAACTGGAGTCAGTCAACCCTACTTGCACTCCAATGGAAGCAGCCTGGCAGGGGCTGGTTGCTCACATGACAGAAGCTCCTGTCCCAGGCTGCCCCACACAGTTGGCAATGGCCAGGACTGGCCAGGAGAGCTGGTGGGGGAGGTTCCCTCTTCCTTCCTGTCCCTTCCAGCTGGGTATCAAGATCTGAGACCAGATGTGCCGCTGGGTGACTCAGCGCTTTCCTGCCTGGAAACTCCTCCCTGTCTGCCTCATTGGGCTGGGCTGGGCCGAGGGTGAGACAGCAGACAGAGGTGAGGGGGGCTCTTCCTGATGACCTCAGGGGAGCCATGGGGAGGAAACAGGGGAGGAAGAATGAGGATCGTGTGGCGTGGCCTGCAAGGTGGGCATGGTGGGAGGGTGAGGGTGTCCTTGTCGACTTCCTCCACCTGAAGTGCTCCGATGCTCATCCTGTCTTCCTCCCACCTGTTCATATCCCAGTCCTCCTGGGCCTGCAGACTCAGGGTGCTCCCCTCGTTCCCTTTTCTCTCCTCCGCTCTCCAGCAAACCATGTCCACTTGCTCACCTCCCTCTCTGCATGCCTGTTACTATTGCTCCAGGTGCATGGATGTTGTTAGTTTATAGACCTGGGTTTAAATCCTGACTATCTTTTCTAGCTGTGTAATCTTGGGTAAGTTAGTTTACTTCTCTGAGCCTCAGTTTCTTCCTCCATCAATTGGTCTGATATTACCTACCTCCTGGGGAACAGATGGGACAATGTAAACTGAGCATGGTGGTGTGATGCCTACCTGTAATCCCAGTAACTCGGGAAATTGAGGCAGGAGGATTGCAATTTTGTCTTGGCAATTTAGTGAGACCCTATCTCAAAATAAAATATAAAAGGTGTTGAGGATGCAGTTCAGTGGTAGAGTACCCCTCTACCCTAGTTCGAAAGTATCAAAGTAAATAAATTAATAGCTGGGCACAGTGGCACACAACTGTAATCTCAGCAACCGTATAGGCTGAGGCAGGAGGATCTCAAGTTTAAAGCCAGCCTCAGCAACTTAACAAGATCCAGTCTCAAAATTAAAAAAAAAAAAAAAAATTAAAAAGGCTGGGAATGTAGCTTAGTGATAAAGTGCCCCTGGGTTCAATCCCCTGCACCACTAAAAATAAAATAAAGTAAAACATCTGCCTATTTAAAATAAAACAATTGCTCTGATAGAGGTTTACATGGAGGACATTATGCACTCAGAAAGAATGCACAAATCTTGTTATGTCAATCCTGGGAGTCTTCCTAGAGGTGGTAGCAGTTGTGTTGACTTCTGTAGGCTGTGTAGGAGTCTGAAAGGGGGATGAGTCAGGGAGAGCCATGGAGTCAGCCTCAGGTGAAGGTGTGACAGTGTGAGGTATGAGAGGGCAGAGACTGTAGCCCACTTTTGTTTGTTGTTTTTGTGATTCTCTCCCTATGTCACCCAGGCTGGTCTCTAATGTGTGGGTTCAAGTGATTCTCCTGGCTCAGCCTCCCAAATAGCTGGGACTACAGGCATGTGCCACCATGACCAGCTCCAACTTTTCACTTTTGGATTTTAGAGAGCTCCCTAGGGGCAGTATGGAGGATGCCGGAGAGGGCAGAAGAAAGTAGAGGCAACAGGGTGGAGGCAGGTGTCGGGGGAGAGAATGTGTGGGATCCAGAGTGGCAAACCCAGGGCCTTATGCACGCTAGGCAAGCACTCTATGACTGAACTACAGCCCCAGCCCCCCAGGGTAACATTAGGGTCCAAAATTTTACTCCTGCTGTACCATACATGGGCTGTGTAACCTTGGGAAAGTCACTTAACCTCACTGAGCTTCCATCTCTCATCTGTCAATGGAGATAATAATAGGTACTCATGGGGATGCTGGGGAGGGCTGAATGAGCTAATGGAAGGGAAAGTGCTAGATAAACGCAAGCTGTTGTTATTGTAGAGAATCCACCAGGGTAGGCTGTGTTCCAGCCACAGCCCCACCTCAAAAATGGCCTCCCTGAGCCTCCTCCAAGCTAGGCCCACATCCTCTGGGGCTGGGGGGTGGGGTGGGGTGCAGGGGAAGGATGCACACACACCTGACCCTGGCTCCTGGCTCCGTGGCTGTGTGACCTGTGTCAGTGTCTTTCCCCTCTGAACCACACTTCCTCAAGTACAAAACAAAGCTATAAACTCAACCTGCAGAACTATTTGGGAGAATTCTGTGGTACCTGCTAAGTGATCATTATTATAGACAGTTTCCTGTCCCTTTCTCTCCTGTCCCCTCCTCCAGGGCCTAGCACCAAGCTGAGCAGAGTGGGAACTAGTAAATATTTAATGACAGATTGGCGAGAGATCCTAGCTGAAGGGAGACGTGGAGGAGCCAGAGGACACCCACTTCCCCGGCAAGGTCTGCACAGCCATTTCTGGGATCCAGGGGCCACAGCCAGATCCTAAGGGACGCTTGCCTTCAGTGACTCCCTGGGAGGATCCCAGCTAGCAGGGGTACTCCAGCCACCCAGCATGTCTCTATTGTCCTCTCTCATCCTGCCACTCAGGGGAATAGTAAGTGGACCAGTACTCCACTCCACCTTAACAACCATTCTCTGGGCCCTCACCATTGCACCAAGTCTGTGCTGGTATGTACCATTGATGCAGAGATGGAGGCCCATCCTTGATCTTAGGGCCTGTGCTGTGGCCAGGAGAGAGCAATGAAAAAGATGTTCACTAATTGTAATTATATGTGGCTTGGCCAAGGATCAACTTTTGAGACAAACAGAATTTGAAGAAATGACTTAAGCTCTTTGTGCCTCTACTTAACCATCCATAAAATAGGAATAATAGGGGGCTGGGGATGTGGCTCAAGCGGTAGCGCGCTCGCCTGGCATGCGTGCGGCCCAGGTTCGATCCTCAGCACCACATACCAACAAAGATGTTGTGTCCGCCGAGAACTAAAAAATAAATATTAAAAATTCTCTCTCTCTCACTCTCTCTTTAAAAAATAAAATAAAATAAAATAAAATGGGAATAACAGTTCTGACCTCTTGGGGCTATTATGAAGATTAAGGGAAGCAATGATGTCTCCATACAGGATCTCCACTGAAATTGAAAGGCTTCACAAGAGCTGAGGCCTAAAGGATAAGAAATGCTTTGCCAATGAAAAAATGAGAAGATGAGGATGGGGCCAAATAGCGAAGGCCCCTTTGTGTGCAGGAGACTCAGGTTTATCCTAGAGATAACAGGAAGGAGTTTAGGGGGAGAGAGGAAGTAGGAGATGGGAGAAGCTGGTATGAAGGCCTCAGGGACTGGAGCCTTGTGCGTCCTCACTTGGTCACCTGCTGGATGCTCACCTACGAGTCAATGATTCCAGGATTCCTGTCCCAGGAATTGCCAAGGTCTCGGCTTGGCACAGAATCAGGAGCCACCACACACCTTGTAGATTCAAACAGCAATCCTTTATTCCCGAACTCACACCACCTCCACACAGGTTCAGGGGCAATCTAAAATCTGTCCGCTCAATTTACCTACTCCGTGAGCTTTTTCCAAATCCCATTTGAATCTCAGGAGAACTCAACGGGAACCAGCAGCAGGAACACCCTAATCCCAGCAGCAATAATCTTCAACCTCCAACTTCCCTAAAACCCCTATTGTCTTAAACCGGGAACACCTTAAACTCAAGGAACCGGAAACTTCCTCAAACCTGATCAGCTCTAAACCCGGATCCGCCCTGGTCTTTGAGCAAGGTCACCTTACTAAAGCATACATGCAATGTCCCATCGAATGTCCTCTAAGCAGCATGGGGTACGCTGGCAAGGAAATTTCCATGCGTCATTCCTACTTGGCAATGGCCCTCAGCAAGGAATATGTCTACCTCTTAATGGGAATTGACAGGGACAATACCTGTGGCCAGAGGAGCCACGCACAGGACTGTGACTTGGGCCCCAGAAGGATCAGGCAGGCAGAGCTGGTGGTGGATGGAACTTCCTTTCCTTTGCAGCCCAGAGGTGCCACCCCTCCCCCGCCCCTGAGCCTCCCCTTTGTGAATCTGTCTCTGCGGTTGTCTGCGGGCTGAGGCAGCAGAAAGAGCATTTTGGAGTGAGCCAGAGCTAAATCCAAATCCCGGTTCCACTAACTAGCTGTATGATTTTGGCCAGATTTCTTATTGCATCAGTTTTTTTTTTTAATTGAATCAATTTTGTGCAAAACGTTCAAATTGTATCTACGTGTGTTTGTGTGCAAATGTACAGAAAAAGTCTGGAAGGATATATACCACTCACTAGGGTTAGTAGTGGCTTGGGTAAGGTGGAGAAAGGTGTGTGTGAAGATTCACATTTTACCCTATTTATTTCTGTATTATTTGGGCCTTATATAAGCATGTGTATGTATGTGTGTGTAGGTGTATGTACATGCATATATGTATGCATAACATACATATGCTTTTTTTTTTAAGAGACAGAGAATTTTTATTATTTATTTATTTATTTTTAGTTTTCGGCGGACACAACATCTTTATTTGTATGTAGTGCTGAGGATCGAACCCAGGCCGCACGCATGCCAGGCGAGCATGCTACCACTTGAGCCACATCTCCAACCCACACATGCTCCACCCCCCCAATGCTGGGGATTGAAACCAGGGCCTTTTGCATGCTAGGCAAGCATTCTATCACTGAGCTACATCCCTGGCCCAAGCTTGTATATTTTCCATAATCACATTTGTGCAAAGTGTGACTGGTGCTACCAACCTCATAGACTATTGGAAGGATTTTAAAAAGATCCGACAGATAAACTTCGTTTCATGCTGCCTGCTGCAGAATTGGCCCTCCTCACTTATTAGTTCCCATCCCTTCTCTGGCTGTTGCCTGGATCTGTGTTTTTACTTGTAATGGTTTGTTTTTGTGTATCTATGTTTGTGTAACCACTCTGTGTATATCTCTTTCCATGGTTTATGGGCTGCTGAGTGTCTGTGTGAATTCTGTTTTTGTATCAATTAATATCTGTGCATCTGGGAATGCATACAGTTGTGTACCAGTGTGTGCCTGTGTCATTGGACCTGTTTAGGTGTGTTAGCAGTATATGTGCATGTGTGTGCCTCTGAGTTTGTGTTTCAGTGTATTTCTATGTCTGTTTATGGGTGTTTGGATGTCAGTCTGTTTCAGCTTTCCTGAGTATTTAATGGTTACCTAAATGTGCCCACGTGTATCTGGATCTGTTAGTAGCTATATATATGGATGTGCCAGTGTGAATTGGTGTGTTTGTGTATGTTCCTGTGTAGATGGGATGTTGGGGTGGGTGTCTCTGAGAATCCACATCCAGCTGTTTCCTTCTGATTATGGGCAGAGAGCTCTGTCCCCACTTTTTGATTCCCTCCTCCACCTTCCAGAGAACCCTGAGTGTGGGTGTTTCCCTCCTAGCCCTGCCCTTGGGCACAGGGCCACCTCTGCTGCCCAGGAGTGGTGGAGTGGGTGTCTGCAAACACCTAGAGAGGGCCCCTCCCAAAAGCCCCCTACAGGAAGTCTTTCCAACTGGCAAGCCAGGCAGGCCATCTCCCTGTTTCCTGAGAATTGAGCCCCTCTCCTCTATAAGCAGGGAGTCTTCTGAAGCTCAGGGTCAGGAAATCCCTGCTCTGTTGGTCTAGGTCAGTGTCCATCTGGCTGAGCGTTCTGTGCCTGTCAGATGCCGCCAGAGAGTTGGGGAAACAAAGCACATCTCCATGACAACTCGCCTCAGCCTTCGAACTTGGGCAGCTCAGTGGTTTCCTGGGGCCCTTTCTGGGCCCAGTGCTGGGATGGGGGTGATTGGTTAGGATGAGTTCATGAGGCTTCTGCATGTGTGTACTGCCCCTCCACACCCCAACATGCTCAAATACTTCCACACACATTTTTTCTTTTTTTTCTGGGGATGGGAGAACTTACTAGAGATGAAACCCTGGGGTGCTTTGCCACTGAGCTATCTCCCCAGCCCTTTTTACTTTTTATTTTGAGACAAGGTCTTGCTAAGTTACTGATGCTGGCCTCAAACTCCCAATCCTTCTATCTATCTCAGCCTCCCAAGTTGCTGAGATTACATGTATACCACACCATGCAAGGGTCTGTGCTTTTGAGAACACATTAAATTGGGTTGGCTAGATAACTTATTTTTGTGCATACCTCAAAATAAGACTTCTGATATTTCTATAAGTTGTTAAAACTTTTACCATTTGCTTCTGCTTGTCTATGGGACTAATTTCTAATTGCCTACTAACTAAAACTAACTGCTGCAGAAATCAATTGAATCCTGGCACTTAGTTAAAACCATCACTCAGGGTTTCAAATTTTTAGTCCATCAAAACGTAATCACTGATCTCATTAATTTACATTGTGGTAAGTAAAGGTTATATGTTTTGATTTACAAAATAAATTTACTCACATAAAATACAGCTTTTATTCATTTTTTAATACTTATATTTTAGTTGTAGTTGGACACAATACCTTTATTTTATTTACTTATTTTTATGTGGTGCTGAGGATCAAATCCAGGGCCTCGCTCATGCTAGGTGAGTGCTGTACCACTGAGCCCCAGTCCCAGCCCTTTTATTCATTTTAAATGTCAAAATTTGGGGCTGGGGATGTGGCTCAAGCGGTAGCGCGCTCGCCTGGCATGCGTGCGGCCCGGGTTCGATCCTCAGCACCACATACAAACAAAGATGTTGTGTCCGCCGAAAACTAAAAAAAAAAAACAAAAACAAAAAATGTCAAAATTTGTGTTGATTTTGTTTGAGGAAGGAAAAAAGTTCCTCTGCTAACAGTGATTTTTTTTTTTTTTTAATGGTACTAGGGACTGAACCCAGGGGCACTTAACTACTGAGCCACATCCCCAACTTTTTTTTTTTTAATAGTTATAGGTTGACACAATACCTTTATTTATTTTTATGTGGTGCTGAAGATCAAACCTAATGCCTCACATGTGCTAGGCAAGTGCTCTACCACTGAGCTACACCCCCAGCCCTTTTTATTTTACTAAATTACTTAGGGTCTTGCTAAATTGCTAAGGCTAGCCTCAAATTTGTGATCCTCCTGCTTCTGCCTCCTGAGATGCTGGGATTATAGGTGTGTACTACTACACCCAGCAGAAAAAATGTTTATTTTGAAATCTGGTCTCAATATGTTGCCCAGGCTGACTCTGAACTCCCAGGGCTCAAAGGATTCTCTGTCCCAGCCTTGCAACTAGCTGAACTATAGGCACACACAGACAGGTTAAGAGAACTTGGAGGGGCTGAGGTCGCGGCTCAGTTGTAGAGCACTTGCCTAGTATGTGAGAGGCACACTGTTTGATTCTTAGCACCACATATAATAAATAAAGATCCAATGACAACTAAAACAATTTTTTAAAAAAGAGAGAAAGAATTTGGAAACCACTTTGCTATATTGCACACAGCTAAGAGAATGACAATCTGATTCCTGATTATCTGTGGCAAATCTGTTGAAGTCTAGAACACAGAAGTTGTACTTAGGTGATATTTGTTGAAAGAATGAAGAGAAACACAACCCCCAACACAATTTGTAGCAACAGGTGCCCTTCTTTTCTCCATCTCTCTCTTCTTTCCTACTCCCTCATCTCTCTTCCTCTTTCTCAAATTCTCTCCCTTAGCTTCCTAGAATCTGTCACTAACTCAGTGCTGGGAGGCCCGAAGGACTGTACCTCCACCCTGCCACACACCACTAACACCCTGGGCAAGTTATTTCACCTCTCAACCCAGCAGGAGGTGGGGGGGATCCGTGGAATTAGTTTTGGGGCCTGATTTGAAGAGATACTGTGAGGATCAAAGACGACCTCAGCAGGAGGTTGTTTGAAATGTTAACACAGCAACTACAAATGCCAGGCACCACGGATTAGGGGACACAGGAATGTTGGCCTTGGGATGGAACCTGTAGGGTTCCTCCTCCCCAAGGTTTCCTGGGGGTTCTTGGCAGGACTCCCCCTCCCTCCACTACTATTCTAGCCCCTCCAATTGCCTAAGGATGGAGGGAAGCCACAGGGATCCTTATGTTAGGCTCCCCTTCCCTTTGTGGTCTTCCCTGTGAAGTGAGGGAGGCCCAGCCACACCTTGGCCTGGCTGACCAGCCTGGAGTGAGGAGTCTATGCTGAAGAAGGCCAGGCCCAGCAGGGGATGAAGCTGGCATCTGTTGGAAGCTGGTCTTCCAAGCAGTTTGGGGTATGTGAGAACAAAATTGGTATGGTCCTGGGCTTTCTAAAAGTAGTGGGACAAAGTTGGAGGGCACTTAGGCTGCTGCCCAAGCCTGGTTATTGCTGGTTCCTCCCCAGGGACAGGTTGGCAACTTCCTGCTGGATTAGGTAACAACCTGGCTCTAAATTGGACTTTGGGCCTGGGTGATAGGGACAGCTGGGAAGTCAGCTTCCTTAGCTGCCTATATAGCCAGTGAAGAATGGTAGCTCAGCTGAGCAATCATTAATCCCAGGGGCAGGATTCAGCTGCAGCTAAACACAGGTTAGTCCTCCCAAGAATGCATGTCCCTGAAGCAGTCTGCCCACTAGGCCAGGGGACAATGGGAAAGCTGGGGCTGCTGTTCTGAAGTGGTTCATACTGGGGATGGGAGGTAAAGATGCCTGGGTGTTGGAGTAGTGAAGGGATACAATCCCTCTCCCCTCCAAATCAACTTCATAAGCATGTGAACTGTGCAGTCGCACATAGCCCCGAACTCAGAAAGGCCCTGTGCTTGGTTGAGGACTTTGCTGTTGTTCTCTTGAAAAAATATTTTAAAATTTTATTTGTTTGTTTGCAGCAGGGTCTTGCTATGTTGCTCAAGCTGACCTCAAACTCACAATCCTCTTGTCTCGGTTTCCTAAGTAGGTGGGAGCACAGGCATGCACCACCATACCTGGGCTCCTCTGGAAATTCTTTTTCCTTCCTTCCTTTCCATCCCTCCCTTTCCCTCCTTCCCTCCAATTCTTCCTGGGATTGAATCAAGGGGTGCTCTGCCACTGAGCCATATCTCTAGTCCTTCTGAGTTAGGGTCTCACTGAGTTGCTGAGGCTGTCCTCAAACTGTGGTCCTCCTGCCTCAGCCTCCTAAATCACTGAAATTACAAGCATGCACCACCATGCTTGGCTCAATACATGAAATTCTTTTTTTTTTTTTTTTTTTTGTTACTAGGGATTGAACCCGGGGTGCTTAACTACTGAGCCATACCTCTAGCCTTTTTTTTTTTTTTTTTTTGAGACAGGGTCTAAGTTACCGAGAGCCTCACTAAATTCCTGAGGCTGGCTTTGAACTTGTGATGATCATCCTGCCTCAGCCTTCACAGCCACTGAGATTACAGGTGTGCACTACCATACCTGGCATAAAATTCCTTTTTTTTTTTTTTTTTTGAGTACCTTAGGGCCATTTGACCACTAAACCATATCCCCAGCCCCATTTTGTATTTTATTTAGAGACAAGGTCTCACTGAGTTGCTTAGTGCCTTGCTTTGGCTGAGGCTGGCTTTGAACTCTTGATCCTCCTGCCTCAGCCTCCTGAGCTGCTGGGATTACAGGAATGCACGACTGTGCCCGGCTCATAAAATTCTTAATAATTATTTTTTTCAGTGCTGGAGATCAATTCAGGGTCTGCAACATGGTAGGCAAGTACTTTATCACTGAACTATATCCCAGCTCCAATTTTGTGGATATTAATGATTTTTGAATTAAGGCCCTGCAAATTATGTAGCCAATCCAGGCCACTGGACAGAAATGCTGAAAGAGTTGGTGCAGGGCAAGATTAATCAACATTCCTCTGCTGACTTCTTCCAAAAGCCAGTGTGTTTGCCCTTCTCTCTCCTCCCTACCCCAGGTAATCAGATTTCATGCATCAGGCCAAAGCCCTGCACATCACTCTCTCTACAAGTCTCAGTTCTACCTGTAACACTTTTTCTTTTATACTAACTAAAAGAGGAAGACATAGGGTCCTTCAGGTTAAGGCTAGGTTGAGCCAAGAACACCATGAGGGCAGGGTCTAGCACCTATCAGGAATAGGTGCTCTGGGACCATTCAGATCAACTTATTGGTGTTAACAGGAAACTGGGGCCCATTGAGGATAGTCAGTGTTCTGCCCCAGGCTCCAGGTGAAAAGAGTGTCAGTGATGGCCTAGGTTCAGCAGTGTGGAGCCTCTAGGAACACTCAGGGGCTAACACAGGTTACAGAAGTCATGGTTTGCCTGCTAATCATTCTACAATGTTTACAGCCAAGAGGCCCTGCCCTCATGGAGACCAGCACCAGGAGAAAGATGTGTGGCTATGGTCAAGTTGGTGATGCAGACAAACTCTAATCGTGGAGTGATCATAAAGTCCTCCTGAGAGCTCAGGGAAGGGGTCCTAGGGTGCCAAACCTATAGCTAGCCCTATGCACCTCTTAGGCTGACCACCTCTGAGTTTTTGGGCAATCACTGTCTCCTCCTGGCCTCAATTTCCCTTCTGTACTAAAGGGTAACACTCTGCTTCCTGCAGAGATCATTTGTGGAATCGGTGGACAAAAAAGGGCTTGGTCAGCTAGACTAGAGAGCCAGAGGCCTGGAGGAAATGAGCACAGCATTTTCATGATTCTTAAAGGCTTTTCTTTCCCACCAGCTTCTCCAGTCACAATTCTCACCTGTCCCAAGATCCACCTTAATTAATTAGTGCTGAGCATTTCATGGGAAATCGTAACCCAGGCGCTGGTGTCCTGGGAAATCAAAGCCCAGAGGAAGGGTAAACTGAGGAAGTATCATCCTCATCCTAGCCACCCAAGAGTGAAATTGGAACCCAGAAGACTGAGGATTGTTGGAGCCTGGGGGAAGGTGTGGTGAGGGAGAAAGGGGAAATCTCCTGGGTGCCCATCTCTTCCGAACCAAACTCGGAATTCTAGGCTCTCCTGGGTCCAATCCCCGCATTTCGCTTCCAGTTCCCTGAGCCCTTCCCCCTCATCCGCAGGTCCGCACCACCCTGTTCGGAACCCAGCACCCTTCGGGCCGCCTCCGGGACAGACCCTCAGTTCCGCCCCCTCTGGGACCCGCCCCGCGACCCCGCCCTCCCGGGCCCCCGCGGAGCGCTGCACTCGGGGCTCTGGGGACCACCTCCTCTCCGGACCGGACCTCACCCTCCCGGGCCCCGCGGTGGCGGGGAGGGGCAGCCGGCAGCCGCTCCCGCCCCGCGGCCGCTCCCTCCTCGGCTCTTCCCTCCCGGCCGCTCCGCGCCCCGCCCGCCGCCCGGCCGGCCCCTCCCGCGCCGCCCGCTCCCGCCGCGCTCGCTCGCCTCCGCCGCCCAAACTTTTCTCCGGGCGCGTCTCCCCGGCCGCCGCCCCCGCGCATGGGCGCAGCGCCGCAGGGGGCCTGACCCCCCGCCAGGTCCGCCACCCGCGCCATGGCGGCCCGCGCGCCCCCAGCCGCACCTGCGGCCGAGGAGCCGGGGGGCCCGGGCGGCCCCCCGCGCAGGAAGAAGTCCCGCTCCGGCCTCCGCCGCGCCTTCAGCTGGCTGCGGGGCAAGCGGCGCAAGAAGAAGGCGGCGGGGGCGGAGGGCGCCGAGCCGGCAGTCTCTCGGGCCAAGAAGGCGGACGACAAGGCCAAGAGGGCCAAGGGCAAAGGCCGAGGTAAGGCGGCCGGGCACCTGGGCTGAGCACCGGGAGGCGCGGAGCGTGCGGCCGGGTGGCTCTGCTGGGGTCCGCGGTGTGTTGGAGGGGTGACCGCCTAGACACTGATGCTGGGGGAGCGGAGAGTCCAAGGCTCAGGCCACTGCCCCAGTCCTGCGCCGCTCTCCACTCGAACTGCCCCCTCCGAGGGGAGAGGAACCCCCGTCCCCACCACCATCAGCGACTGGGGCAGGGATCCCCTGATTTAAGCAGGAAGTGCTGGCCGCCCGGCTCCGGGCGGAGAGGCAATTCCCCCTCCCGCAGGCTCACCCAGGTTCTGTCCTCTGCTGAGTCAGGGGGTCAGAGACTTGACTTTGGCCTGAGGCCAGCGGGAGAGGCAGGTGGCCTTGGGTCTCAGGCGGGGGTCCCTCTGGGTCTGGAAGGTTGGCTGTAAGCTAAAGGAGAGTGTCTGCCCGCCAGGTGGATCTGGATTTCTAAACCCGTGGGACCCAGCTTGGAGTCTAGCATGCCTTAGGTTGTTAACAGTCTTAGCTTTTTCCTCCCGCGCACCCTCCCCCTTCCCACCCTCACCTGGGCCAAACCGCAAACATCTACCTCCCGGGGTGGTGAGCTCACCATCTGGGAACCTGCGGCCCCTCCCCATCACTCCTTCCCCCAGCCCAGGTAGCGACTTGCTAGTGTTGAAAGTGAGCTTCCATATCAGGGAAACTGAGGCCCAAGCTCAGGCTGTACCTGAGAAGTATACCCGGTCTGGGGTGTGTGCTTAAAATAGAAAAGCTATTTCCCAATCTTTCTGAGTTTGAGCCCCTGGGCTCCCCCTCTGGACTTATGAATGGGCAACAGAGAGAAGGGAGAACTGGCCTGGCCCATCCCTGCTAGGGTCACTTTATTTTTGGCCTTTACTTGTCCTTTCCTCGTTTCCCCAGTTCTGCCTCGTTTCCCCAGTTCTGTCTTACATTTGAGGGGGAGTGTTTCAGTCTGTGCAAGAGGGTGGGGCTCCCTTGGGGCTTGTCATCCTTGAAAGTCTACCTTTCCTATACTCTTGCTTTAGTGCTGGGGTGAGGAAATGGCGGGGTGTTTGCGCCCATTCCATTCTTCTGTGTACCCTCCCAATGTCCTTTAACTACCTCCTTTGGAGGAGAATTAGAAGGAACACTTTAGGGGTCAGGAAGAGGGTGGAAAGCCTCTTGTGTGATTGCATCCGGCCTGATCTTCCTTTTGGATAAGGGCCCTGCTCCCCTGCGGCCCATCCACAAATAGAAGCCAGGGCACTGGGGCTGGGATGGCTGGGCCAAGCCCTGAGGGAAGGTTTGGGTGACTGATGGATGTTTCCTCTGCAGCCCTAACAGGAGGGGGTCTATCCCAGTGTTGCCTCACTGGGATTCAGCATGAAGTCATCTCCATTTCACTTAAAAGGACAGGGGTCAGAATTGCAGCTGCATGGATTGTGTTCAGATGGTTGGGACTGGCAGGCAGATGGTTAGTGCACTAGTGGTATAAACAGGACAGTGGACTAGGAGGCTAGGCTGGAGGCAGGGGGCTGGAAATGCTGAGTCTGAGTTTGGGGGTCATTGGGTCAATGGCCAGCCTCCCTCTGCCTTGTGTTTGGTATCAGGTGGCTCTGGGCTTTCTGGGCAGCAGGTCAGCCTGACTGAGTCCACGTGCAGGGGCCACACCCTTTGCCCTTAGCTGTTGTTTCCCCAGGTCTGGAGGCGGCCCCAGGTATGGCTGAGGGAAGTCCCTTTCCCTTTTGCTCCAGCCTCCTATTATTCCAATTGTTTCCTTGTCACTTTCCTGGCCCAGCTTCTTTTCTGTTTATTAAGAGAAAAAATCCGATCTCTCTAATCTCCACTGGCACCCCTGGCCAGGAAGGGGAAGCCTGAAGAAGTCTTAACTCTTTCAGTGAGAAAGTTCAGAGTAGAGATTGATTGGGAGAGGTGAGAAGCAGGGACACACGAAGACCCCCAGGATGTCAGATATCAAGGGCATTTTCCCCTCCCTCCCTTCCTTCCTTCCTTCTTTCCTTCTTTCCTTCCTTCCTCTCTCTCTCTCCCTCCCCCTCCCTTTCCCCCCCACCCCACCCCAGGTGCTTAACCAACCATTGAGCTACAACTCCAATCCTTTTTATTTTTTATTTTGAAACAGTTCTTTCACAGTTGCTTAGGACCTTGCCGAGTTGCTGAGGCTGGCCTTGAATTTGTAATCTTTCTGCCTTAGCATTCTGAGTTGCTGGGATTACAGGTGTGCACCACCACTCTCAGCTAGAAAAGAGGAAATCTGTCTGATACTTATTGATTATTCTGATTTGTCAGGAGACTTTTCTCCATTATTTCTCCTTTTTTGTTTTGGTACTAGGGATTGAACCCAGGGGCTGTTAACTACTGAGGCATACCCTCAGCCCTTGGGTTATTTAGAAACAGGGTCTCACTGAGTTGCTTAGGGCCTGAGTTTCTGAGGCTGGCTTTGAACTCGAGATCTTCCTGCCTCAGCCTCTGAGCCACTGAGATTACAGGTGTGTGCCACAGCACCTGGCATCCATTATCCCTTCTCTTTTTTGTGGTGTTGGGGATTGAACCCAGGGCCTTGTTTATGCAAGGCAAGCACTCTACCAACTGAGCTATATCCCCAGTCCCTCCATTATCTCTTGAGATCCCATTTGTAGGTGGAAAAACAGAGGCTCAGGGACAGTGAGTGAGTGATTTGATCAAACTGAGATTTAAACCCAAATCATCTGCCTCCAAAACTGCTATGATTTGCATGACTCTCTTAAGAACCTAGAGCGGGAGTAAGACTCAAAGATCTTCTTTTCCAATTCATTCTGTAGATGAGAAACAGCCCAGAGAAAAGTGAAGGAGGGCTGGGGATGTGGCTCAAGCGGTAGCGCACTTGCCAGGCATGTGTACGGCCCCGGTTCGATCCTCAGCACCACATACAAAGATGTTGTGTCCGCCGAGAACTAAAAAATAAATATTAAAAAAAAATTCTCTCTCTCTCTCTCTCTCTTTTAAAAAAAAGTGAAGGAACTTGATAGAGTGGGAGGGTATCAGAATCAGACAAATGTGAGTTTAAAATTTTGGCTCAGCTACTAGGATGTTGACATTGTCCTAGCGTCCCATGACATTGGACAAGCAACTTCTCTGTGAACTCTGATTCCATTACTGTCTCATGGGGAAGAGAGAGGACTTTCTCCTAGGGGTGATCCTCTGGACATTGTCTTGATGGGTCTGTGACCTTTTTATCTTTCCCAGATTATCTCAGGAGAGGATATGAAAATTATATGAAAGTCATTGTTGAAATGCAAGGGTTTGCTATTTTTGTGTTTAAGTTTGCTTTTATAGGGTGTAAGTTTAGTCACCTGAGCTCTAAGAACCGATTGAAGTCGTGGTTGCTGAAGCTGACAAGAACAATTCTGCTGTCCCTCTCAACTACTTGACACTGGCAAGTTATTCCTCCCTCCAAACCTCATCTTTCTTATTTGTAAAGTAGGGATAATAAATCCTGCTTTATTGGGTGTTTCAAGGATCCAGTTAGATTATAGACATGGAAGTGCTTTGTAAACTATGGATTATGATCCAGATGGTAGCAGTTTTCCACTGTTCTGGTGCTGAGGACCCGAGCATTAGTTAAGCTCATCCTGGTCCATGTTTGGAAAATAACTCACTTGGTTATACCTCAGATACCTGGTGATGGTTATTACTAAGGTGGATACACAGAAGGTGAAGTCTTATCTTCGTTCTTCTGGAAGACTTGGACATAATAAAAAGTTAAAAACAAATACACGGGGATCCATATTTTCCAGAAATATCACCTGGACACTAGACAAGTGTGTGGGGAGGAAGTGTTTCTGGGACCGGTGCCAGGACTGGGGCCCAGCAGATAATCCAGAGGAGGCTTTCTGGAGGAGGTGAGCAGGGTGTGGAAGAAGGCTAATTTGTAGGGGAAGAGAAGTAATAGGAAGGCCGTTCCATGCCAGACAGAGGCCAGACATTTTCCTTAACAGTCTTCCCTTATCCTCACAACAACCTGGGAATTAAGCAACCCTCAGAGGATGCAAGAAAGTTGCTCAAGGTCACTCAACTTTGTGTATTTGAAAAAACATAGTATTCTTCATTTTGCATTGTCAGACATTGATCAAGGAGATGAGACTACCTGAGGACAAGACAAGCAAGGTCTTTGCCCCTGTGGAAGTGGTGTGCAGCATTACAATGACAAGTCTTTTTGTCTCCAAAGGCCACATTGCCCAAACAAAATAATATGATGTTAGATGATCCCAGTGACTTGGGAGGCTGGGGCAGGAGGTTCCCAAGTTTGAGGCTAGCCTGGGCAACTCAGCAAGACCCTGTCTCAAAAAATGAAAAGGGCTGGGGATGTAGCTCAGTGGTTAAAGCATCCTTGGGTTCAATCCCCAGGACTGGGGCGCGGGAGGATTAGATGAGTTTCTGACTGTGGAACTTGAACAGGACCAGCTTTGGGGAAGGGGTGTGTACCCTCTCAAGTGTTCCTCTTGGGCAGTGGCTGAGGGATAGGAGTGCGGATGGCTCTGATATTGAGAATTCAGAAGCCACCTTGTCAGGCTCAGCAGACTTAAGCCCATGAACTTACTTAAGCCTCCCCAAGTTCCCTCTGGCCATTCACTGGGGGATCACTGTCCTTGACATGGAATTTTGAAAAGAGCCAAGTCTGAGTTCTGCTCTGCTGTTTGACCTTGGATAAGCCTACCCCATTCCCAGCCAGACATGCCTTGGCCCTATCTTGACATGGATGGAGTTTAAGGGCCTCTGAGACTCCTTGTAGTTCTTGGAATCTCTGGGGTTGAGAGTAAGCTGGAGGAGCAAGCTCATAGGGGTGAGTAAGGGGGTGGGAACTGTATCTGGGAAAGGAGAGCCAGCCAGACAGGAGGTGGCCTGGATGTCACAGGAAGGTGGGTAAGGAGAGTCTAGCAAAAACAAGTGCCTATATAACTCTGAAGCAAAGTGAAGATCTAAAGTCACTTTGAGTAAGGGGCACTTTGTCTGAGGTCAGATGGTATCTGATTACCTTTCAATAAACACTGTATTTTCACATTCTGTGGCTTTGCGTGTGCTATTATCCTATTTATTATTATGGTACTGGGTTCAGGGGCACTCTACCTATTTTGAGACAGGGTCTCGCTAAATTGCCAAGGTTGGCTTTGAACTCATAATCCTGCCTCCCAAGTTGCTGGGATTATAAGTGTGCACCATGGTGTCTAGCTTGCCTTCACTTCTCTGTCCAGTGAACTACTAATTCCTCGAGGCCCAGCTCCAGTGTCCTCATGTCTGTGATACTACTAGGGAAATTACTGCCGTCAGAATCTAGAGCAGGGTGCTTAAAGAGATTTGGAGTTGGAGCTGGGTTTGGTAGGTCATGCCTGCAATCCCAGCAACTTGGGATGCTGAGGCAGGAGGACCACAAGTTTGAGGCCAACCTGGGAAACTTAATGAGACCATGTTTTAGTAAGAATATCTTGGGGCTAGGGATGTGGCTCAAGTGATAGCACACTCGCCTGGCATGCGTGAGGC
This sequence comes from Urocitellus parryii, assembly GCF_045843805.1. Lineage (NCBI taxonomy): Eukaryota > Metazoa > Chordata > Mammalia > Rodentia > Sciuridae > Urocitellus > Urocitellus parryii. The sequence goes on from NC_135541.1 coordinate 20,103,806, forward strand.
ACTGAGTTCGATCACATAAAAATAAATAAGTGAAATAAAGGTATTGTGTTCAACTACAACTAAAAAAAAAACCCAATAATATCTTTTATTTAATAATAAAAAACAGGGTGCTGGAGGATGTTGCAGTGTAGTTCAGTGGTACAGTGCCCTCAGGTTCAATTTCTTGTACCATAAAAAAAAATAAATAAATAAAATAAAATTTGGGGTTGGGCAGTATTGTTTTTTGTGGTCACCACCTTCTTGAGTAGGGACATCTCAGTATGTTAGCCTGAGGCTTGGATCAGTGTAATGAGGGCAAGCTTACCTTTGCTATAGAACACATCCAATAGTAGAGTAGCGTCCATAGAAGAGTCTGGGGTTCCTCAACAAGAATGTGGGGCTGGGGATGTGGCTCAAGCGGTAGCGCGCTCGCCTGGCATGCGTGCGGCCCGGGTTCGATCCTCAGCACCACATACCAACAAAGATGTTGTGTCTGCCGAGAACTAAAAAATAAATATTAAAAAAAAAACCAAAAAACAAGAATGTGACAGGGAGGCTATTCTGCCCATCTCCTCCTGGCCCCATGAGACAGGTCTGCCTTAGATCCAGACAGGAGATGGAACCTTATTCATTTCATAACTACTAAGGGCCCACTATGTGTCAAGTACTGTTCTGGGGATGAACAAGAGAGACAAGGTCCCAGTCCTCACGTACCTCACAATTTGAGATACTGAACAAGTACTTAAGGGTCAAAAAGTATGACCAAAGAGGAAGCACAGAGATGGCTACCCTGCAGCAGTGATACAAGATAGAGTTGAAGGATGAAGGGAAGCTGGAGTCCAGAGACCTGCAGCACTAGAATCAGGCAAGTGGCCCGTGGGGTCGGGGGGGCTGGCTGGCTGTCCGCCGTGCTGTGGGCACAGGGATCTCCATCTTCACTATCTGGATATCCTGAAGGCTGGAGTTGGCTCTTCACTCGCCCCTGCTCAGCACAGGACCTGGCACTTAAGTGGCTTTGGGCGATAGGTGGGTGATCTAATATGGGCTTCCAGAGTAAGGTCATCTGTGGATCCTGGATGCTGAAAGTTCATGTCATTGAGGCCAGAGGAGGGAATGACTTGCTCAAGGTCACAGTGTCCAGCCTTAGAGGTGAAACAGGAGCTCACAGCTGCCAGGTGATTTCAGCTTCCTCTCTCCTTTGTTCAAACTTCAAACAGAAGAGCCCTTCCCAGAGAGGTGCCTCTGCCAGGGGTGGGAAGAGCCTGAAGTGGAGGCCAGCCCCACCCCCAGATACCTTGGGGCCTTGTTCAGTTTTCTTCCTCCTCGCACTCCAGCTCTCTTCTGGAAATCCCCTCAGTGTGCTCTACTCCACTGTCCCCCCCACCCTGCAAGTCTCCACAGCAGGGTTGCCAGCAGGGTTTGCTGAACTGGGGTGGGCAAACCCTGTGGCCAGAAAAATCTACACCCTGTTGTCAGCAGGCAGCCGGGCAGAGCCTCACCTTACCTCTGCCCCTTGGAAATCCCCTCTTCCCAAACCCTCAAAGCCCTCTCAGCTGCTCTTGGCCTGTCACATGCTGAAGAAAACTAATGAGAGGAGGCATTGTATATTGTTTGGGCCCCAGTGAACATGGTAGGGTGGGGAGAGCGGGTACACACACCTTCTATGTGCAGACCCCCAGGCCACTTCCAGCTCCTTGGTAGACCTGGGGAAAAAACTAGGTGGGAAGCAGTTTCCTCAGATAGAAGGAGTGAAATCTCAGTCCTCCTCCCGCATTGTTATCCTCACTCTACTTTGTGTTCCTTGTGTTCCACTGACCCTAGGGGCTGGTTCAGCAATGGACTATCAGTGCCACTCAGGGGTCCCCAGCTCTGCTTGGTGTGGAAGGGCAATAGAGACAGCTTAGCTTATTCAGGGTTTTAAGGCCAAATCTTGTGGCAAAGTGCATGATTCCTTGGTCATTTCAGATGACCAAGTCAGGCCTCCTCACTGCTTAAGTAGTGAGGTGGGAGGCGGTTCAGGCCTCTAACCTCAGTGACTTGGGAGGCTGAGGCAAGAGGATCAAGGCCAGTCTGAGCAACTTAGGAGACCCTGTCTCAAACATTAAAAAGGACTGGCGATGTAGCTTAGTGCTGGAGTGCCTCTGAGTTCAATCCCCAGTACCAAAAAAAACGAAAGAAAGAAAATGAGAGAAGCTGTTAGACCATTACCACTAATCCCAAGAGGATCACAAGGCACCTGAGCCTCATCAAGAGGCTCCCTATACAGCCTGTCCCATGCCCTGGGCCATGGGCAGTACTCCATCTTCAGGATCTGGGGCAGGCACTGCCTTTGCAGTGAAAGTACTTATGTGCCATCTTTACCACCTCCACCATTATGCAAGTGCCACTATTGCTTCTATACCTAGTATACAAATCCTATCATTTCACTTCTTTCAGCTTCTAGGCAACTCTCAAGACATACCTACTATGTGCTGGTCACTAAGGAGCGAGCTAATCCTTGTCTATAAGGAAACTCTTCTGGTTGGAAAGGCAGATACCAAAATAAACTGAAGTCTTGAGGCAAAGGCTGGGGTGGTGTCACAGAGGTCTGATCAATACTGCATAAGAGGACAGCACTAATGGGTGCATAGGGAATGCAGCCAGGGGAGAGGAGTGCATGGGGGAGAGTGTCAAGCAGGGCCATGAGGATGAAAAGGCATCTTCCAGGCAAAGGTACAAGAGGAGACAGCAGGTGTACCCTAGAGAGTGGCAAACAGTTTTGTGTGGTTGGAGTTCTGAGAATGAGGACAGTATGGTTAGTGATGAGGCAGAGTTGGTGGGTAGGGGCAAGCTCCTGCAAGGCTTCTGGTGGCCAACACCCCTGCTACATTCTAAATAGCTTTCAAGACTCTTTGCTTATCTGTTCTCACTCAATTCATGCAAAGGGATTTGTACTTTGCCCTTGGGTGTTTCCTCTGTTCTCCCATACCACCTGTCCCTTTAAGGGCCTCAGTTTCCCTATCTATAAACAAAGATAATTGAACTAGCAGATCTGTAAAGTCTCCCCCATCTTTGATACTGGAACCCCTTTTAAAAATATTTATTTATTTTTTAGTTGTAGTTGGACACAATACCTTTATTTTGTTTGTTTATTTTTATGTGGTGCTGAGGATCAAACCCAGAGCCTCGAACATGCTAGGCTCTACCTAGCGCTCTACCGCTGAGCCACAACCCCAGCTTATGGAACCCCTTTTTTCTATGCAAGTTGAAGAGACCGTGGTACCCTGTGTATGGTATTTTCTATGGATAATTAAATGCCAGCCCTTGAGGGACTGCACTGTTGTCAACCTCAGACTTTTAGCAAGAGGCTTCAGGGAGAGTTGGGGTCAACTTTGACTCTTCCATTTTGCAGGGGGGGAACAGAGTATTATGGAGCCCCTGGGCATAAGAGGCAGCAATGGTATAATGGAGGGGCTTGCCCAACTGGCAGAAAGTATGAACCATGTAGGGACTAGAACCATACAGGGGCTAGAACTCGGTCCAGCATTCTCTGTTACACTATGCTGCCCCTAGTTAGAGAGACTGAGCATAGTGATGGAAAAGGAGAGTCTCTGACTAGGCTATGAGGCCTTAAATAGGTTCCCCAGCAGAAGGGCACTTGTGAAGACAGGTGGGAGCCTTAGGTAGCCTGGAAGGCTTTTAGAAGAGGTAAGGTTTTGTCTGGGTTTTGAAAAACAGACTTGTGTAAAGGGAGATGAGTGAGGGGCACAAAGCTCCACAGATGCATGCAGAGACGGGTGATTTCACTCATGTTTACCTGTAAGCTGTGTTACACAAACAAGTCAACTGTATATCTGGGCATACACATAACGAACACAATTGCACAGTCATACTGATATACAAAAGCATATTTATAACATTTATAACAACACATTTATAACATACACACACAGGGAGAACGTTACTTAAATACACAAAAGTCAGTCATCTGCAGCCACCATGAGAGAGATAGTCACATATGTAAGACATGAAAAAAGGCTCCATTACATGGATATATTCATAGATGATTAGAGATGTACCCTCATGTTCAGGGTCACAGATGTATGACCACATCACATTCAAGCACACAATTACACAAAAATGTCATTACTGCTCTCCTCCAGGGTGGTGTAGGGACATAAATGAGGTAAGAGGTGACAGCCTGGAGCAGTGGGTATTGGAGTCAGTCTGGGTTTGAATTCTGGCCTTGTAGCTTAATGACTTCAAGGAGCCTCAGTTTCCCCACCAGTAAAGTGGATATGATAAAAGTATCCACCTTACGAAATTGGTTTTTGGATGACATAAAAGTAGTGCATACAAGTAGGTAACAGTGCCTGGCACACAGTGAACATTAAAAGGATGCTGCTATTATTTTGAATACAACTACTGAGACACAATTGGATATATTTGTACACTCATGCATGCAACACTCACGGGTTGGTGGCTGGTGGGCCTTAGTAGCAGAAAGGCTCCGGACCCCGCCTGCTAGTTCTCCCAGCTCCAGTGCAGTCCCCAGAGAGGCGGCCCTCGGGTTGGGAGAGCTGGCTATCCACCTGCCCCAACTGGACCTGCCGATTCTTTCCCGGAGCGTTCAGGGCGGGGCGGATCAGCAGGTCTCCCAGGTACCAGGAGGGGCGGAGCTGACGGGACGCGCGCCAGGCCCCGCCCCTCCTTCAGGCCCGCCCCCGTCCTGGCCATTGGCCGCAGAGCTCGGGGGCGTGGCTGAGCTGGGGCTGGGGGCGCCCGAGTGGCAGCCCGCGCGTCTCGCTGCCTCCCTCCCGGGGCTGCGGGCCCGGCCGCCGGGCTGGCTGGGCCGCGCTCGGGTTCCCGCGCCGGCTCCCGCGCCCACCATGGGTAACTCGCACCACAAGAGGAAGGCCCCCAGCGGCCCCCGGGCCCGCAGCTTCTGGCGGTTCGGGAGGTCGGCTAAGCGGCCCGCAGGTAGGGGGTGGGGGCGGGGCTGGCGGGGAGGAGGGTCTTTGCGGCAGCGGTCGCCACCGCTGCTGCCCCCTCCTGGGGCCTGGTGAGCTTGAGTGGGGGGCCGGGAACCCCCGCGCAGACCCCACCCCTTACATGTACTCGGAGACATGTATACAGTGATACCTACCGGCGGGCACACGTACGTGTTCACATTTTTCATGGTCGCACACACACACTCTGATGTATGGGCATGCAGGGACGAAAAACAATCACACACCCACCCGCGCTTTATCGCGGTAGGAGACAGATCTTGAGACACAGGTACATATACCTATGCATACGGTTTACATGGCCACACGAACTACACCCACGCGCAGATTGAGACACACGGGCACATAAATCAGTCATGTAGGTACAGTTGCCCAGCGTCACGCAGATTCACAGTTGCACAACCGACCAGACTCCCTCGGGCTCACAGGCAGACCCTAGGGCACTACACACTTGTCCCGCAGACCTTAGCCCCCAACAGGCTGAAAGTTTGCAGGAGGGTGGGGAGACAAAGGTGGAGGGGCGAAGCAGGAAACCAGGGGCTGGAGGCTCGGGACCGCCTCCATCTGGCGCGATCGGGAGTCGGACTGGTTCTCTTGGCTCCCTCCCTACCCCCACCGCGTCACCGCGGCCTCTCCCCGTCCCCCAACTCCCGCAGTCCCCGAGGTCGCCGCCGCATCTCCCCCCTTTCAATGCAGCCACTGAGCTGGAACGCAGCAGTCCTCTTCGTCCAGCGTGCTGCGGGATCCCTCCGCGGGTCACATTCCAACCTCCAGGGGTGGGGGATAGGTAATGGGGAAGGCTTCCAACCCCTAAATGGGAGATGGCATTCTTGTTTTCCAACAAAGAACAATTCGGGGTATTCCTGAGAATCCCAAAGGGTCCTGGAGGAGGGGCCATACAGGGTGCTTGTTTTCTCATCTTGTGAATCCAGAGATGGGGGAAGGGCAAAGTGGGGGATCCAAAACCTTACCCCTTCAAGATACAAGCTTTAACAGAGGCAGGTTACATAGAGGTACCTGCTGGTTTGAGGGGGAGAAAGAGATTCTGAGAGGAGGTAGAGTGAAGGGACCCTTGATGTCGTGGGAGAATCCACCCACATATTCCCAGGCTGGCCCACATTCCTAGAGGTCCAGCAACTGAGCCTGATGATCTCACCCCTCCATCAGCCCTGGACATAGGGGGCAATGGAAAGAGCCTGCTCTCAGTGTGGCTCTGGCATAGGGTCTGATGACCTTGGACAGATTCCTTTCACCTTTCTGGACTTTCCTGACTCCTCTGTTCCTGAAATTAGGGAGCCTTAGCATAGATGACTTTGTGGGTCTCTTGCAGTTATGACTAGCCATTTCATGGATGAAGAGACCGAGTCTAGAAAAGAGGGTCTTGTTCAAGGTCATTTGTATAAGGTGATTTGAGCACAAGGAATGATGACCAAACTAACAGGAAAAGGGTTAATTAAGTTGAGGTAGGCTCTCTGAAGAGTCCTCAGAAGGTGGGTGTTGATAGGCTGCAGGAGTTCCCTTCCCTGGCAACCCCAAAGTCCTAGCTGTGCCCACCTGTCTCTGCTTCCTGAATCTGCACTGAGCTGGCAGAGCTGGGGCTGGGCTTTTCATCTGTGCTGTGATGGCTGCTCTGATCTGATGATTTTCTGAGAATCAATTGTGGGCCAGACTTGTGACCATTTGTCAAGGGGGAGAGAGAGAAAAAGAAGGTGTGTTTGCAGTCTTCTACCTGCTGCCCTTGAAGAAGAAACCAGGAATTTCCAGCTACCCTTGTGCACCTCCAGCCCCTGCTGCAACTCAGGGGTCAACTTGGTTTTCATGTGTTCCTAAAAAAACTAGAAAGCATTGTCAAGGCAACATAGAAGGGTAGGAGCTGGGGAATTAATATTCCAGGCTACATTTTAAAAGTTGCTGGGTTGGGATCAGTTTACAAAACTGATTTCGTGATCTTAATCTGGTTTTTAAGTAACTGCAGGATTGGGATTAGTCCTGTATTGTTGATTGAAGGAGAGAACATGGGGGATTCCTTGTAGCTGCAGGGTATGGTCTTGAGAAAAGTCAGGGAATTGGGACTGAGTATGGAGATTGGAGAGGAAAGTAGTTGAGGCATATTCCTTGTCCTGGGAGGAGAAGAGTCTCCACTGTTAATGTAAACTTCAGTCCCTTTGATTTTACTTGTGTTGAGGATTCTAAGGCTTCCCTAGCTTCAGATTCTGCTGCCATAAGCCCATAGGATTGGAGCTTGATTACTTATTCATTTGATTAGTCTGTGAGTGGAGGAGAGAGACGTGTTAGGCAGCTAGAGAGGGCTGTAGTGTACAGCCATAGGGAGCCAGTGAAGGTGTTTGAGCAAGGGTGGAGCCTACAAAAGTGGTGTGTTAGGAAGATGGCTCCAGGGCGGGGGCAGGTGCAGGCACGCTATCCTGAAGTGGGGGTGGAAGCTCAGAGCCTCTTGCAGTAATCCAAGGGAGAGGTGATGAAGAAAGGGCTGATCTGGGGCCTGGGGTGGAGGACTATGGGAGCAGAGAAGAGGGGCAGCTGCAGAGACACTTTGGAGGATGCCGCAGAATTTTTCAGGATTTGGGGTTAATCAGATGTTGGGAGTAAAGACCAGAGGGGGCTGTGAAGGCTCTGTACTCAAGATTGCTTGGCTGGGGGTGGTAGCAGAGTTGTTACTGCAGAGATAAAAATAAGGCCCTGGGTAGCTTGACGCAGTGGCACATTCCTGTAGTCCCAGCTGTTCAGGAGGCTGAGGCGGGGGAATACAAAATTGAGTCTTGCCTGAGCAATTTAATGAGACCCTATCTCAAAATTGAAAATAAAAAGGGGGGGGGGTGAGGGCTGGAGTGTTAGAGCACCCCTAGGTTCAATCCTCAATAGTGACTCCCCCCCCCATAAAAATAAAAGGCTCCATGCTAACCCTTTTCATTAATTCATTTGTCTTCAAATAGTTTAACAAGTGAAAAGCTATTATTCTCCTCATTTTACAGATGAGGAAGCTAGAGCGCAGGGAAGTAAAGTTACTTGCCCAAGGACACACAGCAAGGAGATGACAGAACTGTGATTCAAATCCAAGCTTGTCATATTATAAAGCCTGTGCCTCTAGCCAGTTTAGGGATAGATGATTTCATGTTGTGATTTCTCAGCCTGTAGATCCTCTGGGCAAAGAAAGCCTGAGACCGGGGCATTTGAGCCCTGAGGAGCACCCAAGTGTCAAGCACAGTGGGAGAGAACTGGAGTCTAAAACCCTGAAGCCTTCAAGGGCTTAGACAGGGAACTAGTGGGAGGGGAAATAAACCAAGATCCTAGGAAGGGTTGACTCCTCCCCTGATCCAGTGCTCTGGGAGGGGAAAGAAGGGTCAGGGTGGATGAGGTGAGTACTTGCCCTTTGCTAGAAAGACACTGTGACCTGCTAGGGTTGTTTGGCCGTGGTTCTCAGGAGTTCAACCCAGCTCCCCCCCCCCCCATGTCAGCTGGGCACTTGGTCTTAGGCAGGTTGGGGAAATGGTGGAGGATATGAATTGGGAACCCAAGGAGAGTCACCCTGATATCACAATTCCTGTGCATTGTATTAGAGGTTTACCCACAGGGTCTTTCTCCTAGTTGAATTTATGTTCCCATCTTGCAGATGGGAAGGCTGAGGAAAGGGACTGGTAAAGTCAGCCTCTTTGGATTTTTTTCCATCTTTCACCCTGCATCTAGACCTGGAGGGCCTTAGGCTTTGGTAGGTTTCACAGCTGAGAGAAGGTCCTATCTCTCGCACCCCAATGTCTCTTCCTCTTCCTTGGGGGAGACTTGTGACCAGATGTGTGTGATATCAGGGCTTGCTTGTGGGAGCCCTGGGCTTCCAGATAAGGAGCTTAGCTCTCTTTGATCTAAGTAATCAGTGATAAGTTGAACTCCGTTGCTGCCCCAGCCCCTGACTGTAAGTGGGGAACCATTGCCCTCCTTCTAGAAACAGTTATATATGCAGAGGGCTCTTTGGCATTTTTTTTTTTAAGAGAGAGAGAGAGAATTTTTAATATTTATTTTTTAGTTCTCGGCGGACACAACATCTTTGTTGGTATGTGGTGCTGAGGATCGAACCCGGGCCGCACGCATGCCAGGCGAGCGCGCTACCGCTGAGCCACATCTCCAGCCCTGGCATTTATCTCTCTAAAAGCCTTCTACAACACAGGTGGAGAAACCGAGGGCCAGAAAAGGACATTACCTGGCTCAGGGTCAAACTCTAATTAGAGGCAGTGAGAGGTGGGTGCAGGATGAAGTAGTAGCAGTACAAGTTCAAGAACAGCCTGGGCAACTTAGTGAGACTCTGTTTCAAAATAAAAAACAGACTGGGGACATAGTCAGTGATAGAGTGCTTGTGTAGCTGTGGGTTCAATCCCCAGTCCCAGAAACAAATTAAAAAATGAAAATAAGCTGGATGCTGTGGCACACGGCTGTAATCCCAGCTACTTGGGAGGTGGAAGCTAGAGGATTGCAAGTTGGAGGCCAGCTGGGGCAATTTAGTGAGACCCTGTCTCAAAATTAAAAACAAAACAAAAAAAAACAGGACTGGGAATCTAGCTCAGTAGTAAAGAGCCCCTGGATTCAATCCCCAGAATCAAAATGGCAGTGAGCTCAAACTAGGTCTTGTGATTCCCAGGGCTGTGAGATTTGTCTGGTCTGGACGTAGAATTCCTTCCTTCCCAAACAGGGTCAGGACTGCCAGATTAGGTGAGGTCACTAAGGGAAGATAGGGAACTGCTGTTGAATGTCCCTTATCAGGCCTTTATCTTAATGGTCCTTAACTCCACTTGAGATTTGGAGAAGCACTCTGGAAGTGGGCGGGAGGGGGGCTACAGGTGGCACTGGAAGAACATGGTTTGCAGCCAGTTAGAACTGGGCTCAAATCCTGACTCTGCCATTACTAGTCTAGTGACTTTGGATAAATCACTGACCCTTTGGGAGTGCCTCTGTATGGTGAGGGCCACTGAATGAGACCATCTGTGTCTCTCAGTTGGTTTTCTGGAGACGCCAGTTTGTTGTTGCTGTGTTGTTAAGTGGAAAGGTCTTTTTCCTGCCTTCATTCCCTGGACCGGCAGAGGCTCACTCTGATAGGACACTTTGAACTTGCTCTTGGTTGTAGGGTTTTCTTTAGCTTTTTCAGGCACTCTGTGAGGTGGGTGTTCATGAGATAACTGTGGCCGAGAGAGGCTGATTTATTAAGGCTTGGAGTCCACATCTCCTGAGTCCCAGCCCTTCCTCTCCTAACTTCATGGTGGCTGCCTCTCTGGCATCCATAGAATGGGAATAATCATGCCTTGAAGGAACAAAAGAAAGGGCTTTGGAAAATCAGAATTGTGCCCTGGCCGAAAGGGATTATTATGTCATTGTTGGGAGCAGATGCTGGCCTGGAAACTCATTACCACATTTATTAATATTATTATAGCTAATTCCACCCTGCACTACTGCCGTTTCCCTCAGGGCACCCTGTGGGATGGGATCCTCCGCTCCCTGCTCCAGGCACTCCCTGCCCCCCAATATTTACCTTAGAACCGGCCTGGCCTGTCAGCTCTGCCCCCGCTGGGTGGAGCTGGACAAGGGAGGGGAGGGGGAGTCCCCTGATGTAGAAGTGGGGTTCAGGACTTCCCCTTCTTATGCCAGGGAGGAGACTGAGGCTGTGGCCCCCTTTACCCATTCACTTTCTTAGACTCAAGACAACTAAGGCATTTGGAGCGAGACTCAGGGTTGAATGTGGGATCCGCCACTTCCTGGTTAGGTGACCTTGAGCAAGCCAGTCACTTTCTCTTGGTGCTCTTTTGTAAAAAGGAAACTCCACTTATACCTTTGGGATAGTAGAAGAGAAAGTGCCCCTTCTACCTGAGAGTTTCTTACGCTCATTTGCCTTTGCCTTGCCTCAGGGGGAGTAAAACCCATGGATGCTCTTGGTTCTGTTCAGGGTTTCCTCTAGAATGTGTGACCTGAGGAAACCCTGGCCTTCATGTGGAAGGAAACCCTTGGCTTTCATGTGTCCACCAGTATAGTAAGGGGTTGAGCGGAAAAGCCTCTGAGCATTCTGACTTTTGGCTGGAGGGCTGGCCTGGGGCAGTAAAGACCAGGCCTGGTGCTGGCAAGTTGGCCATGAGGGTCCCAGCTCCTGAGCAAGGCCACCTGGACAGTTATGCCCTCCCCCCTCATTCCTCTCCCCTGAGTCAGGCTGGCCTGCCTGTGGGTGCGCCTCCCCCACCCTGAGCTTTGGAATGGGGCAGGTTGAGGCCTCACCCCATGGAGGATGTTGCCAAGACTGTGTGTACGCATGCGCATGCGGCTGGTGTGTGTGGGGTGAGGGACACAGGGGCTCCATCTCTGATTGCTCCCTGTCCCTAGGCTCAGGAAAGCCCCTGGGTGGTGGGTACACATGCTTGTCTTCCTGTACATACAGCCACTTGGGCCCTGTGGGTGTCTATGCAGTTGCCTAAGTGGATGAAGAGGGTGTAGCCTGGGTGTGCTTTGTGGGTGTATTTCTGAGCTCCACCTTTGGAGGTGGCCCCAGTGGGACATTAGAGGTGCACGCCCCTATACCCGCTCAGGGACTGTATCTGATCTCAGGAGCTTGCCTGGGTGCTCCTTGGTGTGCCTGGTGCATTGGGGGTTGGCCACAAGTAGAGTGCCTTCTCAGCACTGGGAAGCCTCCTTCCTCAGGCAGATGTGGGGGCAGAGGTTGCTTGGTGAGCTTCCGTCAAAGCCTTAACCCCAGCCTGCACTCCTGGACTGTACCAAAGCAGAAAGCCATGTGGCCTTGGGCCAGGTCCTTCCATTCTTTGGACATCAAGTTTGTGAGGTGCCCTCCCCCACCCGAGATTCAAGTCACTGAGCACCTTCCTAAGCAAGCACAGGTGTGTAGACCGGTGCCTGGGGTGGCTAAGAGAGGCAGCAGGCTCTGACCAGGCTGTGGGTTGGGACGGGGAGGGACGTTGCTGGAGCAACCAGATGTTATCAAGTGTGAGAGCCTTGGATCTGGCTGTGGAATTTGCAGCTGTGGCCCTGACTGACATATGTGGGCCTTGGACTTCTAAGGGCTAATGTTCCCCCAGTCCCAGCTTAGCCAGAGCTCAGCTCTTTGTTTCCCTATTGAGGGGGAAGCTGGGGGTGACTGCCCTGCTCAGCGAAAGGCTACAGTTTTAGAGCCAGCCAGAGTTTGGGAAGTCACCTAGGTCTCTGAGCCTTACAGATCTGCCATCAGCTACTAGGAGCTTCATGAACCTTCAAGTAACTGCCTTGAAGGGCTGCCCTAAGATCCAGCAGGACAGACAGATGGACACAGTGGCTCCCAATTCCAGCTATTTGGGAATCTGAGGAAGGAGGATCATAAGTTTCAGGGCCAGCCTGGGCAACTTAGTGAGACCCTGTCTCAAAACTAGGAAAAGGGTAATTTGGTGCACAGGAAGGACACTCCTGGGTTCAATCCCCAATACCAAAAACAAAAACAAAAACAAAAAAAGGAAAAAGGATCCATGAGGGCATAGACAGGGTTTTGCTTTCCACCAGTACCTGGCACCATGCCTGGCAGGGATTAATCACCCAGCAAGTGTCGGTCTGCTGCTCTTTTCTGTTTGTGTAAGACTGATAAGTGAGTTGGGTCTGGCCTAAGAGGGGGCATGTGGGGGAAGCAGGTAGTCAAGAAACCTCCAATTAGTAGAAATGATGGAGTTCCTGGACCCCTTCTTTGGGGAGATCAGGTTTGTAGCTGGCATAGTAGACAGCGTGGCTTTTGGATTCAGGTTCTCTGAGTGAAGTGCTGATATCATTTGTGCAATGAAGCCCAGAGTGGGAGCTTTATGGGTGTTTGCCCCTGCTGGTCTCCAGGTCTTCCTCTGTAAAATGGAAATAAAGGTGCCTACTTCTTGGGACTGTTACTAAGAGTTCAGTGATGTAACATATCTACTATCCAGCTCCACAAATATTTGCTCTCCAGAGGGCAAGGGCTTAGCCATGGGTTTGAATGGTCTTAGAGGCGAGCAAATGGGAAAGGAGCTCCAGAGGGGTCTTAGACCTCTAAGGAGTCCAAAAGAGGGCAGGGAGGGAGGGGTATCCTTGGCGAGTTTGGGAAAGAGCATATTATAGTTCACAGAACTTCTCTTTCAGAGTCTCAGCTGCTCTAGAGTTTCCAGGAGGATCCTTTTTGTAAGTGTCTCTACCCAGCTGAAACTCTCATTGACTGACTTCCCAGGCTTTTGGAATGTAACCTGGAGTCTGCTCAGGCCTAGGAGCCCCACCTGACCTGGCTGCTGCCCTCCTCTGCTCTCATCTCCTGCCAGTTTCTCCACACTAGCCTCCTTTCTGTTTGTGGAAGTCCCACTCCTCCTCAAGGCCTTTACATTTGCTGTGCTTGTCTGGAAGGTTCTACCTCCATATCTGCCTTGGCTGGCTCCTCATTTTTCAGGTTTCAGTTCCAATATCCTTTTCTTAGAGGGTTACCACCTCCAATCACAGCTCCTCAGTTTTGTTTTGTTTCAGTTTATTTTTTATTTTTTTGGTACTGGCACTAAACCCAGGGGCGCTTTACCATTGAGCTACATCCCCAGCCCTTATTTATTTATTATTGTTTTTATTATTTGTATTGGGATTGAACCCAGGAGCACTTTACCACTGAGCTACATCCCCAGCCCTTTTTATTTTTTATGTTGATCCAGGGTCTCTCTAAGTTGCTGAGGCTGCCTCAGCCTCCCGAATCATGGGATTACAGGTGTGTGCCACCGCACCTGGCACTCATTAGTTTTTACTACCTAAGTTATATTAGCCTACCTCATTCATGTATTCCTCAAGTATTTACTGAACTCATAGTGTGTATTAGGCACTGATTTAGGCTCTGGGGATGTTCTAGTGAACAAGATAAAGTTATCCTTTGGCTGTATCCCTAAGTACCAGCTTAATATTTACTAACCAAATGAATGGATATAGCATCTTATAAAGAGGATTTGTTGGCCCTTTTTTCTTTTTCTTCTTCTTTTTGGTTCCAAGGATTGAAACAGGGGTGCTCAACCACTGAGCCACATCCCCAGTCCTTTTTTAAAAATACTTTATTTAGAGACAGGGTCTCACTAAGTTGTTTAGGGCCTTGCTAACTTGCTTAGGCTAACTTCAAACTTGTGATCCTCCTGCCTCAGCCTCCCAAACTGCTGAGATTACAGTTGTGTGCCACTGCACCCAGCCCAGCCATGTTTTCATACATAGTCTTGACTTTTGTGTGATGGAGGTAGATTTGAACATGGACTTGACTTGCCTCTTAGTACCTCTCCTCTCTCCATCCCTCCTACCTCTTGACTATTTTACTGACTTTGCCTATGGGCTTTTTTTTGCTAATGTGTTCTCCCTGTCTGGTGATCCAGCACACAATCAGTTAGATCAAGTAGGGCCAGAGGGAAGAATCCTAGACTCAGGGAGCTGGAGGTCTGTGTTTAAATCCTGCCTCTGCTGTGTAACCTTGGAAGTTCTCTGAGCTGTTCTGGGCCTCTGATGACACACTGCCACAGTGGGAAGAAAGTGTGGGGTTGAACACACATATGAGGAGGGGGTTGTTACCAACAGCCACTGTGGTTCTGCTCTGGGCCTCTCCCTGGCTTCCCAGTATGTATTGTGTCCTGGGCCAGATTGTACCCCTCCAGGGGCCTCTGCCCACAGCCTTGCCACTCCCACAAGGCAGCCCTGGGCTCCTTCCTGACTGCTCCATGAACTGAGCTCTTTCCCCAAGGAATTATCCCATCAGCCAGGAGGGCGTGGGGGTGGGCACCATGCCAAGTCTGGTCTGGTAGCCCTTACACCTACCATCTGGCAGCTAGCTGGGCCCTTCGCTTCGCTCTGACTCCTGAATGTTTAGACAGGACTTGGTGGCAGTGTTAGTGATCCCTGCAGGAATCCTAGTCATCCATCCCCCTAGTCATACCCTTTAGTAGAGCAGAGCACCTGCAGTCTTTCCGCCTCAGTTTCCTGGTGTCTCAGCGTCCCTGCACAGGGGGCGGGGTCGGCGAGTAGGCGGGGCCAGTGGTGAAGGTGGGAGGAAGACCTGGAACAGCCCCTCCCCTTCCTCTGCCTGCAGCGGGTGCCGCGGTGGGTTCGCTGGCCGGCACCAGGCAGGCGGGCTTAGTGCTGGGCTGCGGTGAAGGCGCTCCTGGGCGCACGGAGGAGGTTAGAGTAGGGGACACCCCCGAGTGGCGCCCGCAGTCATGGTGGTGTTCCTTGGCCGCCACCTCCCTGCGCTTCTTGAGCTCTTTAAGAAGAAGGGTGAGTGAGTGGGTGTGGCTTGGAGGGGGACGGGAAGGGATCCCCACAGCTCCCTTAGCCAGACTCTTCCCTAGACTGGGGGATCTAGGCCAGGGAGGAGCAGTGGGGTTGGGGCCAGGGCTATTAAGGAGGCCGGAGTCCCCTGTCCGCGGCGTGCCTTTGTCCAGCTGCTTTGTTGCTGCCTTTGTCTGGGCCTGCTTATGCTTGGGAGGATGGACCCGCATCTTCTGACCTTGAAGCCTGCCGCCCTCGGGCCAGACTGCCTTCCTGCAAGGGTACCCATAATTTACTGGGTGCAGCCTCCAACTAGTTCAGAGTGAGGGGACAGCCCCCTTTGGAGTCATCCCAAAGGTAGGGGAGTATGGGATGTGGGGAGCTGCAGAGAAAAGTGCCACTGGAAGTTGTGGAACCATGTTTAGAGGCCTGGGGGTTTGGAGGAAGGGACTTATACCCATTCTTTCTCCTAGTAGCTAGGCTTTCAGGCCTGGATTCAGACTGTAGGGGCCACAGCTTCTTGGACTTTTGGAAACCAGGGGTTCTCAGTCTGAGTGTGATCCAGGAGTTCCCTCTGGGAACTTGGATTTAGTTCTATCTGATTGACTCCCATTTGCTGGGTGACCTTAGGCGAGGCCTTTCACCTTTGAACCCTTTTCCCCACTTGTAAAATGAGGGTCTGAGGGAGATATCCACTACCTGCTGGGGTACCTCCTACCTCTGACCTCCTGGCTTTCCTGGGGCAGGAGCCCTGGCCCTTTGAAGAGTAGGCTGAGGAAGGGTGAATGGCAGGTATCTGAATGGGCCACCCTGTTCCTGGGGTGTGTCCCTTTAAAGGCCTTGTTTTGTTCCTGCCCCTCTACAAGGTACTGCCAAGGTCACATGACCCTCCACTGCTTTTGCTTATGTTGTGGGTTTCATTTAAAGAGGGGCTAGGGCTGCAAAGTGCTGACACAGCTCCCCCATCCCCAGGATTAGATGACCAGCCTCCTTGTGGGTGGAGCCTGAAACAGGATCTTCTGTAATGGATCCCTGGCTCCATGCATCAGGGGCCTGGGCTAGGGCCTCCATACCTGGGACTCTTCTCCCTGGAGAGGTTGAACTCTCTTGACTGGGGATAGGAGTGCCTGGGTCTCTTTTCTCCCCTTCCCTATCCATTCTTCTGCGAAGGGGTAGTCCTATGGGTGAGTAGGGGGCCCAGGAGATTATATTCTTGGCCTGTTTTTCCCTGTTCCCCAGTGTTTTCTGGGACTCTGGTTATGACCCCTTCCAGCTCCTCCTCCTCCTTGGTTTCCCATAGTATCTTCTTCCTGGACTTGGGCCAAGGCACTGTATGAAAAGGGTGGTTTGTTTTCCTTTAAAGTAGGGCTTGGGGTCTGGAGGTGAGCATTGTATTTGCTATGGGATATGTGTATACAGGGTTGTTTTGCATGGGGCCCTGAGTGACATGTGTATACACAGTTGTGTGTATACTTAGATACTGTTTACATGTGTACAGAATGGGAACTGTGGGTGTTGTGTGGATAGGTGGAGGCTGGGTGTGGATACTTATATGGGTTCATACTTGGGTGCTGTTTGTATGAAACTTGTGTGCATAGACAGTGAGTCTCTGTGTCCTGTGCGACGTGCCTTGTGTGTCCATTTGTGTGATGTGAGTACTCAGATATATGCACCTTTGGGCATAGTTTGTGTATGTATTTGGGGGCTGTGTGTATTGAGTGTTTACCCCAGTATTATGGGTTGTATGTCTGCACTGGGGAAAATGGGTATTTGCATGTGTGTGTAGGGACCATGGGCAGTCTGGGGACTGGGGTGTCTTTGTCATGGTACCTATGCATTTTGAGGACCCACATGCCTTTGGGTCTTACCTCCCTTCCTCCTCCATCCCACTAGGTTCTGCCAAGGCTGAGAGTGACAAACGTCAGAGTGCAGGGCCTGGCCAGGGGCTAGGGTCTGTAGTGGATGAGCACCAGGACAATGTCTTCTTCCCAAGTGGGCGACCGCCTCACCTGGAAGAGCTGCACACACAGGCCCAGGAGGGGCTCCGCTCCCTACAGCACCAAGGTAGCCCTTCTCACCCTCCCTCTACTCTCTCAGCTCCTGAGGTCAGGAGCCTAGCCCAACACTCTCTTCTGGTGTCTTCCAGAAAAACAGAAACTGAACAAGGGTGGCTGGGACCATGGAGACACCCAGAGCATCCAGGTGAGCCCTGCCCCTAGCTCAGTCCTGACTGCTCTTCCCTCCTTTCTTGACCTGTGGCAAGCATGGCTTTAGACTTTCTGGGTCTTTTTCCTTCCTGTATCTCAAAGGGCTGGACTGACTGACCCTTCTGGGCTAGTGTGGGCTTGCTCCAGTGATGCTGGCTCTGTGCTGGGTGACCCTTGGGGGGGGGGGTTCTGTAAATCAAAAGTTCCATTGAGGCGTTCTGAGCAGGCAGCTCACAGAGGCCAGGGACTAATCTTCTTCTCCCTACAGTCCTCCCGGACTGCGCCAGATGAAGACAGCATCTCCTTCTGCAGCCAGACCACATCCTACACAGCTGAGAGCTCCACGGCAGAGGATGCACTCTCCATCCGCTCAGAGATGATCCAGCGCAAAGGTGTCTCCTCACTGGCCAGAATTCCTGGGCAGGGGAGAGGGGTGATGGGCACCATCTTGTTTTGGCACCTGCAACTTCCCTTTCTCCTCCTAATTGTGTCTTCTCAGGCTTTGTGATTCAGTTAATTCAGGAGACAGTACACTGTGTCCTCTTGGAGAGAGGTCTAGGGATTGAACCCAGGCCTTTGAGTATGCTAGCCAATTGCTCTATCACTGAGCCACTGAGCCTTGTCCCCAGCCCCAAGCAAATGAATCTTAACTGTAAAATTAAGAGTTGGGGTTGGGCCTGGTGGTGCATGCCTGTAATCACAGCAGCTTGGGGAGACTGAGGCAGCAATTTATTGAGGGCCTAAGCAACTTGTTGAGACCCTGTCTTAAAAAAAGGGCTGGGGATGTGGCTCAGTGGTTAAGTGCCCCTGGGTTCAATCTGTAGTACCCTCCGCCCCCTCAAAAAAAAGGTGGAAATTTGGGTTTTGGCTTGATTTTGCTAACTGAGCAGCCATGTGACCTTAGGCAAATCCTTAACATCCCTGAACTTACGTTTGATGTTTTATAAAAATCAATAGATAATAATAGCATTCACCTTATTGGAATGAATGCTGAACATTAGCATGTGGACATAATAATGTGTTCACTAAATAAGTACTCACTAAATGGCAATAATCATTTTGACTTAGCCTTCCATAGTCTTATAGAAAAGAAGCTTCTAGTTTTACCCATATCTATTTGACTGCAGAAATCTTTTATCCCAAGGCTATTACTAGCACTTCACAAAAGTAGTGCTCTGCAGGACATGTGGAGACCTTCTGCTCTAACGGTTTTTTTCCCCCTGAATTGGCCCTCAGGCTCCACTTTCCGGCCCCATGACTCATTTCCCAAATCTTCTGGACGGTCAGGGAGGCGTCGGCGGGAGCGTCGGAGCACCGTGCTGGGTCTGCCTCAGCATGTGCAGAAGGAACTTGGTGAGCCCTGGGTTTAGGTGGGAAGTGGTTGTGGGTGGGGAGCCGGCCAGCCCCTCTTTGCTGACTGCCACCTGCTCCTCATCCATTCTAGGCCTGCGGAATGAGCGTGAGGCACCAGGTACTCCTCGGCCTCCTGGTCCACGGGATGCTGTCCGAATCCCCACGGTAGACGGTCGCCCAGCTGGCATGGCCTTAGGGACTGGGGTCCGAGTATCTCTGCAGGCACTGGAGGCAGAGGCAGAGGCAGAGGCTGATGCTGATGCTGATGCTGATACAGAGGCCGTGTTGCAGCGCCACATTGACCGCGTCTACCGGGATGATACCCTTGTTGGTCGGTCCTCAGGGGCCCGGCCCCCTCCGTTGACCCGGCCCATGTCTCTAGCAGTTCCTGGACTGACAGGAGGGGCAGGGCCTCCAGAGCCTTTGAGTCCAGCCATGTCCATCTCGCCCCAGGCTACCTACTTGTCAAAGCTGATCCCACACGCTGTGCTGCCACCCACTGTGGACGTGGTAGCCCTGGGCCGCTGCAGCCTGCGCACGTTGAGCCGCTGCAGCCTGCTCTCTGCTAGCCCGGCCTCCGTCCGCTCCCTGGGTCGCTTTTCCTCTGTCTCCAGCCCCCAGCCCCGCAGCCGCCATCCTTCCTCTTCCAGTGATACCTGGAGCCACTCTCAGTCTTCTGAGACTGTTGTATCTGACGGTTCCACCCTCTCCTCAAAGGGGGGTTCTGAGGGTCAGCCAGAGGGCTCTGTGGCCAGCAGTAGCATGGCACCAGCTCCCCAGGGGGGCAGTGGGAGGGGTTCCCCTAGTGGGGGCAGCACTGCCGAGGCCTCAGACACAGTCAGCATTCGGAGCAGCGGGCAGTTGTCTGGCCGGAGTGTTTCCCTGCGGAAGCTGAAACGGCCTCCTCCACCTCCTCGCCGGACCTACTCCCTCCATCAGCGGGGCTCCGAGGCACCCGATGGGCCCTTAGGGTTGCCACCTAAGCCTGAGCGGAAGCAGCAGCCGCAGCTTCCCCGGCCACCCACCACAGGTGGGTCAGAAGGGGTGGGTGCAGCACCTTGTCCACCCACCTCGGCAGGTAGTAGCTGGGTGCCTGGCTTGTCTCCTGGTGGCACCCGGCACCCCCCACGATCCCCAGAACGGACACTTTCACCCTCCAGTGGATACTCGAGCCAAAGTGGTACCCCGACCCTACCTCCCAAGGGTCTGGCAGGTGCCCCTGCTTCCCCAGGCAAGGCCCAGCCTCCTAAACCAGAGAGGGTCACTTCCCTTCAGTCTCCTGGTGTCTCTGTCTCCTCTTCCCTCACATCTCTGTGCTCCTCCTCCTCTGATCCTACTCCCTCAGACCGCTCTGGTCCACACATGTCCATCCCCCCGAGTGATAGGTTTGTCATACCTCCTCACCCCAAGGTGCCTGCCCCCTTCTCTCCTCCTCCTCCTTCTAAGCCCAAGAGCCTTAAAAAAGCTGCTCCTACTTTGGCCACTCCTGCTGTGGTTCCTGGGCCTGTCTCTACCACTGATACTAGTCCTGAGTCTCTTCCCACTCCCCAGATATCTCTGGTCCCACCCCAGGAGTCTCCTGTTGTCTCCAAAGATCAGTCACCCCCACCATCCCCACCCCCATCTTACCATCCACCCCCCCCACCTAGTAAGAAACTAGAGGTGGTTGAGGAGGCCCCAACTGCCCTAGAGACTGAGGAGCCCCCCCCAGACCCCAACTGGCCCCCACCCCCACCCCCTACACCTGAGGAGCAGGATCTGTCCATGGCTGACTTCCCCCCACCTGAGGAGGCCTTTTTCTCTGTGGCTAGCCCTGAGTCTGCAGTAGCCCCCGGGCCTGTCAGCTCCCTGGCTGCCTCCCAGAGCCAGCCCCAGGGGACCCCAGACCCTCCTCCAGCCCCACCAGCCCCACCTGCAACTAGTTCTGTCCCGGAGCTGGTCAGACTCCCCCGGAAGGAGCCAGTAGGCTGCAACAAGAGCAATGGGGCTTCCAGGGACGAAGCTGGTGTGCCCCTGGTCACCCCTTCGCTCCTGCAGATGGTGCGGCTGCGCTCTGTGGTCGCTCCCACAGGTGCTCCAGCTTCTGCATCAGGGCTATCAGCCCCCCAGAAGCCGCTGCGAAGGGCCCTGTCAGGTCGGGCTAGCCCTGTGCCTGTCCCCTCTTCCGGGCTCCATGCTGCCGTCCTACTCAAGGCCTCCAGCCTGGCTGCCAGTGAGGGCCTTGGAAGTGCCCAGCCCAATGGACCACCGGAGGCCCGGCCACAGTCTCCCCAGTCTCCTGCCTCAACAGCCAGCTTCATCTTCTCCAAGGGCACTAAGAAGCTACAGCTTGAACGGCCAGTGTCCCCTGAGGCCCAGGCTGACCTCCAGCGGAATCTGGTGGCTGAACTTAGGAGCATTTCGGAGCAGCGGCCATCCCAGTCCCTGAAGAAGCCACCGAAGGCTCCCCCACCTGTGGCCCGCAAGCCCTCTGTGGGAGTCCCCTTACCTGCTTCTCCCAGTTTTCCTCGGGCTGAACCTATAACTGTTCCTCCTACCAATGGGCTCCCTCATGCTGAGGACAGGACTAAGGGGGAGCTGGCAGAGAACGGAGACATTGTGCAGCTGGTGGGCCCAGAGGAGAAGATGGGTCCCCCAGACTCAGGTATAGTGCGCAGTGGTGGGTGTGGGTCCTGTCACTGATGGTAGGAAATAAATATTTGAAGTCCTACCACTGGGCATTTGCTTTTGGGTCCTTGAGATGGTTAATTTTTACAACAAAAGGGAACAAAACAAAAATAACTGGATTTAGGAGGCCTGGGACAGGTGAATTGTCACTCGAACTACAGGAAAAGGAACATGGGGGTGGGGCTTTGACCTCAGACCTACCAGGTGTATTCCAACCTTATCATTTTGTCTTATCCTACTGCTATGAAGTGTGGGACAGTGACACCTACTTTACAGTGTCTGAGTCAAGTTTCCAGCTGCTGTCACTGGTGTCTGTCAAGTGAGAGTTTAGGGAAAGGCTGGGTGAAAGTGTGTTTGGGCTCTCAGTGTCTGAACCAAACTGGGCACCCCTTACTGAATGTTCCTTTTTCTCTCACAGACCCACAGAAAGAGCTGGTCTGACCATGCACTGGCACTGCTGACCCATCCCAGGAATACAATCTCTCAGGGACCTGAGCAGCTCCAAGGACGAGAGGACAGCAGACACAACCTAAGAGAGGACGCCTGCAGCCTTAACCTCCACAGCCTTCGATATTTATGCAAGCCTGGTGTCGCCCGTCCTCCAGATCACCCAGCTCTCATGCCTTTCCCCTCAAAGGACTCGCCTCCAGCAGCTGTCCCTTCAGCCTTGGCCTTAGCCTCATCATGAAGGAGGTAGCTGGTGGGAGTGGGTGACTGCGCCCCCTGCTGGCCCTGAGGCCACAGAGAAGGGAGCAGAACACTTCATGTGTTCCCCCCCCCCCCAAGTCCAAATCATGCACATATTGTAGTCCAGAATCAAAGCACTTTTGTGAAGTGGCTGCATGTCCATCCTCCAGGGCTTGTGAAGCCACGTTCCAAGGGTCTGTTTACATGGTGGCAGCATCAATCCCTGGGTACCAGCCCAGAGCTGGGACCAAACTGTCCCTCCTCCCCAATCCAGTTCGCTCTTTTCTTAGTTCTTGGAGGTGGGCAAGTCACATTCCCAAAGGCTCCTCGAGGCTGGGGGCAGGAATGGGGCTGTGGAATTCCAAAGCACAAAAGGTGCAGTGGGGGTAGCCTTCCTGTGCCTCAGTTTACCACCAACCTCCTGCCTTCCAGCTCTGCCAGGTGCTTCATGCAGGGGACAAGAATTAGGGGACTCCCAGGCTCTAAATGGGTGTGGGGAGGAAGGAGAGGGCAGGTTTGCAGGCTCTGTCCTCACAAGCAAATCACAATAGCAGGTCATCTCAGCAGGTCCTTGGCATGCCAGGCATCTGCCCCTTGTTTGATTGATCCAGCAGGCACAGTTTCAGAGGCAGGGCCCATGGGCTGTGTCCTTTTCAGCTTCACAAGGAGTACTGAGACAGGAGGGGAGATCTGGCAGGGGAGCTTATTTGGGCAGCAGCCCAGGTCTGGCCCTTGCACCTTATTTTCTGACCTTTCTCTACTCTTTGGTGCATGTCCTTCCTGCCATTCAGTATGGGTGATTCCACAGGGGGAGCTGATTTTGAGTGGCAAGAATGGGAAGCCAGAGGTGCAGTCTTACTCCAAAACCTTCCCTTATCAGAGGGAGCTGGGTGGCTCTTCCTACATGTCAGCCTCTGCTACTGATCACTCCTCCAGGAGTTTTAATGACCTTTCTGTTTTTAGCTTGTGTGATCTATCTAGGTCAGGTGGCTTCCTCATTGGTCCCCTTGGCTCTACAGGGGTGCCTCCAGTACCTTCGCGCGCACAGCCGTGTGGCTGCTCCCCAGGGCCATCCCTTCTTGATCCTCTTTTCTCAGCAGTGACTCAGCCTTGAGCCTGGCAAGGAACCTTTTAGCTTCTCCACTACTACAGACAGTGACACACTGGCCCATGCCTCCTACCCCTGGGAATGGGGGTGTGTGGGCCTGGGTTCCTCTGGCTGCTGCTCTGGGGTTTCTTTGGTTTGCCACTGTTGTCTTCTCTCAGTGGCTACAAACCAACATCTTTCCCTTGCCTCATGGATAATGGGGAGCTGTTGCTGGTATATGTTGCACCTGTCCAGTGAGTAGGGGAAGGCAATCAGTAAGTACTCTTCTGCTTGGAGCTTCTGATCCACCCCACCCCAGGACCCAGAACCCAGGAGCAGTCAAAGCCCCATGAAACTAGGCCTTCAGAACTGCTGGAGGTGGAGGGAGCCTGACTCCTCTTTATTCCCATGTTACTGGAGCTCTTATCCTCAGTTGGGATTTTCTGAGCTTGTTCCCCCACCTGGTGGACCAGAGCACAAAGGAGAGGGGGGAATCCAGAAGAGGCAACTCTCCTTTGTTCTCTGAGGTGAATGAGCTTGACCTTGTGCAAATGGAGAGACCAAAAGCCTCTGATTTTTAATTTGCATAAAAATGTTAGAAGAGAGAAGTATATATATATATATATATTTCTTTAAATTTTCGAGTCTTTGATATGTCTATACAAACAATCCATTCCCTCTGCCCTGAAGCTTGAGGGGTGAAAAAGCTCTGTGTTTCATTTAAAAGGTGTTAATTAATTAATTAAATGATTGAAACTTGGCTGTGACTGCTGCTTCCCGACCCTCCACATCAAATGGGCAATATGTTCTCAATGGCTAACACTGGTAACTAGGTGTGAGGAAAGCTCTCCTGACACACTAGTGTGAAAACTCAGTCACCACACTAATCAACCACAAAAGGATTTGGCTGCTGCTGCTGCTGAATGGGGGTGGAGCAGGGCAGGGCAGTGGTCTCTGCCAATATTTAGAAGGGAAAATGTTCTGCTTGCTGCGCTTAGCACTACCAAAGGGAAACCAAAGGTATCTGCCATCCACCAGTTCCCCCAACTGTCCCATCACAATGCCAAACTTACAAGATACAAGCAACCCCAGGCTGGGAGACGGACCCAGCAGCTGCTTCACACTTACAGACAGTCCCCATCCAGATAGACATGTTCAGACCATTTTATTTGAATTTGACAGTGATGATTAGTGATTCGATTTTCTCGCCTTATAGAGAAAAGACCTCACCCTCTCTGAAGACACACACCATGCCATCCATGCTAACTAACAACACAGCTGGTTTAGGGAGTGTCTCAGTCTGGCTGGATCAAGGGAAATTCCAGGAGCCCTGGGGCAGGCCCTGTCTCCCACCAACACCAAGCCCCAGTGTAGGCAGGCAGTGTGAAAGCTGCCAACCACTTGATAGACCACTAGGTTCTCCCTTCTCTTTGCTTTTCAAATCCCACAATTTCCTGTTGGGGAAGAAACTGTAATTAGCCCAGTCCAGGCACCAGATTCCAGCTAGAGGCACAGCTGCTGGGATAACTCCAAAAAACCTGGGAACCAATGTTTTTCTAATTACAAGGATTGTGGCATAAACTTTTTCTGAGTTATATTGAAACCAGAATTCTTGAGTCAGCTGCCAAAGGAAGCTGGTAAAACTGGGTTCCCTACCGCTGCCTAGCCCCACTTACCACCCGGGGGCAGGGGGGTGTTTCAGTCTCACTGTACCAGATGGGAGGAGTCCAGATTCTGGGGAGGTATGCTGCCCCTTACCCAGTTTTGCACCTAAGAGAGTCCAAGACCTGCTGCTTCAATGTCCTTAGAGATGGGCAAACAGGTGACAAATGGAACAAACTGAGACAGCAGAAGACTCAGGACGGTGGAAGCAGGGAAGATGCTGGGCTGGCTAGCTGATATTCCCTCCTTTCAGTGTTTTACAGGAAATGTTTCCCAGCTTGGTCATGAAGTTGGTTTGCTTCCACTGTGCAATGCACTCATCAGAAATCTTAAAGTCAATCTGATTAAGATAGAGGAAAAAAAAGTTGTTAACAGTGGTGGTTGAGATCCCAAGGAAACTTACACTACTCTAGTGTAACCTGGCTCAGCTTTTCTAAGAATAATTTGTCAAAGCTTCCATGTTCATATCTTTTGTCTCAGGTAAGTTCATTTTAGAGATTTAGTTTAAGAAAATAATCATGAAAAATTAAGTACAAAGATCTCTGTATAAGACATCCAGCATATGGGGCTGGGGATGTGGCTCAAGCGGTAGCGTGCTCGCCTGGCATGCGTGCTGCCCGGGTTCGATCCTCAGCACCACATACAAACAAAGATGTTGTGTCTGCCAAAAAATAAATAAATATTAAAAAAATTCTCTCTCTCTCTCTCTCACTCTTTCTTTAAAAAAAAAAAAAAAAAAAAGACATCCAGCATAACATTCTTTTTGTGTGTGTGGTGTGGTGTTGGGGATAGAACCCAGTGCCTCATGCATCCTCTACCACTGACTGACAACCCAGCCCACTGTAACATTCTAATAGTGAAACAATGAGAACACCCTCAATGGCTAGTAAAGTCTTAAATTAGATTATGATAATTGTCATAAACTGCTGTGTAGTGTGACCTCAGTATTTAAGATATAGAAAGTCTGGGAGCATAAAGTAGAAAAAAAATTCAGTACTGGGGATTGAACCATAGACTTTTACCACTCAGCTATATCCCTATTATCCCAGACTTTTTTTTTTTTTTTTTCCTTTTTCATTTTGAGACACAGTCTTGCTAAACAGCCATGGCTAGCCTGGAACTTGGGATCCTCCTGCTTCAGCCTCTGAAGTCACTGGGATTATAGGTGTGTGCCACCACATCTGACTAAAACAGAAAACTTTCAGTATGAATCAAACTGTAAATCCATTTTATGCAGAGCAAAGGACCAAAAGGAAATAATAATTTCATTTTTTTAGTTTCTCTTTGGCAGGACTATGGATATCTTATCTTGATTATTTATTTTATAATACTTGAGATTGAACCTAGGCTTCTGGGCTGGGGATGTGGCTCAAGCGGTAGCGCACTCGCCTAGCATGCGTGCGGCCCCGGGTTCGATCCTCAGCACCACATACAAACTAAGATGTTGTGTCCGCCAAATACTAAAAAATAAATATTAAAATTCTCTCTCTCTCCCTCTCTCTCTTTCTTTAAAAAAAAAAAAAAATGAACCTAGGCTTCTTTACCACGGGGCTACATCTGTAGCCATTTTAAATTTTGAAACGGTCTCACTAAGTTGCTGAGGCTGGCCTTGAACTTGCAACTCTCCTGCCTTAGCCTGCAAGACACTGGGATTCAGGCATGCACCATGGTGTCTGGCTGGATATTTTATTTTCTTCATTACCCCCATCTATATTTTAGACCTTTTCTACTATGAAAATTTTATTTTATAGCCAGAAAAAAAATAAGTGATTCATAGTCACCATAAAAACCCATTTGCTACATACAGGAGACACACACTGTTTAAACACCTCCAGAAGCATTTTGAGGAAACAGGTATTGAAAAAGGCACACGGAGGTGTTAGTTCCATGAGAGGCAATTTTTGCTGTTTTGTTCAGTGATATAGCCCAAGCTCCTAGAATAGTGCCTGATACATATTATGGATTTGACATTTGCTAAATGAGTGAATGAATGAATTCAGAGATCACTGGGGCAGACCATATGTGAGTTAGTGTCCAGAAGGCAAGGAGAGAATGAGTATCCAAGGGTCAAGGTGGGGAGAGGGACCCTACAAGGGTTTGTTTGTTTATTTATTTATTTATTGGCACTAGGACTGAACTCAGGGATGCTTTACCACTGAGCTACATCCCCAAGCCCTTTTAATTTTTTTAAAATTTCTGACAGGGTCTCACTAAGTTGCTCAGGGTCTTGCTAAATTGCTGAGGCTGTCCTCGAACTTGTGGTCCTCCTGCTTAAGCCTTCCCAGTTACTGGGATTATAGGTGTGAGCCACCATGCCTGGCCCTAAGAGGGTTTTGATTCTGGCTCCATCTTTTACTTTTTCTTCTTCTCGTTTGTGATGGGGATGGAACCTGGGGCCTCTTGCAGGCTAGGCAAACACTCTACCACTGAGATGCAGCACCAGCCCTTGGCTCCATCACTTTTGGCTTTGGCAGATATCCTGCCAGGTAAAATGGAGATAATCTCCATCTCCTGTCACAGCCTGGAGATAAATAAGAAGTGTCTGAAGTTTCTTACATAGTGCCTCAAATAGCCTGTCAAAGCTAGGTACATGAGAGGTCCTTCTGAGACCTCCAGGCCCCTCAGACATCTCACTTACAGCAAGGTCTGGGATGAAGAAAGCCGAAGTCCCAGTTGGGACTGAGACAGCTGTGGATTCACTAACAAAGAAGAGTAGGGACAGGGCCCAGTAGCAGGCAAAAGGGAACAATGCAGCATTTACCTGTAACTTTTCGAAAACTTTCTTCTTGGGCTTAAGTTCTTCATCTGGTTGGCCCTTCTCATAGCCCTTAACAAACACTCGCTCACCAGGAGCAGAGCCTGCAGGAGGGTCCAGAGGTTCAACCAGGCGGCTTTCCCCTTCTCTGAGAAGACACACAGGACAAAGGAAGGGTGAGGCTACAGATGGCTTCCCAGGGCTGTGGAAGCCAAAGTGATCTGGGCCTTTCCAAAGGGCCCTGATGGGATTTAGAACATCTTCAAAGCCATGGCCCCAGGAGGTCCTCATTACTTTAGCACATCTTTGGACATCACCAGTTTAGATTAAATGGGGCTATTAAATTCCTATGTTAGAAGAGATAACCAAATCTGGATCTCCAGAGGAAGTATGAAATAATGCAGTAAAGACTTTACAGCCAATCAGAACCTGGTTTGAATCTTGCCTCCAGCTCTTAACTGATAGTAAGGCATGGGCAAGTGCACACCTCCATTTCTGTTTTAACAAAATTAACTTGGGTAGTGTCTCATTCATGATACTTGAATAATTCCTTCAGACATCACTTTTTTGGCATCAGTGAGGTGTGTTTTCTCAGGGCTTCCACCGGGCATCATAGGGTCCAGCTCCCCGCTCTTGGCCTCCCCAGATCCTGAGCCCCATCTGGTCCTTACTCACATGGAGGCACACAGAAGCATGCCTTGGGACTCAACTCCTCTCATCTTCTGGGGTTTCAGGTTGCACAGCACCACCACAAGCCTGTTCTGTAGTTCCTCCTTGGGCACAAATTGTACCAGGCCGCTCACCACAGTCCGTGGTTCAGCTTCCCCCACATCAATCTTCTCCACATACAGGCTGTCTGCATCTGGGTGCTGCCAGCAAGAGATAACAGGTAGGAGAGTATCCCAGTAGAGCAGATCGGGGGCCCAGTGAACTCTTGTCTCCAAAAAGGGATATCTGCTCCTTACAGAGTCCCATGGAGGGACCCTCTAGAGGTAACTATTTCCAGATCACCAGACAGCAGATAGCAGAGGCCTTGAAGGTATATTCTACTCCCAACCAAGAGGCCAAATTTGCTAAAATGAATATAATTGCTTCTGGAAGAATTTCTATCAGAGATTAAATGAACCGAACTGTTAGTGGCTATCACTATGGCACACACGCTACACCAGTGTGTCCCAAGTGACTGGGAGGTGGGAAGGTAAGTGTTGGCTTCATCATCTGAGGCAGGAGCATCAACAGTCATTTCAAGGTAGTGCGTGAAAACCAAGTCAATGCTGGGAGCAGAGGGTGGGGTGGGGGGTGTCTGGGGCATGTAGAGGTTGGAGGGAGGGTGAAAAGGTCAGGATGGTCCCTAGCAGCTGACTTCGTGACCTTCTGTCTCTGGGAAAAAGTGAATCATCTTCTCTCTACCACTGTCTGAGGGGCAGGCAATGTGGCTAATCCAAGATAAGGCTTGTAACTAGTCCAGGCAAGCTGCTACAGACAGGAAAGCCCATCAGGTCAGTTTTAACGGGTAAACAAGTTCCCTCTGACATCTGCCTCCTGCGTTCAGTTCCTGGCTATGTTTGGTTGTGTAAGGTCTAGGGGCAGCAAATGGCTATGGAAAGCCTGATGCCTGGAAGGAGACACTGGGGTTCTGACTTGCAACATGACCTCAGAGATGTTACTTGCCCTCTCTAGACCAGGTTTCTTCCAGAAGGAAACAGACAAACCTGACCCCCGTCTCTGCTTCTCTGGAATGTGGTGAAAAATGAGTACCTTCTCTACACTGATGATTTTCCCCACGCGGATATCCAGCCGGGATGGGATAACTTCCTCTGGTTCTGAATTCTTGGCAGGGCCTTTGGCAACGGCCTCTGGGAATGAGAACAACACCATGGGGTCAAGATCCACTCCCTGCTCCCATGGAAGGTCAGCTGCTAATCTCACCAGATGAGAACACAAGATTAGGCAAGATTTAGTAGAGAATCCCCAGAACCTACCCACTAACTTATGCTTTAAAACAGGGTTGGCAGTCTTTCAGAAATGACATGCCAGATTTTCATCTACTCTCTCCCTCAGTTCATAGGTTGGAAGTGAGAGGACTGTAAAGCTTTGCCACCTTTGGGTGTTTCCATTCATGCATTCCACATAGGATTTACCGAGTCTTTTCTGGAAAGGTCACATAAAATTGTCAGTGCCAATATCTCAAGTGAACGGTGGACTAAGAGCCAGAAGAAGCCAGGGAATTGGGAGATCCTAAAGATGAAGTATTTTTGTTTTTTTGGTGGAGGGTACAAGGGATTTAATTCAGGGGCACTTTACCACTGAGCTACATCCCCAGCCCTTTTTACTTTGAGACAGGGTCTCACTAAGTTGCTGAGGCAACTTGTGACCCTCCTGCCTCAACCTCCTGAATTGCCGGGATCACAGGTGTGTGCCACTACACCCAGCTAAAATTGAGCTCTTGTAAGAGGCTCTGCAGGCTCTATAACAGCTTTTCACCCTACATACTGATTAGGTGTACCGGGTTTATTTAACCCAATCACTCTCCTACTGAAGCAGCAGATTTAGTGAACACAGACTAGAAGGATCTAAGTACATGTCTCCCATCTGCCTCTTTTAAGATGCTGGTGCAGTAGGACATAATCACTTTATGGAATCTACCAAACCCAATCAAAACAAATCAAATCTTAATCCAGGAGTTAGTGCTATAAGACAGTTTTGCACTTGAGACTGGATTCTTGGGTCCTCCATTTAAGATAGACATGTTTCTAAGACCCATTGACAGGCTCTTTTCTGAAACTGTAACCTTTTTCCTGGCCCTTCCCGACCCCAGTGGGCCTTACTCTGCTTTGAGGGATCAGGGTAGGCAGCACTGGCCAACTTCTTCAGGGCAGGGGTATTAAACTTTTCCCGAATGGGATCTAGCAACTTGTTCAGGGCGACTTCAACTGAATTCTTTAGGTCTCCAGGGTGTACGACCTGCAGAAGTAAATAAGACCTGATGAGATGAGGACTGGAACAGGACAGAGGACACCAGAAATCTACTAAAAATGTGCATATAGAATGAAGGGAGTGTTTTCCCAGCAGAAAACGGGAAATAGATTTAGAAAGGCTAACTTGTCTGAAATCCAGGTCTTTTGATTTTGAGCTCCATATGAATTTGAGGGCTTTTAGAGGCTGAATGTATTTATTAGTCTAATTCTTCTACCATCTTCATTTATGCTTAGAGCAGTGGCAAAAACCACATGCTGCTCATAGGCAGGAAAATATTTACATGGGTAACCCAAAACACTGAAGAATGACTAAGACAGAAGGAAGAAAAAGGGCTTAGGAGACAGACCTAGGTTAGACTTCCAGATAGGTATGTGACACTGAACAAGGCACTTACCCACCCCTAACTTTCAACTTCTTATAAAATGAGGATAACAATAGCTGTTTCTCATATTCAGAATGAAAATAAAATCATATAATGTGGATAAAATGGTGAGAGCAGTGTTGGTCTGTTAGTACTGGTTAAACATCCCTCTTTTTAAAACTTTTTTTGGCAGTAGGACTGGGGATTGTACCTGGGGCCTCATATATCCTAAGCAAGCCCTATACCACTGACCTACATCCCCGGCCCTTTTTATTTTTTCAGAGACAGTGCCTCACAAAGTTGCCCAAGCTAGCCTTGAACTTTTGATCCTCTTACCTCAGCCTCACAAGTAGCTGTGATTACACATGTGCACCACTATACCTGGCTAGATTGAGCATCCCTGACATGCAAACTTGAAATTCAAAATACTCTAAAATCTTAGCAGGGGCTAGGGTTGTGGCTCAGTGGTAGAGCGCTCCCCTAGCATGTGTGAGGCCCTGGGTTCAATCCTCAGCACCACATAAAAATAAATAAATATGGGTGACTCAAAATGGGATAGGGAGGAAGAGCAGGAGAAGAAGATTACCACTAAATAGGGAAGAGAGGTGGGAGGGGAAAGGAGGGAGAAGGGGAATTGCACGGAAGATGGAAGGAGACCCTCATTGTTATAAAGAATACATGTATGATGCTGTGAGGAGAAAAAGAAAAAAAAAAGTGTGTCACATTAGATTGGATAGAGAGAAGTGATAGGAGGGGAGGGGAGGGGAAGGAGGGATAGGAAGGGCAGCAAAATAAAATAGACATTATGATTGCTGTATGTATATAGGTGACTGTATGACCAGTGTGATTCTGCAATCTGTACAATCAGAAAAATGAGAAATTATACCCCATTTGATTCAAATGTATGAACTGCTAAGATCATTGTAATGTCATGTGTAGCTAATAAAATAAATAAAGAAAGAAAGGTATTGTGTCCAAATATGACTAAAAAATAAATATTAAAAAAAAATCTTAGCAGGATGACACAAGGGAAAAAAAATCCACATCTGACCTCATATGATGGTTTCCAGTCAAAAATAGGCACACTAAAAACATTCCATAAAATCACCTTTGGGCTATGCACATAAGTATACATGAAACAAATTAATTTCTTATTTAGATTTGGGTCCCATTCCCCATTAAGTATATGCAAATATTCCAAAATCTGGCTGGGCACAGTAGCATATGCCTATAATCCCAGCTACTCTGGAGACCGAGGCAGGAGAATCACAAATTTGAGGACAACCTGGGCAACTTCATAAGACCCTGTCTCAAAATAGAGAGTTGAGGATGATGCTCAATGGTACAGTGCCACTGTTTTTGATCCCCAGTACTGCAAAAAAAATTAAATATATAGCCAGGTGTGGTGGCACATGCCTGTAATCTCAGCAATTCAGGAGGCTGAGGCAAGAGGTTAGAAAGTTCGAGGTCAGCAATTTAGAGAGGCCCTAAACAACTTAGACAAGACCCTGTCTCAAAATAAAAAATAAATAGGGCTGGGGATGTGGTTCAGTGGCTAAGCACCCCTGGGTTGGTTCAATTCCTGGTAACAAAACAAACAAAAATAACCTTGGGGTTGTAGCTCAGTGGCAGAGCACTTGCCTAGCATGTGTGAGGCACTGGGTTCAATTCTCAGCACCACATATAAATAAATGAAAATAAAAGTCCATTGAAACCCCCCCCAAAATTAAAAATAAATAAATCTGAAAAAAATCTTAGATCTAAACCTCTCCCAGTTCCAAATATTTCAGATAAGAGAAACTCAATCTAGTTGAGAAATACAATTTTTCTTTTTTTGGGGTACAGGGTATTAAACTCAGGGTCACTCAAACACTGAGCCATATCCTCAGCCCTATTTTGTATTTTATTTACAGATAAATAAAATAGTGCCCAGCTATAAATTCAATTTTTCTTCCTGTGTCCCATGGCTATCTTTTTATACCTTAAATATGGTCTGAAAGGATTTTTTTTCTTGGGTATGACTATCTATAATACAGTATCGCCAACACTTTAATTTGGCCACCATCCAATATGGTAGCCACTAAGACTTTTGTGGACATTTAAAATTTGTAAATTAAAATGTAGCTCCTGAGTTTCCCTAGCCACACTCTAAGTGCCCAACAGCTCTATGAGGCCAATGGTTTCTGTCTCAGGCAGTGCAGAAAGAACATACCCATACCACAGAAATTGCTATGGGATAACTTGGCTGCTGACCTTTTCTTAGAGGCATTTCATGTATTCCTTTTCAGTATTTCATAAAGGACAACACACAGGGTTGAGGAGAGGAGTGTGGCTTCTGTGGCCTGCCTCAGATGGCAGAAGGAAGGGTTTCAGAGTAATTGCTGTAAAACATCAAAAAATGGGCCAGACAGGCCTCCAGACCTCAGGTCAAGTCTTTCCCTCTATTTAATGCTCAATCAGGCATTCACCATTGCCTCCAAGTGGTTCTCTAGCTGCTTCTTGCTCATTTCCAGTGAAGGGGAAGCCAAGGTTAAATGAGGAAACCCTTCCATCCCCAACATCACATCTTGCTGTGGTCCTCACCCACAGTCCTGCTTTAGCTCTTAGGTGCTTCACCTACATCTTGTGACATGGTTTTGAGATTATTCCGTCATGACATTCCTCCTTCCCCAACCAACATGTCCCAGCTTGAAGTCCAGGACAATAACATCACACTCAGAAGAGTGAACAGAAGGGCTCACTTCCCTGGTTCTAGATTCAACATTTCTTTTTTTTCTTCTTGGTACTCAAGATAGAACCTAGAGGTGCTTTAGCATAGAGCTGTATTCACAATCCTTTTTAATTTTTAATTTTGAGAGAGGGTCTTACTGAATTGCTCAGGTTGGCCCCGAACTTGTGATCCTCTCACTTCAGCCTCCTCCTGAGTCTCTGGGATTAAAGGCATGTGCACCACACCAGCTTGGACTGAACATTTCTGGACGTAGCCCAAGAGTCAATGTAAAGATTTCTTTCCTTTTTTTTTTTTTTTTTTTTTGTGGTACTAGGGATTGAACCCAGGGACTACATGCCAAGAAAGTGCTCTACAACTGAGTTACAACTTCCGTCCCCTTGACTTTTTTGGTGTGGTACTGAGGATTGAACCCAATGGCACTCTACCACTGAGCTATACTCCAAGTGCCCCCCACCCACCTTTTTTATTTAGTTGCAGATGAACACACAATATCTTTATTTATTTTTATGTGTTGCTAAGGATTGAACCCAGTTCCTCACATATGTGAGGGAAGCACTTTTCCACTGAGCCACAGCCTCAGCCCCTCCAAGCCCTTTTTTATTTTTATCTTGAGGCAGGGTCCCAGTAAGTTGCCAAGTCTGCCCCCCAACTTGAAATTCTCCTGTCTCAGCCTCCCGAGTTGCTGGGATTACAGGTATGTGTCACCACACCTAGGCTTGTTCACATTTCTAACAGCCCATCAAACTGTTGATTTAACCTAAGTTCACAATGGATCAAAACCCCATTTTATTTCCTATTTGCTATTATTACGTCTGTCTTCTCTTTGTGACCTTCCCCTGCCTATCTTCCTACAACACCCTACCTCACCTCTAGTAGACTAAATCATGTGTAATTTCTCATCTTACCAACTTTTTACACAATTCCCTCACAAATTTTCTCATGATTTCCTATTCTTCAAGCAAAACAGTGCTCAGATATTGTCCTCTCCACAAGCCAGTTAGTTACTTCCTCCTGTTTTACATCTGGACCATGTATAGCTGTCCTTTGGTATTCATGGGGACAGCACCATTCCCCAAGGATACCAAAACTGGCAGATGCTTGATCCCCTATATAAACTGGCATAGTATTTGCATATAACCTACATATATCCTTCTGTATAATTTACATAGTCTTTAAATTATCTGTAATATTAATACAATATGAATACTACATAAATAGTTGTCACAATAGTTGTTCTGAGTCACATTTCTAGCCCTTTTTATATTTTATGCAGAGACAAATTCTTGCTAAGTTGCTGATGCCAGCTTTGAACTTGTGATCATCCTGCCTCAGCCTCTGGAGCTGCTGGGATTATAAGTGTACACCACTGTGCCTGGCCCCTGTTGTTCTTTTTTGTACATTATTTTTCATTTGTCTCTGAATACTTCCTCTTGTTGAACCTTTATTCCAGCTTGTCAGGTCCTCTGGAAAGGAGGAAGATGTCAATGTATTAGCTTTGTGCCATTTGCCCATTTAATCTGTGAACCATCTGAATCTTCATCTAAGTCATTAACAAAATATACAGTCCTGGATAGCATAAAGATGGAGGCCTGTGGCACACAATCACAAACCTTG
Organism: Urocitellus parryii; assembly: GCF_045843805.1. Classification (NCBI taxonomy): domain Eukaryota; kingdom Metazoa; phylum Chordata; class Mammalia; order Rodentia; family Sciuridae; genus Urocitellus; species Urocitellus parryii. Next base: position 20,139,133 of record NC_135541.1, read on the forward strand.
CTAGGCCAAGAGGGAGAGGTTGTCAGAGTTATTGGGGATTAGTATTTCTCTAGTATTACCTCATCAGCAAAGTCCTTTTCCAGATCCAGGTAAGCAGTATAGGTTTTGTTTCCACCCCATTTCTCATCTCGAAGGATCACAAACTCTATAAGAAAAAGGATCTACATCAACAAACTCAACTAGTAATAGTAGTAAAAATTCCTAGCCCAAATGCATAGGTATGTATAGTTATGTATTTTGAACTTTATCATATGACATTTATTTTCTTATTTTTTGGTGATAGGATCAATCTTAGGGCCTCACACATTAAGCTGTGATCTCCCGCTGAGCTACACCACCACCCCTATTGTTCTTCAACTGAATGATGAATGGCAATATTGTGTAGCCAGCTAGCATCCCAGGCCCTTAAAGGGAAGGGTTAAGACTTAGAATTCTTTTGTATTTCTCTAATTTAGCATGTCTGCCTCCACTCTCATTTCAAAGACCCCTGCCTAACCTGATACCCCCTCAGAACCTAGTCTGGTAATGAACCCTAGATAATTAAATGATATCCTACCCTCATTAGTACAAATATATACATGAAATTAGAGTAGAAATTCAGGGCAACCAGTCTCTGGAGGAAGAATCTATGACAAATCACAAGTATAACCACAGCAGAAGTATCTTACCTGACTTGAGGGGGAAGAGCACGTGCTTGATGAAGGACAGAACACCGTTGTTCTCTACGTTGCCTGGTTCACAGAAGGCTTTCTTCAATTTTTTCTTGACATCCTCCTTCCGATCAAGGAGATCAATCTTGGATTCCTACAAACCATGGAGGAGAAGAGGACCTCTTGTGGTTGGAAATGAGAACTAATCTTATATTTATTTATTTATTTATTTTTAATTTTATAAAGATTTTTTTAAAAATTTTAATATTTATTTTTTAGTTCTCGGCGGACACAACATCTTTGTTTGTATGTGGTGCTGAGGATCGAACCCGAGCCGCACGCATGCCAGGCGAGCGCGCTACCCCTTGAGCCAAATCCCCAGCCCCTTTATAAAGATTTTAACATGGGGCTGGGGTTGTGGCTCAGCAGTAGAGTGCTTGCCTAGCATGTTTGAGGCTCTGGGTTCAATCCTCAGCACCACATAAAACAACAAATAAACAAAATAAAGATATTTTGTTTATTTGTTTAAAAAATAAACATTAAAAAAAAGATTTTAACATTAAACAAGTAGCACAAAAGCATAATTAATCAAGGTATTCACTTGAATTTTGACATTGGACAGAATAAACTATTTTTTTCTATGTTCTTCCCAGACTTTGTCTATAGCATACAGAATCGTTATATATTTATACCTAGAGAAGAAATGTCTACCTTGCTTCTTCATATGAGACAATGTCTTAAGTATATCTGAGGGGCTACCTTGTCTTTATTTAGAATTTTTATGCTGTATTATATTCCCAGTTATTAGTGGCATCATAACTTGTTATGATTATGTCCTAATTTTTACAAATTATATATAATGCTATATTGAACATCTTTACAGAGGTTGTTTGTCTTCTTTAGGATTATATTCTTAAACTACCTAAAATTGCTAGGTTCAAGATTGTTTTTTGAAGGTATATCAGTAATGTGTGAGGATACCTATTTCATAGCACTTACCAACAGCAGGTGCTAGGGTATGAAAATTTGCCTCCCAGAATTCATATGTTGGAAACTTAACGCTCAAAGTCATATGTTAATGGTATTTAAGGCAGGACTTTTGGGAGGTGACTGGTCATGGGAGCTTTTGTCTTCATGAATGAATTAACTTATTTGTAAATTAATGGATTAATCCACGTGTGGGTTAATTAATGGAAGTTAGGTGTGGTGGCGCATGCCTATAATCCCAGACAAAGGGAGCTGAGGTAGGAGAATCCCAAGTTCAAGTCTAGTATTAGCAACTTAGCATGGCCCTGTCTCAAAAGTATTCTGTTGTGCTGGGGTTGTAACTCAGAAGAGTGCATGCCTAGCACATGTGAGGCATTGGGTTTGATTCTCAGCACCGCAAAAATACAAATAAAATAAAGGTCCATCAACAACTAAAAAATACTTTTTAAAAAAAGTATTCTGTTGACCACATAAAATGGATGTAGATACAGGGTATGATGTATTATCTATAGCCATTTTTCCTTTTTTAATAATAAGTTTTGTTTTTTGTTTTAGAATATGAGTTTATAGTAATTTGAATTCAGTGGTTACCCAAATCCCATGTGACAGTATATGAATCACCTGAGTATATAAAAAATATAAAATACTGGACTCCACCCAAACCTAACGAATCAAAGTGTCTTGAGGTTGGGTCAGGAATGTGTATTTTTAAAAAGTTCTCAGGCTTTGGCTGGGAGTACAGTCTTGGGTTTGATCTCCAGTACTTCAAACAAACAAACAAAAAACTGGAATGATTTTAAAGGAAAAACAAACAAAAAACCAAAAACAACATTCCGAGTCCCTCCCAGAACCATTCATCAGAATTCTTTTTTTTTTTTAATATTATTTTTTAGTTTTCGGCGGACACAACATCTTTGTTTGTATGTGGTGCTGAGGATTGAACCTGGGCAGGACGCATGCCAGGCGAGAGCGCTACCGCTTGAGACACACCCCCAGCCCCATTTATCAGAATTCTAAAGGACAGTCAAATTTGGGAACCTAGAACAACTTTTCACATCTTTATATTCCATTAATTCCTATATTTTGTATACCAAATGATCAGAACAAAAGTGTACTTTATCCTAGTAGGACTTTTAAAGGTTAAGAGATATAATATCACTTCTATCAAACTCTTTGAATCAAAATGCTTGTTGATGTAACGTAATCAAGGCCTTCTCATGAATAAGGCTTAATTTTATCAGTTTTATTAATGAAGAAATAACTTGCTTGTGGTTTTATCAGTAAAAACTGTTAAAAAATTATGATTGGACCCCACCAGGACTGCTTCTCCTTCAATACTCAAGAACCACTGAACTAACTGGACAAGAAGGTCTATCACAGCAAAATATATGAATGCTCTAGTCAGCCAGGTCACTGATTTTTGAGTCCTCAATCTCTCCATTTCTTGTTGAAGATTTCTAGACTCAAGTAATAGTTGATGGGCTGGGGTTGTAGCTCAGTGGTGGAGTACTTGCCTAGCACATGTGAGGCGTTGGATTTGATCCTCAGCATCATATAATAAACAAACAAGTAAAATAAAGATATTATGTCTATCTACAACTAAAAAAACAAAACAAACAAAAGTTGGAAATTTACCTCTTCTGAAGAACTCATTTTACTCCCAGTTAATCCAGGGACCATTGGATTCATCAGATGAACCCGTTTTGAGTAGCCAAGTGCAGGGAGGTACTGAGAGATTAGAAAGGAACACACAAAAGCAGATATTAGTATAAATTCCTCCTCAGTGCCCTGATTTCATCTAACTTGTCCAGAAACTTAACAGGTTGCTACATTCTTTTTTAATGTTTTTTTCCTTCTTCAATATTTAAGAGTTTCCAATAGTGATCACAATGCGAACAGTTTTTTTTCCCCTAGTGCTTTTTTATTATATTACATTATGAGGCTACTGAATTTATCCTCCTATCATAAACAACTGTAACAGCTGGAAATACATAAAAATTTCAATTGCAGGCATCGGACAGCAAGCAATGTGGGGTTATAAGACTTGAGATAAGGAAGTTCACCCAGCTTTCTACCTGAGAACGTTTTCCAAGCTAGGTGCTGAGAAAAAGAGATCCAGGTGGCAGCTACAGTCTAGGCAGAGGACACAGGTACTGGAGTTCAGGCTGTAGGGAAGCTAGGATTTGGGATGGATTCTAGAGAGAAGGACTCTGATGCCCTGAAAAAAATCTTAGGTCAAAATTCCCCACTGATTTCTTAGCTGACTAATAGCTCTCATGCACATGGTGAGATTTCAGGAAGCCTGGCAGATAATAGGCTCTGGGAGACTGGAGACCCTTGCTAAGATTTAGATGATGCAGAGAACTTGAAAGATAGGCTGAAGCGTAGGTTCAATCAAAGTAAAGAGGGATAGATGAATACCCCAAGATTTTAGCTTGAATCCTCCTCCTGGAGGATCTTGAGTTCAAAGCCTACCTTAGCAAAAGGGAGGCACTAAGCAACTCGGTGAGACCCTGTCTCTAAATAAAATACAAAATAGGGCTGGGGATGTGGCTGGCCCCTGAGGGTCAATCCCTGGTACAAAAATTTTTTTTAAAAGGTGTTTTTCAGACAAAAGAAAGCTGAAAGAACTCTTTCATTGCTGAAAGACCTGTACTATAAGCACAGAATACTAAGGGGCCTCTCCAGGATGCAGGAAAATGAACTCACATGGAAGCATTAGAAGCAAGGACTGTAGGAAGGAATCCAGGGCATCAAAGGGTTTATGTATAATATAATGCACTAATAAAAACATTAAAATATAAAGTCTTTGATATTTAAAATACACGTAAAACGTAAAATCATGACAATAAAGGCACAAAGGGCAGGAGGGAGTTAACCCATTATGTTCCATTATCCTATATGTAGGGTAACTACAGAAAGTTAAATTGAGCAAATTTATAGGTGGCCTATAAATAGGATGATGGAATATAATGGGTTAAGTGAAGGTTCTTGCACTGTTGAGAATTTGTGAAAACATTTAACTTCAACTGTAATAAGTTACAAGGATACATGTTATGATCTATAGGGCAGGGGAGGCAAAACTTTTTTGTAAAAAATGGCCAGGTAATAAGGATTTTCAGCTTTGTGGGCTGTATATGGTCTATACTGCATATTCTTCAACTTTTAAAAATTGTCCTTTGAAAATGTAAATATCATTCTTAGCTTGTGAATCATACAAAAACAAGCTGTGAATTGAATCTTTGGAGATTACTAAACGGTTCCACTAAAATGTTAACAGAGCAGACAAAATAAGAAATAATTGACTAATCAAAGGATTTAGATTTTAAGCATTTACTCATTTATTAAATATAACTCCAAACCAGTACTTAAATATTGCATAATACTCCACCGTGAGGATTTTTCATCATGTATTTATTTAACCAATCCCTTGTCACTGGAAATGTTTATATCCAAATTTTTGCTTTAAATTGACAAATGTACTAATTACTCTTATACAAAAACTGTACTTTTTCTCATTTCTAGAAACAGAATTATTAGGTCAAAGGATAAAAACATTTTAGGGTTGTCAAATCATCTTCCAAGAATTTATTTTCTACTAGCACTGTTTTCTCCATATGCTTTCCAATATGAGGTTTTGAGAAGCTTTCAAAAATACCAACCCCTTTGAAATTGTTCTTTTCAACTTAATCAAATTCTTTTGCACAAAAAAGTATCATGGGTTTGTGCCGATTTCCTGCTAAATCCTTTTAAACCTTATCTTGAGCAGTTTATACAAGACCCAAGGCAGTGTGGACCAAATGCTCAGGGAAAGAACAGTAGTTGTGACTGGTACCTCTTCCTGGAAACTGAGGCATTAGGAAGGAAACAAATTCAATAGGTCCTGGGCAGCTTTCTGGGGGTAGCAAAAGCACGGGCTTCTAGGAAACTGGTACTAACTGCCAGCTCAGTTACTAACTGTGTGACACTAAATGGCTTTGGTTTTCTTCTATTGTGTTCTCATCTGCAGAATACGGAGAATATTATCTACCATACAATGTGAGTATGACTGGTGGGAGTGGCACATGGCAATTCAATTAATTTCAATTGTATACTTCTGAGGCTCAAATAAAAAATATAGGAAAAAGGACACTAACCTTTTCTGCAAAGGTGAAAATTTTTCTCTGATCAACACCTCCAAATTGAGCATCTACTTTTAAATACTCTTCATCCAAAGCCTGGGGAAAGAAAAAAATGAGCATAAATACTTATGGTATTTCTTCCCTATGAGTCTGAGAAATCAGAAACTGTAGAATCACTAGGTTTTTCAGAAAGCAGAGCCAGGACAGGGGTTGGGAGTGGGGAACAGCAGTGGGCAAGAGCTGCATCAACAATTGCTAAGCACTTGAGGAAAACATAAGTCCATGTGGATGTCATGTGATAAAAAGAGTAGTCTCTGCTCTCAGGATGCTCCTAATCCAGTGGAAAGGGAGGGAAGAAAAGGCAAACCACAGCCATGTCAAAGGTAACTCGTTAAATAAGGCAGCCTGTGACACATGTCAAATAAGTGGCATAAATAAGTCCGGGGCTAGGGTTGTGGCTCAGTGGTATGGCGCTTGCCTTGCACGCATGAGGCACTGGGTTCGATTCTCAGCACCACATAAAAATAAATAACATAAAGACATTGTGTCCATCTACAACTAAAAAAAATTTAAATAAATAAATAAATAAATCCAGCCAGAGGCTGGGGCTATAACTTAGTGGTGGAACACTTGTCTAGCATGTGTGAGGCACCACATAAAAAAAAAAAAAAAAAAAAATAAAGGTATTGTGTTCATCTACAGCAAAAAAAAAAAAAAAAAAAAAAAAAGTCCAGCCATGTGGTGGTACGTACCTGTAATCCCCAAACTGGAGAGGTGAAAGGATGGTAAAGAGTCCAGCCTGGGCAAATAAGCAAGACCCTGTCTCAAAATAAAAATAAAAAGGGCTGGGGATGTAGCTGAGGAGTAGAGCATCCCTGGGTTCAAGTCCAATACTGCCTCTCCTGGCAAGAAGAGTCCTTGGGCTGGGCTTATAGCTCAGTGGTAGTGTGTGCTTAGCATACAAGAGGCCCTGGCCCTGGTCTCAATCTCCAGAACACACACACACACAAAAAAAAATCCTGTAAGAGCTTGGAAAATACTTAAGACTGTACTATTAAAGGAATAGTTGGGCTGGGGCTGTAGCTTAGTGGCAGCGTGCTAGCCTAGCATGTACAAGGCACTGGGTTCAATCCTCAGCACTGCATAAAAATAAATAAAATAAAGGTATGCTGTCCATCTACAACTACAATAAATAAATAAGTAAAAAAAAAAAAAGTTAAGAAAAAAAGGAACAATGACTGTTAAAATATTATAGGCTTGGTGCCAGCTCTGCAAATGCAGAGAAGAATCAGAACCAGACTCCTTTCAAGAAGGCCAATTACCCACTTGGGGAGAGACATGTAAACAACCACTTCAGCGTTTAAGAGCTAGCCTAGATGTTCATGTGGGAGCAGTGCCAACACAAAGGAAGGCACCATCACCTCTCTCAAACGGGTGTGGGGAAAGCTTCCTAGAATCAGACGTGGGCTGAGCTTGGCTTTAAAAAACACAAAGATGTTTTTTACCATGAAGAGGAAATAGAATGTGCAAGGAGGCATAGGTGTGAAGTTTCAGGGGAAATTGTGAATGATTCAGTCTGCAAATGCACTTCAAGGAATGTGGGAAATAGTGAGTGAAGAGGTTAGAAAAGTAGGTAAGGACCTTGAAGTGTCATGCTACCGTGCTTAGTGCTAACTGGCCACTGAATGGTTTCAGGGTGAAGAAAAACATGACCAGATCAGTAAAAAGATCACACCAGTAGCAAGAATGAACTTAAGAGGGTTTCTTTCTTTTTCTTTTGTTACTAGGGATTAAACCCAGGAGCATTTAACCACTGAGCCATTTCCCCAGCCCATTTTATTTATTTATTTATTTTATTTTTTTAGAGAGAGGAGAGTGAGAGAGAGAGAGAGAATTTTTTAATATTTATTTTTTTTTAGTTCTCGGCGGACACAACATCTTTGTTGGTATGTGGTGCTGAGGATCGAACCCGGGCCGCACGCATGCCAGGCGAGCGCGCTACCGCTTGAGCCACATCCCTAGCCCCCCATTTTATTTTTTGAGACAGGGTCTTGCTAAGTTGCTGAGGCTGGCTTTGAACTCACGATCCTCCTGCCTCAGCCTCCCAAACCATTGGGATTTCATGTGTGTGTGCCATTACACCCAGCTAATTTAAGTTTTTATTTTTATTTTTGGGGATATTTTTTAGTTGTAGGTGGGCACAATGACTTTATTTAAATTTATTTATTTTTATATGGGGCTGAGGCTCAAACCCAGTGCTTCACCTATACTAGGTGAGCACTCTGTCACTGAGCCACAACTCCAGTCCCTAATTTAAGAGTTTTTAAGAAGCAGAACTAATAAAATTTGGTGCATGACAGGCTGAGGATAGAAAGGAAGAGAGAGTAAAAGAAGGTTGAATAAACAGGGACAATCTAAAACAGTACTGTCCAATAGAACCTTCAGGATGATGAATATGTTTCATATCTGAGCTGATAGTAGCCAACAGCCACATGTGGCTTCCAGAATTGTCCAGGATAGTCTATGGCTATCCCTTCTTTCCTCTTTAAGGAATATCCACTGAATGTACAGCGTACATCAATGTAACTAAAGAACAAATTTTAACTATTTTTTTTGTGACGAGGACTTACTGTGTTGCCCAGGATACCCTCAACCTCTTGAACTCAAGTGACCCTCCTATGTCAGCTTCCTGAGTAGCTGGGACTACAGGGGTGTATGCCACCTCACCTGGATAAAACTTTAGTTTAATTAACTTAATTTTAATAGCTCCATGTAACTAAGACTAGAGGTTACCATATTAGATAGGGCTGATATAGTATGTCTTCAGATTTAATGCTGACAAAGAACTGTATGAGATGACAAGAGGAGACTTCATTTTCTTTTCCCAGAGATATAGTTAAGTATATTTTAATTTTTATCCCACCTTCCTGAGATAAACAGTATCATCTGCTTGCTTGGTGTATTTTTCTATCTTTCTCCTAACTCAAAGATATACAAACACCCATGAAATGTGATGTAATTGTTTTCTTTACTGAAAAATAGGATCATGTCTAAAATTTATTTTCACACATCTCTCTGAACTTTTTTTGCTCTGATTAAGAGATAAAGATGATGTGTGAGATAAGCAATGTCTTATAGGACAGACAGGAAGAGGACTTACAACTGAAGAAGTAAAAGAATGTTCCAGGAAGCCAGCGATGTGGGGAGGGGGACAGACAAGAAGGAAGTCCTAGAAGTTGGTGAAGGAACAGCAAGTTCACTGGTTTACTGATGTTGATAGAAGTTGGTGTTCATCATTAGAAACAGAGCATAAAGTAGCTGGGAGAGGTACAGCACTTGCCTATCATGTATAAATAAGGACATGAGTTCAATACCCAGCTTCAAAAGAAAGAAAGAGAGCAGAAAGATCACTGGGGCCACTCTATTTCTCTTAAGTACCTGTAGTCCAGGGTACAACAGACCACTCAGCAAAGGATGCTCCACCTGCTTTACGACCTCAGCTCCAGCTTTCTTGGCATCATGCTGTGTGACCACAGAGGACAGTCTGTACACATCCAATGTGTACTCTCTGAAGAGGAAAAGAGGGGACAATCATAAAACTGAACGTAGGTCTCAGTTTCCCAGGATATCTCTCTTAATCTTTTTTTTTTTTTTTTTTTTTTTTTAGAGAGAGTGAAGGGAGAGAGAGAGAGAGAGAGAGAGAGAGAGAGAGAGAGAGAGAGAGAGAATTTTTTTTTAAAATATTTATTTATTTTTAGTTCTCGGCTGACACAACATCCTTTGCCGGTATGTGGTGCTGAGGATCGAACCTGGGCCGCACGCATGCCAGGCGAGCACGCCACCGCTTGAGCCACATCCCCAGCCCCTCTCTTAATCTTAAGCTTTGAAGAGAGCTCTACCGGGTAGTTTCTAAAATGTAAGAGATTGCCTGCTCATCCAAAACATTACTTTATTGTTACGTTTTTCCTGTCTTCCACTCCCTAGGACCAGAGATTAAACTCAGGAGCACTTGACCTCTGAGCTATATCCCCAGCCCTTCTTATTTAATTTTGAGGCAGGATCTCACTAAATTGCCCAGGCTGGCCTCAAACTTGAGATCCTCCTGTCTTAGCCTCCTGAGTCACTGGGATTTCAGGCTTCTGCCACTACACCAGCTTGTTTTTCCTTTTGAAAAAAAGGCTTAAATTTTTACTTTGCCTCCAGAAAACATTGTTATAATCCATGACATACTGCTTCTCTGCCATTCCCCTCTACCTTTCTTCTGGAATTCTTTCTCCCATGCCTTTTGAACAATATAAACAACATCCAGTTTAAACAAAGTGTTCTAAAGCTGGGCATGGTGGTGCACACCTGAAATCCCAATGGCTTGGGAGGCTGAGGCAGGAGGATCACAAGACTAGTCTCAGCAATTCAGCAAGGCCCTGAGTAACTCACTGAGACCCTGTCTCTAAATAAAATACAAAATAGGGCTGGTGATGTGGCTCAGTGGTTAAGTGACCCTGGGTTCAATCCCTGGTACAAACAAAACAAAACAAAACACAAACTTAAGCAAAAAGATCTAACAATTACTTCTGAAAATATTGAGCACCCTTTAGAATCTTTCTCCTCCTCCTCCTTCTTCAGAGTAACCATTATCCTGAACTTGGTGTTTCTTTCTAGTTTTCCATTTATATCCCTAAACAATGTGTTATAAATATCCTTGTCTGTATATTCCAGTATACATGTAGAAGTTTTAAATATATGCCCTAGAATCTCTATCACAGGGAATTTGCATCTTGAACTTCAGTGGGCTAATGCCAAACTATTTCCCATGTGGTTTTTATCAATTTCAGTTTAATATCATCATTATTTTAAATCTTTGCTAATTGGTGAGTATGGAATGATTTCTTACTATAGTTTTAATCGACATTTCTTTGAGTACTATCCAAGGAAGTTATTATTCTTTGCATATGCTTATTGATCATTAACATCTGAGAAATAAATGCCTACTTAAGTCTTTTTCTACTGGATTGACACATTTTTAAAAACAACTGACTGTAAATTTGAAACATAATATTGGATATTATCTGTGTTATATCTTGTCCTAGTTTGTAGCTTAACTTTCTCTCTCTCTCTCTTTTTTTTTTTGGTGCTTGGTTTTGAACCCAGTGCCTCATGCATGCAAAAAGCACACTCTACCACTGAGCCACACTTCCCAGCCTGTGACTTGACTTTTTGGTACTAAAGCACTTGAATCCTTTTTATTTTTTATTTTGAGATAGGGTCATACTAAGTTGCTGAGGCTGCCCTTCAACCTGTAATCCTCCCAAATTGCTTACATTACAAGGTATGGGTAACTCTGCCTGGCATTATCGAGTGTCTTAAGTATTCCCGTCCTGAGATCATAAGCGCTCTCTCAAGATGTGAGTACTTATCAGTTGAAATTCTAAAAGACTTTTTTTTTTTTTTTTTTTCACATGAGATTGAACCCAAGAATGCTTAACCACTGAGCCCCCTTTTAAAATTTTGAGACAGGGTCTTGCTAAGTTGCGTAGGGCCTCACGTACTTGAGGCTGTCCTCAAATTTATAATCCTCCTGCTTCAGCATCCAGAATCACTGGGATTATAGGTGTGTACCACCACATCTGGCTAAGAGGTATTTTTTTTTAAAAACATTTAACACCTTTGCAATTTAGATTACCTTATAAACAATGGCATGTTATACATTAGTTAATATTTATTTTGTTCCTGGGTAACTGTTGCAGGGGACAGGTCTCTGGACTCCTGTGGATACCAAAGGAACAGATGCTCAAGTCCCTCCCTGATATAAAATGGCATAATATCTGCATATAACCTCTGCACATTCACTCATAAAGTTTAAGCCATTTGTAAATTACTTATAATATCTAATACAGTCAGCCCTCCAAGACCCAGATGTGAGATGGGTCTCACATCTGTGTACTTGATCAACTGCAAATCAAATATATTTGGAAAAAAATACTGCTTTTTTATTGAACATGTACTTTTATTTTTCTGTCATCACTCCCTAAACAATATCATATAACAAGTATTTATATGTCATTTCCTTGTATTAGATATTATAATCAGTTTAGAAATGATTTAAAGTATACAGGAGGATGTGCCTTGGTTATATATATCATTTTATATAAAGGATCTATGCTTTTGTAGATTTTGGTATCCAGGGGAAGTTCTACAACCAATTACCTGCAGACACTGAGGGATGACTATACAATGTAAATGCTACAGAAGTAGTTGTCATATTTTATCAGTCAGGCAATAATGACAAGAACAAAAGCCTACTTCGGATCTGAGGTTGGCTGAATTTGTGGACCTGAAGGGCTGACTGTATGGTCAACTGAAGTACAGTATCTCTTTGTATTCTCACTTTTGCTTGTTCTCTGGAGGTTGAGGCAGGAGGATCATGAGTTCAAAGCCAGCCTTAGCAACAGCGAGGCACCAAGTAACTCAGTGAGACACTATCTCTAAATAAAATACAAAATAGGGCTGCGGATATTGCTCAGTGGTCAAGTGCCCCTGAGTTCAATCCCTGGTAGCCGCACCCCCCACCCCCCGCCCAGGTTGTCTGGCATTTTTAGTTGTTTTTGGCAGAAAGGTAGGTCATAGTAATTGGTCTACAAGACTGCTAGAAAAGAAAGTCCTTATTTGCATCTTAATCACTCTATGTTTTTTTTTTTCTGCCCATGTCTCTGGGATGCATTCTGTGTGAACTTCACAGATTTACTCATTAATTAAGTCTACAGTTGATCCTGTGTATTTCAAGTTCGTTTTTTTTTTCTCTAAAGACTGAAATTGAGGTTTGTAAATGGTTCTTTTTTTTTTTTTAAACAAATCTTTTTTATACCTCTGTTTTTATTTATTTATTTTATGTGGTGCTGAGGATCAAACCCAGGGCCTCCCACACACGAGGTGAGCGGTCTACCACTGAGCCACAAACCCCAGCCCCTAAATGGTTCTTTTTATATTTATATATTCATGTTTCATTCCTGCATCTGTCTTATAATAAATTTCTTTTCTTTTTAAGTAGATACTATTTCTTGATATGTTAGAGCTTGTCATTTTGGTAATATTAGGACATAACACGTAAATGGTGGGCAGCTTGGTTTAATTCTTGGTATGTCAAGTCTCCATAGGCCTGAAACTTGATGGAAATCCCTAAAGACCCAGGTGAGTTGCTAGTGATGCTCCTATTCCAGGTTCTACCTTCCTTGAAGGTAGGTATGGGAATGGAAAAAGGGGAAAAGCCCTACTCTATTCTCTGGTTCACACAGTAAGCTTGGTTTGCCCTCATTGCTGGGCTTATAAACAATGCTAGTTTGTGAAATGGAACACAGGCAGACCTGTAACTTCAATCCAACTCACCAATTTACATTTCAGTTTTGTTTCTCTTCCCACGGAAATGTTTAGTTGGTTTTTGAACTGGACTATGTCCTTTCACCTATCACTGCTGTGCTTGGAACAGAAGTGTGAAGTGTGTACTACAAAGCCATCTTTCTTTAAAGTCACTTTTGTACATAAAAAAAGATCAAGTGACTTGAAACAAGATAGCTTATTTATTCATCCTACCTTCCCATACCCAAATTTTATTAAGTCTTAGGAGAATAAAAACCTTGGCTGTGTTATTCATGGTTATAACTCCAGGGTCTAGAATAGAGTTTGGCAGATGGTATGAACTTAATACATATTTCTATGATTTGTTCCCTTATCTTCTTCAGGTTTCTGCCTAATATTTTCAGAGTGGTTTCTCCTAGCTGTTCTACTTAAAAAGAAAGTAACTCCTACTGTCCAAGAACTACCCACCTTTTGCCTGCTTTTTAGCACCTATCACCATCTACACAAACACACACAATTTATATACATATATACACATATATAAACACACTTGATCTCTTGCTCTCTCTGTTTGTGTGTGTGTATATTTCAGTGGTAAGACCCAAGTTCAATCCCCAGTACTACAAAAAACAAAACAAGAATTAAATCTCAGGCACTCTACAGAGACTAGAGGATTAAAGATCTGTTTATATGAAGGTGTTTATATTCTTTTTTCAAAACTCTAAATGTCCAACAGTGGAAAATAATAAAGAAAATTATATATTAGAAGTAAAATGATAATTTACAAGTAAATTACAAGTAAGCAAGAAATGGTAAATTTAAAAATGATAAATTACAGGTAAGCAAAAGATCTGGGTTCACATCCTAACTCATTTACTTATTATGTGTGTAAACTTGGGAAAGTTAAATCTGAATTTATTTCACTGATAATAGTAATAGTATGCTTACCTTAAAAGGTTGTTTTGAGAGTTTCAATGCAAATATGCCTAGCAGAGTGACCTATGCTATGTAGACTATAAAGACTTATTTTAGAGGTCTTAGACAATTTAAATTAGGGGGCTGGAGACGTAGCTCAGTGGTAGAGTGCTTGCCTAGCATGTGTGAGACCCTCACTCAGTTCAATCCCCAGAAAACAAACAAAAAACATACAAAATTATATATATGCTAATATCACAAATATAATTAAAAAAATATTTTAGCTGTAGATGGACACAATATCTTTATTTATTTTTTTATGTGGTGGTAAGAATTGAACCCAGTACCTTACACATGCTAGGCAAGCGCTCTATCACTGAGCCACAACCCCAGCCCAAATATGAATATAATTGACAAACAAGCAATAAGAATGGTTGGGGAGGTGAGAAATGTGTGCAATCTCTTTCACATTGCTTTTTATCATTATTTGCTGAGGCTGGATGAGAAAGGGAGGATGATCACTTACTATCCCTCTCCCACACGCTGTAAGTTCTGCAACTTTGTTATGTTACATTTGTATCTCCAGCAAGGAGAACAGTACCCAGGTATTTACTGGTTTGTTGGTTCATTCTTCCTTTCTTTCTCTTATTTATTTGTTTTATTGCGGGGAGGGCTGAACCCAGGTTATTTATTTATTCATTCGTTTATTTATTTTACAGGGGGATTGAACACAAGGGTGCTTTACTAATGGGCTACAACCCTAGCTCACCATCACCTACTTTTTAAATATTTTGAGATAGGGTCTCACTATGTTGTACTGGGGATTGAACTCAGGGCACTCAACCCCTGAGCCACATCCCCAGCCTTATTTTGTAGCTTATTTAGAGACAGGATCTCACTGAGTTGCTTAGCGCCCTGATGTTGCTGAGGCTGGCTTTGAATTCAAGATCCCTCTGTCTTAGCCTCCCAAGCCGCTAGGATCACAGGCATGCACAGCTAGTTGGCTCATTTTTGATGGATGAATTAAGAGGACAAAGAACACACATTTTTTTGTTTGTTTTTTAAAGAGAGAGAGAGAATTTTTTAATATTCATTTTTTCAGTTTTCGGCGGACACAACATCTTTATTTTATTTTTATATGGTGCTGAGGATCGAACCCAGCACCTCACGCATGCCAGGTGAGCGTGTTACCACTTGAGCCACATCCCTAGCCCGACCTTTTTTTTTTTTAATGGTTCTTAACAGGTACTGCCATATAGCTTCTAATCCAAACTTACAGAATGCCTAGACTCCACAGGTCTGTAATTAGCTAGAAGCACCAGAGCCAGGAGGAGCATGAGTAATTAAGCACTTACTTGCTGAGTTGGTAATCAGTGCCTTTGACAAACTTGAGCTTCTCCAAGGGCACGCCAATGCTCTCCAGCATTGCCTTGATCACATTCTCATAGTAACCAGTTCGGAGTTCTAGAAGTTCCCATGGGGCTTTCATGTTATCCAGGTATGCGTGAAGGTCCGCAAACAGAATTGTTACCTAGCCATAAAGCATAAGGATCACCAAAATGTGATTTTTGTCCATTATCTCCAAACCATCTCCCCCCACCTTCCCCTCCCTCATTCTTGTTAATCTCTTTTTATCATTCCCTGAAGGAAACTACTTAGCTGATACCATGGATTCTTACCTCACATCCTGCCTTTAAGAAGTCAGCAATCTTCGACATGGGCACAAAATAAGCTACATGTGGCTTGCCTGTCGTTGCTGTTCCCCAGTAAACTTTAAGTTCTCGCTCCTTCAGTATCTCCTTCAGCTTCTCTTCCCCCAGAACCTCCTGTTGTGGAAGCAAGAAAGAACTGATTTAATGCTGGTGCTCGGCCTTGCTCATCGTTTTCTGAGACAAGGAAAGCAAAGACGTGTCCCGGGAGGCCCAGCTGAGAACCACCCTAAGCAGGTTCTGTTATTAGTGGCTCTCCTATGAAATAACATTGATACAAGGGGGTGGGAGCATGTCTCTACATCTCCCCCTCCAGCTACTTCTTTTTTTTTTTTTTTTTTTGTAAAGAGAGAGAGAGAGAGAGAGAGAGAGAGAGAGAGAGAGAGAGAGAATTTTTAATATTTTATTTTTTAGTTCTCGGCGGACACAACATCTTTGTTGGTATGTGGTGCTGGGGATCGAACCCGGGCCGCACGCATGCCAGGCGAGCGCGCTACCGCTGAGCCACATCTCCAGCCCCTCCAGCTACTTCTAACTCACTCTCCTTCCTTTCATAGCCAACTTCTTAAAGTAGTTCTCTTTTGGTCTCCCCTTCTTCATCTCCCATTCCCGTGCAAGTTTCATACTGTATTACACATACTCTTGCAAAGATCACAGAGGACCTCCAGGTCTCTTTTTTATTTTTTAAAACATTTACTTTTTAATTGTAGGTGGACACAATACCTTTATTTTTTTATTTTTATGTGATGCTGAGGATCGAACCCAGTGCTTCACTCATGCTAGGCAAACGCTCTACCTCTGAGCCACTCCCTAGCCCCCTCCAGGTCTCTTAACTTCAATGAATACTTTTCAGTCTCCACTCCCTCCCTGCAACACTTTATACTTTTGACTTCCTTATTTTATTTTATTTTCTTAGTTTCCATCTTTTCTGGATGATCCTCTTCTTCCTAATCATTAAATACTAACAATCCTTGAGGCTCTAGACTTTTCTTTCTTACTCTACAGTCCCCCTAGTTTATCCCCTTTAGTTGTTTCAATTACTACTCATGAGCTAACAACTCCCAAACCTCCCAAGTAGTTAAGACTACAGTTGCCTGCCACTATGCTTAGCTTTGTTTAAAACCTTGATTTTCTTTTGCCCTAAACAATACTGGTAAAATCCTAATATGCCAGTACGCCCCAGATTAAAGAGTTTTCAGTGTTTCTCAAGGGAAGGTTTGGGGAGACTGTCAGAAACCATGACAGACTGCTGGGTGTGGTGGCCTGTAATTGCCTGTAATCCCAGTGACTTGGGAGGCTGAGGCAGGAGGACTGCAAGTTTCAGGACAGCTTCTGCAATTCATCAAGACCCTGTCCCAAAATGAGAAATAAAAAGGGCTGGGGATGTAGCCAGTGGTAAAGCACCACTGGGCTTAATCCCCAGTATGGGGGCAGGGGAGAAACACGACTGTAAGAGACAAAAACTGTTTTGCTAGTTTAAATCATCTATTACTAGGAACTGTTAAAATCCTGTGCTCCAAGCTGTCAGTTGGCAGCTGATCCTGCATCCTCCGGAGCTCCTGACTATCTAGACACTTGGAGGATTCTCATCACCCAAGGAAAGGTTTCAATTGGCCTGTACAACCTGAGAGAGTCAATTCCATAGGCTTTATGTATCTTATGTCCCTAACAAGCACTCTTTTATGAAGAGAGGTTAAGAAACATAGGATTTGGCAAGGGGAAGCATGCAAAAATCTTGAGTCAAGTTCAAGTTGTGCACAAAACAATCCAAATGCCTATCAACTGATGAATGGCTAAACACAATCTGGTATGTCCATACAGTGTAAATTCAGTAATAAAAGGAGTGAAGTTCTGATAGATATAACAACTTGGACAAACCTATGCTAAATGAAAGAAGCACAAATTTCAGTTAAAAGAAATGTCCAGAATATACAAATACGTAGGAACAGAAAGTAGATCAGTGTTTCCTTTAGAGCTGGAGGGAGGGATGATAGTGGTGATTGCTATTGGTACAAGTTTTTTTTTTAAATAGTTTTTAGTTTTCAATGGACCTTTGTTTATTTATATGTGGTCCTGAGAATCAAACCCAGTGCCTCACACATGCTAGACAAGCACACCACCACTGAGCCACCACCCCAGCTCCCAATGGTACAAGTTTTCATATTCCCTAGTGGGAATATGAAAATGTTCTGCAATTAGATAGTGGTCATGGTACACAACAAAAATGCACTGAATTGTACACTGTAAAGGGGCAACTTTTATAGTATTTGAATTGTATCATAAAAAGGATTAAAAAGAAAAAAACAAGCTATGATATACCACTGCACTTAGTGACCAGGAAATTTTTTTTTTTTTTTTATGGTGCTGGGGATTGAACCCTATGTACAAGGCAAGCACTCTACTACTGAGCTACAGCCTCATCCCAAAGCCCAGTTTTAAACTGGGCTTGCAGAATAAAGCTTACAAGACCCTCATGAATTGGTACCTGCCTACTTCTCCTAAATAAATAAACATAAAATGTATATCAGATGGTGATAAGTGCTATCTAGGAATAATAATTGAAAATCTGCAGATAGGGGAGACAGTTCTGGTGGCAAGGAAATTATTATTTCAATTAAGTGCTCAAAAAAGGCCTTCCTAGCTGGGGCAGGTGGCCCAGACACTCCAGATGCTGAGGCAGGATGATCACAAGTTCAAGACCAGCCTGAGCAATTTAGCAAGACCCTGTCTCAAAGTAAAATTTAAAAAGGGTTAGGGGTGTAACTCAGTGGTAATTCACTTGCCTGGCAAGCCCAAGGCCTTGGGTTCAATTCCAAATACCCTGCCCCGCAAAGAAAGGCTTTTCTAATAAGGTGACAACAGTCAGAGGCCTGAAGGAAGGCAAGAAAATGAATGCCATAAATATTAAGTGTTCTGAGCAGCACTTTGTTCACTTCAGCCAAATTAGTTTTCTCTCTGAACCACAAGGTTCTTTCTCTCCTCTGGATCTTTTTTTTTTTTTTAAACATTTTTTAATATTTATTTTTTAGTTGCAGTTGGACACAATACCTTTATTTTATTTACTTATTTTTATGTGGTGCTGAGGATTGAACCCTGGACCTCACATGTGCTAGGAGAGCGCACTACTGCTGAGCCACAACCCGGCCCCTCTTCCGGATCTTGACAATACTCTTCCATCTGAAATGCTTTTCTCCCCATTTTTCCATTCTTCTGTTTAAGTCCTATCCCTAGAGTTCCTGGTGAAAGTAGGAACATTTGTGGAATTAAGGAGTGACCCACTCCTTCAGGGGGAGTTTAAAGATCACTTTCTCGTGGAAGCCTTCCCTTTTCTTAGTGTAATAACCCAGTGCTTTCAGTACTCCAAACTGTAATGGTTTAGGTTATGGGTCATTAAGGTCCGATCTCTCCAGGCCAGCTCTGGAGGGCAGTGCCCTAACATATTCCTGGCTCGTAGCACCACGCCTGGCACATAATAGCGTGGGTGCGATGGGAATCTAGGATTCAAAGCCCAGCTCCAACACCCAAGAGATGAATCCACGGCGATTTCAGTGGCATCCAGAGAATGGCTGCTTGACTGCCGGACCGATCATTAGCGAGGGCTGTAGCTACTCAGGGTTGCAGCGGTGCGGAGATTCCCTGCCCCACACAGTTACTAGCCTACCCTACAGTGGGGCTCAGGATAACTGGACCCAGGACTGCGCATTCCAACCCCGAGGCCTGACCTGCAGGTTCCGGGTGATCAGATGCAGCTTTTCTTCAGGACTTGGAGCGTCCCCCATGGCTCCGTCACCCCTGCTTCCCGCGCTCGGCAGGCACCCGCGTCTTTTCCTTCGTCGCTTCCGCGGCCGCGTGCCGGGAACTGTCACGAGAGTCCCGCCAGGTTGCATCAGCTGAGCTCGTCGCTCGGCTTTCTCTGCCTGGCCCCTTCTCCGCCTAGCCTTATCCGGGAGAGTCTGGAGCAAAGGAGAGTCGAGTGAGTCGATGAAACGGGAAGGGGCGGAGCCAGCAGGGAGGGTAGGAGGTACGGAGGGCGGGATTGCGGCGTTTGCGCGGGGTGCAACCCTCTCAGAGGCGGGGCGGTTTCTTGCCAATCACTGCTTATTTGCCCTCCCCCTGGCGTTGGCCAGGCAGCCTCGGGGTGGGGGAGGTCGGGGAGGGGGCGATAAAATGGCGCAGGGGGCGGAGTGAGGCGCAGTCGTTCGCCCAGGCTTTGGCCCGGCTTCCGGAGGTGAAGAGCGGGAGGGACGAAGGGTCGGCCGTTCGTCGGCTGGGCGGGGGTTGGGGGCGCCTGTTGCTTCTCCAGGGGTCGCGCACACTGCCCGCCCCCTTGAAGGACAGGGAGGCCCTCGCTCTGCTGGGAGAAGGGCTAGTTCTCGCTCCTGAGGTGGTGGCGGGAGAATATCCCTGCCCCCCACCTCCACGTTGGTGGGCGAGCGACGCCCCTCACCCTGCTGAGGAAAAGGGAGGCTTTCTGGTCAGCTGAGAGGCATGAGCGATGGCCGCTGTCCCTGCCCGGTGGGGGAGGGGGCAGTGGCGTGGAGGTGGGTGGGGGATGCCTCTGCCCCTTGCCCGCCCGGCGGGAGGGTGTTACTCGGGAGATAGAGGATCGCGGACTTTCGGAGGCGCGGGGCGGGTGCGGGAGGAAGAGGATTGCCCACCCCTCCGGGAGAGGGAACTGAGGTCAGCCGAGGTGTGGCTATGGGCGGTGGTCCCTAGGGAGTGAGGGTGCACCGCCCCGGCCTGCGGAGGGGCTGATTTTGCCCCTGCTGGGGGAAGGGCGGGGAGAAAGCCCGCGTTTCTCCCTCCTTCCACGGGGAGGCGGGAATTCTTCGACTCCTCTGGGGAGGGGAGAGGGGAGAGGGAAGCGTAAAAGACCAACCGGTAGCGCGGCGCCGCCTCGCGGCCGATGAGATTTCTGGAGAGCCGGGGGCGGCGGGGGGAGGCCAGGCTGTATCCTCGGAAAGGTAGACTTGTGCCATTCTTCCTCCTGGTCTTCAATGAATAGGTAGAGGGAAAGCAGTTGGCATTGCAGAGTGAGCTCTGGAGAGGACCAAGAAATCACTGAGTTGCCTGCTAGCTTCCCTAAACTGATCTGCATTGTTTTTGTGTATTTAGCACACCTGTTTAAAAATTGTTTTAAAAAACATTTTTCTTCTTAAATAGAAACCCGTTGCTACAGTTAGTAGTCCCTGCTTTCTATGCCCATTTTGGAGGAGAGTCTTGGCATCCTGATGTAGTGAAATGTTACCTGAAGCAGAAGTTTCCAGCCCTGGGTGGTTTGTCCATTCTACAGTGTTTCTAGTTATCTCAAAGAGAATTGCAGAATTCTTACAGATAATTTCAGTTCTCTTTGATTTTTAAAAAAATATTGGGCCCGTTTTATGAGTGATAAAAAAGCCTTTTGTGCTTTGTGTTTCACGTGTATTGCATTTAGTACAGGTTGCAAATCAAAGGCTAAATAATGG
Source organism: Urocitellus parryii (assembly GCF_045843805.1). Classification (NCBI taxonomy): domain Eukaryota; kingdom Metazoa; phylum Chordata; class Mammalia; order Rodentia; family Sciuridae; genus Urocitellus; species Urocitellus parryii. The sequence goes on from NC_135541.1 coordinate 20,160,330, forward strand.
GAAGTCCTCTTCTTTGGAAATAATTCTTGGTTTTGGCCCTGCCTGTCAGACACAGTTTGGTAATGGTTTTGGTTTTAGAGCCTTGAAAGAGGATGTGGGGTTGCATCTGGTTGCAGTTTTAGTGGCCTGAAGAAGGCTTTGTGCTCCAAGGCAATAGGTTTTCTGAGGTAAGGTAAAAATAGATAGGGAACCAGTTTCTGAGGTTGCTACCAGGAGGTTACAGAACAGAGAGAGGGGGTGGTACACTGAAGTGTGAAGAAGGGGGTGGACAGGTGAGAGAGATGTGGAAGGACAGAATAGGGTCACACAGGGATGGGGAGCAGAATTAAAAGATAGATTTGGGAAATGGGAAAAATATTCTTTACTTTAAAAAATAAAGGAGCCCCTATATTTTAAGTGGAGGTTACCAGGAAGATAGTAAGAAAGGTGGTAGAATGGCAGGCAGAAGTATAAAGCTGTCTTGTGGAACTTCACCTTAAGAGCTCCAGTTTTATCTGAAGGTTTCCTCCCTTGCAGATTCATTGAAGTCAACTTTCATTGGCATGAGGTTTTTAGATTTTAAAGTGCTTTTGTAAACATCCCTTCAGTTGATCTTCAAGGATGAAGTTGATCCTTGTTAACAGTGAATATCCCTTTTTTTCAAGTGTTCCTCTATATTTAGGTTCAGAGATATTGAGAGTTGCTGAAGTCTCTGAATATTTAGTCCATACCCCTATATGATGTATTTCAGTGACCATTAATTCGCAGAACTTGCCTTATATTTCAGATCTCCATTCTGTCTGGTTTTTAGTGGTAATATGGTTTGAATGCTGGGTTAATAGATAATACTGATAATTTCTAAATCAGCAGGGTCTAGGGGACTTATCCCCAGGCCCTTTCACTATCAATGTAGTACTCTTTTTCTTACCATTCCTATGCTTTTCTTTAATCTTTTCAAGGGAGATGGTGGTGGGATGAAATGATAACCACCATTTATTTATCTCTTAGATTGTGCCTGTAGTGTGCTAAGTGCTTTATGTTTGCATCTCATCTAATCCTTGCAATAATCCTTTGAGGTAGGTTTTATACTGTGAAATATTTGTTTATTTTTGTGGTAATGGGGATCAAATCTAGGACCTCTTTTACTAAGCAAATGCTCTATCACTGAGCTATATCCCCAGCCCTTTTTAAAATTTTATTTGTCTGAGACAGGGTTTTGCAAAGTTACCTAGGTTTCCCTTGGATTTGTGATGCTCCTGGATAGCTGGGATTACAGGCTTGCCCCATCATGCCCAGCCACTGAGCCCTATCCCCAGCCCTTTTTTATATTTTTTAAAAAGCTTTTAATTAAATACTTTTTTTAAATTGTTTTTATAGTTGTAGATGGACACAATACCTTTATTTTATTTATTTATCTTTATGTGGTACTGAGGATTGAACCCAGGGCCTCACCTGTGCTAGGCAAGCACTCTACCATTGAGCTACAACCCCAGCCCAATTAAATACTTTAAGCATATAAAAACAGGAAGTAACATAATAATGAATACCATTATGCTCACCATCCAGCTATATCTTATATTGCTATATTTGTTTCAGGTCTTTCTGTTTGGGGGAAGGAGGTACCATGGACTTAACTCGGGGCATTTGACCACTATGTCACATGTACAGACCTTTTTTGGAGACAGGATCTCATTGAGTTGCTTAGCACCTCACTTTTGCTGAGGCTGGCGTTGAACTTAAAATCCTCCTGCCTCAGTCTTCTTAGCCACTGGGATTACAGGTGTGTGTGGGCCAGGCTCTTGTTATTGTTTTTTGATGCTAGGGATCAAGCCTAGGCCTGTCTGTTAAGCAAGCACTTTACCACTGAGCCACATCCTCAGCCCTTGTTACTGGGTTTTTGGTTTTTTTTCCCCCTTTGTTGTACTGGAGATTGAACCCATAGAAACTCTACCACCAAACTACATCTCCAGCCCTTTTTAATTTTTAATTTGAGACAGGGTCTTGCCAGGTTGCCCAAGTTGGCTTTGAACTTGCAATCCTCCTGCCTTATCCTCGCTAGTAGTTGGGACTATAGGTATATATCACTGTGCCTGGCTTTTTAATTCTCTTTTTAAAAGCGAAGCATTAGTGATAAAACTGAAGCTGCTCATCTCACCTTGCCTTTCCTCCTCCTTCCCCACCACCAGAGATAAACACTATGCTGAATTTGGTGTTTCTTATTCCCATCCATATTTTTATAATTTTTTGATACGTGTATGCATTCATGCACATGTAGTATTTCTTTAGCAAATAAATTGAAGGGAGAAAAAGAAGGGGAATCTATAAATTAAAATACTCGGTCAGTTGCATTGTGTAGACCTTATTTGGATGCTGATGTTTGTTTTGTATCAGAGATTGAACTCAGAGGTGCTTAGCCACTGAACCCTATCCCCAGCCCTTTTTTATGTTTTAGAGATAGGGCCTCACTAAGTTGCTGAGGCTGGCTTTGAACTTGAGATCCTCCTACCTCCAGAGCTGCTTGGATTATTTGGCATGTGCTACCGTGCCCAGCTTCCTCCCACCCCCCCCCACCAATTTTAGAAAAATATGACGAGGATAATTGGAAATTTGAACCAGATATTTTATAAGGACTTCTTGTTTATAGATGGAATGATGTGATGCCTGGGATTTAATTCAGTAATCTGGTAAAGGGGGAAGTAGATAGGACATGATTACCTTTGGTTAATAACTACTGGGACCGTGATGGATATGTGGGAGTTCATTATGTTACTTGTATATATGTTTTAAATTTTCAGTAATAATAATAATTTTGGTAAATGAACAAATAAAATTTTGAAGAGAATGATTTGTGCAAGTTAAAAATTATCTCTCATGTTGGTGCACACCTATAATCCCAGCTGCTCTGGAGGCTGAGGCAGGAGGATTGCAACTTTGAGGCCAGACTCAAAACTTAGAGACCCTGTCTCAAAAACAAAAAGGGATGGGTACTACTATGGAAGTAACTACTAAAAACTTAAAACATTTTTTAAAAAGGTGAGGTGAGGATAAGGATGTAGCTCAGTGGCAGAGCACCCCAGTGTTCAATCCTTAGTACCACAAAGAAGAAAAAAAAAATCTCTTCATGTGTATATATGGCATTGTTTTGCATTGTTTTGCTGTTTGTAACATTCTGTGAAAAGTTCTGAAGAGCCAGCTCTGTGCCTTTGGATGTTGTGTGACATAGGAACTGATAATTACAGTACTTGGCAGTGATGTTTGGCAGTGTCTTGTTTTTCCATTTCATCTGATAAGGCATCTTATTTTTTTTTAGAAAGCCAAAAGCCCTCTTCAGTTTTCACATATTCCATAGTTTTATTAGAGAGTTTACTGAATTTAGCTATGCGTGGTGGCGTATACCTGTAATCTCAATGGCTCAGGAGACTAAGGCAGGAGGATAAAAAGTCTATTGAATTTAGAAGATCTGAGTTTGGATTCTAGCTCTGCTATTTGCTGATAGATCCTTGGCAAGTCTTATCACGAAGTGGTAGAAAAAAACATTGCCTGTGGAATTAGACCTTAGTTAGATCCATGTTCTAGCTTTATTGACAATGCATAGTTGGTTAAATTACTTAATGCCTCTGAACTTTCATTTCCAAGAGTGAAAATCTATGGAACACTCCACTTTGCCAAGCAAGCACTTGGAGTAGACTTTTTGGGGGGGTTGAGATGAGTGACTCAGAAAGGGCTTCTAAGAAATGTAGCTACTTAATCCCAGTAATATTTGTGCTTGACAATCACAAAGTTGTTTTTTTGTTGTTGTTGTTATATTACTTAAGAGTTGTTTATTAAAACTTGTTCCTTTACTCCCCCATACATTCAGGAAACTTGTTTTTAAATTACTTAATAGCTGGGTGCAGTGGCACGTGCCTATAATCCCAGCAGTTGGGAGGCTGAAGCTGGAGGATGGCAAGTTGGGCTAGCCTCAGCAATTTGGTGAGAACCTCAGCAATTTAGACCATACCTCAAAAAATAAAAATAAATAAATAAAATGAAAAGGTTTCGGGATGTAGCTCATTGGTAAAGTGCTCCTGAGATCGATCTACAGTGCCAAACAAAACAAAAAAAAACTCTTAATGCAATGCTCTTATGTTCTGATTGTTTCTTTTACAATATGTTTCTTTGTATTGCAGTTAAAAAGTTTATTCAGTTTTTCAATTTAGAAAGTTAATTTTGGGGGCTGGGGCTGAGGCTCAGCAGTAGCGCACTCACCTGGCATGTGTGAGGCACTGGGTTCAATTCTCAGCACCACATATAAATAAATAAATAGAATAAAGATCTATCAACAATTTAAAATTTAAAAAAAAAAGAAAGTTAATTTTCAACAAAATTTAACACTGAACAAGGACAAATAAATTATAGTTCCCTTGGTTATTCTAGTGTGTATTATGCTTTTTATTGCTAATCATGAAGTTTCTTTAAAATTTTTCTAAAAATAAACTTTTCATAGTGCTGCCAAAATAAATTACTTTATAAAATAAGTTACTAGGTCAAGAAATTAACTTTTTTCTTCATAGAGGTACCTGTTTTAAATGCCTGGAACTCTTATTTTTTCTTTTTAGTTATACATGACAGTAGAAGGTATTTTGACATAGGTACATGAAATATAACTTCCCATTCTTGTGGTTGTACATAATGTGGAGTTACACTGGTAATGTATTCATATATGAACCTAGAAAAAGTATGTCCAACTCATTCTGTCTTCCCTATTCCCATACCCCCCCCCCTTTTGTCTAATCCAGGGAACTTCTATTCCCCCTTCCTTATTGTGTGTTAGCATCTGCGTATCAGAGAGAATATTTGGCCTTTGGTTTTGGGGGGATTAGTGCCTGGAACTCTTGTCACAATAATTGTTGGGTTTTGTTTTTGCTTTTGTTTTGTTTGGTGCTAGGGATTGAACCCAGGGCCTAGTAACTGTGAGCTCTACCATTGAGCTACTCCCCACCTATCCACAAATGCTGCGATATTGGTAAAATAAAAAGTATAAGTGGCTCTAAGTTTAAATACTACCTCTTTCTAGTACTTTATTGTTCATACCATTTTGTAGTCTCATAATGGTACTTAATTTTTAGTGCTGTCTCTGTAGCATAGATTATATAAATTCCTGGAGGGTGGGAACCATAATTTATTTCTTGGAAATCACATAAAGATATACCATGTAACTCAGTGCTATGTGATGACTGAAGCTCAGACAATGTTTTCTGAAACAATGTATGAACTGAAGCTAAAACTCAAGGTGTGGTTAGGGAGGGTAGTGGAATAGAGGAAACTTTATAGTTAAAAAGCTGTAAGGGCCTGCCTGGTGGTGCACACCTGTAATCCCAGTGGCTCGAGAGGCTGAGGCAGGAGGATCATGATTTCAAAGCCAGTCTTAGCAAAAGCAAGGCGCTAAGCAACTAAATGAGACCCTGTCTCTAAATAAACTACAAAATAGGGCTGGGGATATGGCTCAGTGGTTGAGTGCCCTGAGTGCAATCCCCAGTACTGCCCCCCACCCCCCAAAAAAAAGCTACAAGGAATTTCTAATTATTGAGTTCAGTGTTGAGCATTTCTTCTTAAAATACCAGCGTTTTAGTCACCTTTCCAACCTGGACAATTACAGATTAAGTCTATCGTGAGCTGTTTGTAAACTAGGTTTTAATTATACAAATAAATATTCAAGTAGAATTGTAAAAATGATACAGACAGAAGACTTCACTTAACTTACCTCTGTCTCTCTGCAGGTTATAATAGTCATTGATTTTGTGTTTGCAGATCTTTTCTTTGTATTTTATATATAATGAAAATTAGTTTATTAGTTTTTTGGGGGTTGTGATTAATATATTAGAGTTTGGTGGACTCTTAGACATTGCCCCATACCCCTTTCTCCATCCCTTCCCATTTTATAATCAAAATGGTAAAATGGCTAATTGGTTGGATCTGGTTAATGACAGGACCAGTACTATAATCCAGGTCTTTGGATTCCCAAGCCAGTATTCATCCTACTAAAGCAAATCATAGTCTTAAGAAAGTGCAAATTGTTGGGAGGAACAAAACTAGTTCTTAGTTGCATAATTTTTTTCTCTAAAGGTTTTTCTTTGATGTTCTTGACTCAAAAAAAAAATTCAACTTTGTGGTATTTAAAAAAATCAAGATCAAAATTAATAGATGGAACACCTTGAAGCATAATACAGTTGACTTCGTAATTAGCAGAGTTGAAAGTGATGAGAAGATCCTTTAATTTTCTTTGTGCCTGCAGGAAGGTGGGAGTCAATCATTTTGACAAGTCTCCTGAAAGGAACAGCTAGCAGGAGCTGAAACCTTTTTCCATTTGGTCTCGTGGCAGAGGCAGAGATTGCTCCAGCAGCTCCACACAGTATGGAAGACAGTTATTTATCTAATTATGTCCCCTCTCCCTTTTTTTAAATTTTAAGAGTAATACTTTTTTTAAAAGTATAAATTGAATGTTCAAACATCTTATATGTATGTGTGTGTGTGTGTGTGTGTGTGTGTGTGTATATATATATATGTATTGTTTGTATTTTATAGATATCTTTCCATGATAATACATAATGGTTTACTTCATGTGTCTTTAAATAGTTGAAAAATATTCTAGTGTGAATGCCCATGGTTTTACTGAATGTTTCTGTTGATGGACATTAAAGTTACCTCCAAACTTGGCTACTTTGAAAAACACTACTTTGAATAGCCTTGTATATGTTTTCATGTGCATTTGTAATAGGTGCTTCTGTAAAATAAATGTCCAGAAGTGAAATTGCTCGGTCAAATGGTATTACCAAATTACTCTTCACAAATTATTGTGCTAATTTATACCCTTGGTGATAGTGTGTGAGTGCTTGTTTCTTCACATCTTCATCAATCCAGAGTATCCTGTTCTTTATTTTTACCATTTGATAAGAAAAATTATTCTAATATGTATTTCCACAATTCTGGTAAGGTTAAATATCTTAAAATTAGTTATCTTGTTATAAGTCTCAGGGCAAAGAAATTGAAATATTAGGATGCCACTCTGATGTATAGTGGGTTAAAGTTGGCTTGAAGAATTTCCTATTCCTTAGTGAGACTTACTTTTATTTTTCCAGATATGACGTGCTCACTAGTACCTTCAGAACAGTCTTCTGGCACCTCTTTCTTGCCTAAAGACACTGCCCCATTTTCTTGGGGTTCCTTGGATGAGGATGAATTGGATGATTCCTTGCTGGAGCTGTCTGATGGAGAAGAAGATGATGACAATTTCAATTACACTGAGGAAGAGATTGATGAGCTTTTGAAGGATGATGACCCATCAGATGAGCACTTTTCTTTGGAAGAAAGATTGTGTAAAGATGATGGCAGGCATGTTGAAAATGGAGGGAAAGGGAGTCAAGTTCTACTTGAAACTCCCCAAGAAAAAAATTCATTGTACAACTTGAGACCAGTAGCTGAGACTCCTGGCCTCTTCAAACTACCTCAGCTAAGTACATCAGTTGGTCATGGACCAATTCCTACTAAACCGTTAAACAGACGATTTGTACTAGAAAAGAATCTTATAAAAGTAACTGTTGTTGCACCATTTAATCCATCAGTTTGTGATCCTGTGCTTGATAAGGACAAGATTGATTCATCCAAAGATACTGAAAAACCCTCTTCCCTTGAGGAAGGGATGAGAGAAGATGGTCTTAACCCTAATGAGAGTGAACTTTGCACTGAATCTGAAGAGATCAGCCCCAATAATTCTGCTTGGGATGGGTCCCTGTTCTCTTCTCCTTTGAACAATAACTTTCAACAAACTGTCTCTGATAAAAATACACCTGACAGTAAGAAATCTACACCTGTGTTCTCTCAGATCTCAGAGCATTCAGAGACTCCAAATACGGGGTCGTCCTGGAAAAATGGTGGCTCACATAAATCAAGTTGTGAAATGAGGTTTCCTGTTGTTTCCAGTTCATCAAACAGAGTAAGTACATTTTTTCAAGGTAAAAAAAAAAATTATTTTCATTTAGGAGCTATACAGAAGAGCTCCCTTATATCCCTGTCCACATACATGTACAGCCTCCCCTATAATGGTCATTATATACCACAGTGGTGCATTTGTTATAGTCTAGCCCAGCTTTGTGTTTAGACAAATGGGGATTTAAATCCTGACTAGCCCTGTGACTCTAGGCTAGTTTCCCTATTTTTTTTTCTTTCTTTTTTTTCCTTTTGTTTTATTTATTTTTTGGTGCTGGAGTGAAATCCAGGGCCTTGTGCTTATGCTGTACCACTAACCCCTCCCCCACCTTTATCTGTAAATTTGAGTAAATAATATTTATTTTTCTGGTACCAGGGATTGAACTCAGGAACGCTTAACCACTGAGCCACATCCCTAGCCTTTTAATTTTTTTTTTTTTTTTTTGAGATGGGGTCTTCCTAAGTTGCTTAGGACCTTGCTAAACTGCTGAGACTGTCTTTGAATTTGCAATCCTCCTGCCTCAGCCTCTGGAGCCACTAGAATTACAGGAGTACACCACCATGCTTGCACAAATAATATTTTTTAGGTAGAGAGAGGATTAGTGAAATGATGTATTTATAGTACCTAGCACATCATTTCAAATTACTAATTATTATTGCTAAGATGATGATTATTTTATAAGTCTCAATCTTTGGTTGCTATCCTTATTCAGTATAAGGATACTGAATAAGTGCTGAGTCAGCCACTGAAGAACTGAAAAAAAAAAAAAAAAGGTTTTGGACAATTTTCCTAACTGATTTTCTTTCTGCCAAATGGATAATATATAATAATTCCTACCTCATATGATTTGTTTATTTATTTTTAAGATTATAGTTGCTGTTTCATTTAAAGCGCTACTATAGTGTGTGTTATACAGTAGTGTTCAAGGCTATTCAGTTCTAACCTTTAATTAAAAAATATTTCCATAAAGTGTTATTTTCAGTTATATGTTATAGCTGAAACTTAAATGAAGAAAAAGAACTTATAACTGAAAACTGTCTTCCTTTTGCATTCCTTCTGCTCTGAAAAAAACAAACAAAAAAAAACCAGGATATTCTTGACAAGGATTCTGGGGAAATGAAAGTCCGTGAAAGAAGACTGGGCAAAGTCATTCCTGTTCTACAAACCAAAACCAGGTAATGTAACAGTGTAAATATTCTGGTTTCTGTTGGTTCTTTTTTATTTTTTTTCCCCTTCCCAATATCCTTATTATGGGAGAAGACCTTACATGGGAGTAAGCAAACTGGAAGTTCTGGTACTGTCGATTGTGTGATCCTGAGCAAGTCAAATAATCTCTCATCTTGGTTTTTTTATGTCAGTTAAAATAAAACATGATACCTTCTCTGCTACCTCATAGGGTTATTTTTAAGGTTAAAAAACAGAAGTAAATGTAAATGCAAGATCTCTTGTGTAGAAGCCTGGTAACATGTATGATAGGAGCATAGAGAGTAACAAAAATGTTAACATGTAAATATGTAGAAAATTCCTCAGTCAGCTCTGCCAACTTGTACATAGGTCCTTGGAGAAAAATTCTAGTCAGGGGTTGCAGATATTTGGGTCGCCTTTTCAGTTGATTTTCTTATTGCCAGGAGATGGCAGTGTCTGTACATGGGCCTTTTCATTAAATGTACTAGAAAATTTTTTTTTTTTTGGTTGAAATCAGGTTGACTTTTCTTATGGTGAAAATTAAAAAAAAATTTTTTTCACACATTGATTATATATTATATTTATTCTGCATTAAAATTTTTAAATATTACAAATATAGTCCCCTTTGACTGCCTCCCCAATCCTAGTTTTCTGTTTTGTTTGCATAATTGAGGGAAATCTTATGATTTGCTTACAATGGAAATTATACCAAAGGAACACAAATCACATTACTTGGAACAGTAATAAATTTATAATCTTATCTACTGACTTTTTTATCCACTGGCTTTAATACAGTGCAATCAGTATGAGCAAGGGCCAGAAATTGCTCTTGCTGTGGTCACCATTGCCCTACTTGCCAGATTTAGCTTGTTCTGTTCAGTCTTTATCTCATTCAACTTTTCTGTGGTTCTATGAAGTTAGCTATTTCCTGACTAACCTTGAATTATTCAACAAAAGCTTTCTTTCTCTAGGGACTAGGTAATCTTTACCTTCCTATCCCTTATTAGGAGGTTGTATCTATTTCTTCTTTTCATTTTACTCTTTGTTTCATACCCGATTTCTGCTTCATATTATATGACTAATGCTGTCTTCTGTCACTAGATCTTAAAAGAGAATTTTGCCTCTGGAAATTTGGTTGTTCTAACAGTTAGCAGTATGTGACTTTTCTTTACAGAGCAGTATATTCATGGTTCTAATGGACTGTTTTTCCTCCTGGTTTGCTTTATTCAAGGACTAATGTTTCGACGTTTTCACAATCAGATCTAGAACAGCAGAAGCAAATTTATCTCAGGAGTGTCTTTGATCATATAGAAGATCCAGGGGACTCTAACCAAGGTAACATGGTAACGAAAGAAAGGCATATAAAACATGCAATGGGACTTTTTCTTTCAAGTGTAATGCATCTTAAATTGGGAGATTGTTTAAACTTTTCTTAAATTGGTGACAAAGATACTTCCTTACCCAAAGATTTTTATTTCAAGGGATTGCCTAGCCAGATAATCACCCAGAGTGCTTTGGCTAATGGTATTAGGGAAAGGTTTAAGCAGACTCATATTACTACCATATATGAAGAGTGCATCCCTCATGGCTGAGGGCTGTAGCTCAGACCTCTACTTTTTTTGCTAGGAATTATTTTTGCCTGAAAAGTAGTAGAATTTGATGACCTTACTAGTTAATTTGAAATTATTTATTTTCCCTGTTGACTTTAGCATTTATATGTAAAAAAAGCAAGCATTTCAAACACCATCCTGTATCCTGGCTTCTGAATGAAAGCTTCTGAAAGGTTTGACTATTTTCAAGATTCTTCAAGCTATTTTTTCTGTATAAAAGATTTGATTATTTTCAAAATTCTTTAAGCTAATTTTTCCGTATTTCATTATAGGCTATTGCAGACCAAAGTGGTTTGAATCTTTCTCCAACTCTCAAGAGTATATTTCATGTTACCATTCAGCTTGAACTTTTGGTTAATGGGGAAATTCCTAAAGGGAAACTTGTGGGCAGAATTGAAGGTACAGAAATTAGGGTGGTTTTACACTGATAAAAAGAACTCTTTTTCCTACAGATCACTCGAAATTCTGCCATCTTTGGCTTCTTTTCCTATTCATTCAGTAAACCCTTCTTGGTTACTTTCAGCGGTGCTAGGTCTGAAGATTATAAATTGGAAATGTAAAGAGAAGTTATAGAGGATCTTGGCCCTCTGGAAATTCATAGTTCAGGGAAGGAAAAAGCACTATTGGTTAGTTCTCCAAAGAGTTGCATTTAAAAAATACAGTAGAAGCTATGAAGGATTCACCTGATTGCATTTGGGAAGAGTGGAAGATGAGGAAGGAGGATATCCTAGGTAAGTTCCAGAGAAAGACATGAGTAATTACTCTTAAGATTATTGTTAGTTGCTAGGGAAGGTTTTAGGGGGATTGTCATTCCTTCAGCAGAAGACACCCCCCTTTCTTTTTAAAAGACTTTGTATTAGTCGTTTGTTTTATAAGCCTGTAGTGAAACTCCCAAATTATCCATCAGAAGACATTTTTATTCCAGGTCCTCGTAGTTTCTACTCACGATTTTGTTAAACAATCATATTACATTCAAATAAAAGTGCAATGGAGAAAGAATTCTGATTTTTCAACCCTCTGCTTGTGAGATTTTTTTTTTTTTTCTTAAACTGTTTTTTTATATCTGGTGGAAGTAAAGACACCTTTCCACCCATATTGTGGGGAGGGACAAATTAGATTTGTTTATATTCAAGTTCTGTGGAAAAGGCCTTATCATTACTTTTCTTTCTGTGAGGTGACTTTCCTCCTCCTCAGGTGGTTGGTACTGATACCTACTTACATTTTGCTTTTCTCATTTGGCCCATTTAAAGAAAATTTCACAGGAAAAGCAAGGAGCAACTGCTCATATTATAGAATATTTTCCATTCCATCCTCTTCCTCATTTACCAGTCCCTCTCCTATACATATGTCCAAGGTGCAGCTAGAATAACTATGTGGAAAGGCAGCAGACCTTAGTGGTTGAAAAAATAAAAATCTAGTCTAGGTTCATATTTTGGCACCACTGCTTATTTTTTCCGAAGTTCTTATGACCCATTATAAACTCAGTTGTCAAATGAGAATAATGAGGCTTAGCTTGTGAGATTATATGTATAAGTGCAAATTTAATTCATAGAATAATTCCTAGTCCTGGTAACCAGCATTTATTGAATACTTATTGTTAACAAGAAAGTTCATCTTTTCATACTGAAGTTTTTATAGGTAAAATAGTGTGATATCTGGTATTGAAATCTCAAAAGAAAATTAAAAAACCCAAACCTGGAAAATTAAATGTTATAGCTTTAACAAAATGTAGCTAGATGAGGCTGAGTGATAGGTGCCTGGGTCTTCATTATACTATACTTTTGTATAGTTAGAACATTTACATATTAAAAGAATATTTTTATTTTTAAAAATTACATCTTTAGCTAGGTGTGGTGGCACACACCTGTAATCCCAGCTACTCTGGAGGCTGAGGCGGGAGGATTAAAATTTCAAGGCTACCTTGGCAACTTAGTAAGAATCTGTCTCAAAAAGAGCTGGGGATGTAGTTCAGTGGTAAGAGCGCCCCTGGATTCAATATCCAGTACCACAAAAATATATAAATTAGTTAATTAATTTTTAAAAATTAAAATTAGATCTTTTAGGGAATTTCTTCTGACGTCTAATGATTTTCAGCATCACAGACATTCTAAAATTTTCATAGGCTTCTAGCATTTCCATCTGTCTTCCAGGAATCCAGGATGATACGTGTGTGTGTGTGTGTGTGTGTGTGTGTGTGTGTGTGTGTGTGTGTTTTGCTGAGGATTGAATCCCAGGCTTCTACCACTGAGTTACCCAATACAAAGGTTATTGGCAAGGCAGTCTATCACTGAGTCTGGCCCCCTTTTTATTTTTTATTTTGAGGGTCTTGTTAAGTTGCCCAGGCTGGCCTTGACTTTGTAATTATCCTTCCTCAGCCTACCATGTAGCTGAGATTACAGGTGTGCACCCCCATGCCCATCAGATACTAAATTTTTGTGTCACTTTCTACTGCCCAGTAGTCATATATCTAAAGTCTTAAAATTTTGTACACATATTAAAAAGGGGGAATGGCTTATTCTTCATCTTTTTTTTTTTTTAAATAAAAAAAAAAAGTAGTACAGTACCTCTTGTGTTTCTTTTGAGATATTTAGAGCTGTTTTGCCTTGGAAAAGTTTAATTCTTCAGATTCTTATTAGACACAGAAAACTAGTAGGGGGCAAATTGAAAGGTAGTTCTTGTTAATTCATTCTGAATTCTTTCCATTGGGTTAGTCATCTTTTACTTTATCAATAATGTGTATATTATTGACACAGAATGTAATAAATCATCATTTAACTCCATTATTCTAATGTAGGCATACTTTCTTTTGTTTAATTTAGCGCCATATGGGGTTTTAATAACCCATCTACAAAATAAAAATATAGGGCTGGGGATGTGGCTCAAGCGGTAGCGCGCTCGCCTGGCATGCGTGCGGCCCGGGTTCGATCCTCAGCACCACATGCAGGCGAAGATGTTGTGTCCGCCGAGAACTAAGAAAAAAATAAATAAATGTTAAAATTCTCTCTCTCTCTCTCTCTCTGTCCCCCCCTCTCTCTCACTCTCTCTTTAAAAAAAAAATATATATATATATATAAATTCCTTCCTAGCATCTCTGCTACTAGTGAAAAACTTTATATGAAATTATTAGTTCTAGTTGGAAGGATCATTAAGATCTTCTCCTTAATCTCCTAACACATAAATCTGTTCTGTATATCTTTGCCAAATGACCATTCAGCCTTTGATCGAAGTTCTTATATACATAACCCATTATCATGAGGTAGGCCATTTATTGCTTTGAAAACTCTTAATTATTGGAAAGATTCCTTATAGTGGATCAGACTTGGCTTCCCTGTAATTTCAGGTGGTAGTTCTTAGTTTGTTGTCTAGGATTATTAAAAAAAAACTTTGCTCTTCCATTTTTTTATTCTTTCAGTTATTAGAAACAGTGATCTCTCTCCTACAAAGAAAAAAATTAAAATCACTTACCAATTCATTCTATAAAGTTAACATTTTGATAATTATGTTTCCTATAAGGTAGAATATATACAGGGAAATTAACTTATTTTGTAATCGCTTTCTTTATACTTAATGCATTTTAAGGACCTTTACACATTGAATATTCCACATTAAGATTTTTAATGATTACAAAGAGTTCTGTTACATAATTTATTCCATCTTGGATAATTAGGTTGTGTCCATTTTCATTAGTACTGCTGTAGTAAATATTCTGGACAATAAATGTTTATGTACAACTCTTATTTCTATAGGATGAATGCCTAGAAGTGGAATTGCTGGGTAAAGTATATAAACATTTTAAAAACTTTTGTTACATGTTACCAGATTGTCCTGCCCCCAAAAAATTGTATTAATTTTTACTGTCACCAGTATTGATAGGCAAATTTTAACATTTTGTTTTAATAATTAGTAAGGTTAAACATTTTTATGTTAATTGACAATTTATTTTTAATCATTATTTCTTAAAATCATCTAATATCTAGTCCATATTCCAGTTTTCACATTTGTCCCAAAATGTCTTTTTGTAACTTTGTTCAAATAGTATCTAATCAAGGTTCCCATGTTTAGTTTTTGTCTGCTTAATTTCTTTTAATTTAGGTCATTTGTTTTGTAGATTGTCCCACATTTTAAATTTTGTCTGATTGTTCCCTTGGTGGTGTTTAATTTGTTCCTCCATTCCCTGTACTTCTGTAAACTAGAAGCTGGGTCTAGTAACAGAATTAGACTCAGATTAAGATGTTGGATTGAAATAGTTCAGAACTGCTGTTAGGTATTCATCTTATATCAAATTAGGAGGCACTAATGACAGGTTGTTCCACTAATATTAATAATAATATTGTTGAGGTCATTAATTGCCATGAAATTCCAATGTAAATTACATTTTTCCTCTTTGTAATTAGTCATTTGTGGGGTGATATTTTGGTACCATATGAATATCCTGTTTCCAGCAAACTATTTACCTAATGATTTGAGCATTCATTGATGATCTTTGCCTGAATGAGCTACTATACTGGGTGTTGCATAGAAAATGCTTATTTTCTAAATATATCATTTCTAGTACAGTTATCAGCTTGCCTGCCTCCATCCTTTTTTCCCTCCCTTCCCTCTTTTTTCTGATATAATAAAGTATTACTATGTTGCCCAGACTGGCCTTAAACTCCTGTGCTTAAGCCATCTTCCTGACTTAGCCTCTCAGGTAGCTGTGCTGTACTATTCCTGGATAAGGATTTTTTTTTTTTTTTTTTTTTTTTTTTTTTTTTTTTTTGGTACTAGGGATTGAATCCAGTAATTCTCAACCACTGAGCCACATCCCTAGCCCTTTTTTAAAATTTTGAGACAAGGTCTCACTAAGTTGCTGGGG
This sequence comes from Urocitellus parryii, assembly GCF_045843805.1. NCBI lineage: Eukaryota > Metazoa > Chordata > Mammalia > Rodentia > Sciuridae > Urocitellus > Urocitellus parryii. Next base: position 20,175,925 of record NC_135541.1, read on the forward strand.
CTGGCTTTGAACCCACGATCTTCCTGCTTTAGCCTCCCAAGCCACTGGGATTATAGGTGTGTGCCACCAGGCCTAATTCTACTTTTTTTTTTTTTTAGATATCACTGTGAACTCATGTATTTTTTTTTTTTCTTTTTTAATAACTTACTTGGGTCATGGACTAAACCTAGGGACTTTCACATGCTAAATATGTATTCTAGCTCTGAACTATATCTCCAGTGCTCATGGATTTTTAAAAAATTATTATAATCAATTATAGTTTTTTTTGATATTCATTTTATTTCAAACTGGCTCTGTTCTCATGATGCCGTTGTTTTTTTTAATTGTTAAAAATGATAACATAAAATTTGCCATCTTTTTTTTTTTTTTTTTTTTGGGTACCAGGAATTAAACCCAGGAGCTCTCAACCACTGAGTCACATCCCCAGCCCTTTTTTCTATTTTATTTAAAGACAGGGTCTCACTGAGTTGCTTAGGGCCCCACTAAGTTGCTGAGGCTGGCTTTGAACTCTCAGTCCTCCTGCTTCATCATCCCAAGCTGCTAGAACTATAGGCATGCACTACTACATCTGGCAAAATTTGCCATATTGGGTTTTTATTGCCTTTTTTATGGTTTTGGAGTTTGAACCCAGGCTGTTGTATGTTCTATGTAAGCATTCTGACACAGGTTCTTGCTGAGTTTCCCAGGTTGGCCTCAAACTTCAGATCCTCTTGCCTCAGCCTCCTAAGTAGTTGGGAGTAGACTTAGGCACCACCACACCCTGCTCTTTTTTTTTTTTTTTTTTTGTACTAGGGATTGAACTCGGGGGCCCTCAACCACTGAGCCACATCCCCAGCCCTATTTTGTAGTTTATTTAGAGACAAGGTCTCACTGAGTTGCTTAGAGCCTTGCTTTTGCTGAGTCTGTCTTTGAACTCTCGATCCTCCTGCCTTAAACTCCCGAGCCACTGGGATTACAGGTGTGTGCCACCATGCCCAGTACTCTGCTTCATCTTAACCAGCTTTAAAGGGTTAAATATGTAACACTACAGTTCAGTAGTATTACATATGCGCACATTGTTGTGAAACAGATCTGCAAAACTTTTTCATCTTGCAAATCTGAAATTCCATATCCATTATACAAAAATTACACTCCTCCCTATCCCTAGTGTAAGTGGAATCATACAGTATTTGGATTTCTTATTTATTTATTTATTTGTGTGTGTGTGTACTAGTTTATATCACTTAATGTCTACAAGATTCATTCATATTGTGGCATATACAGGAATTTCTTCTCTTTTAAGGCTATTCCATTTTTATATGTATACCACATCTTGTTTATCCATTGATCTGGAAGTAACATTCATGTTACTTCCACCTCTTGGCTCTTACGAACAGAACTGCTGTGAACATGGGTCTACAGATATCTCTGAGACCTTGCTTTATATTCTTTTTGGATATATATCCAGAAGTGGGATTGCTGGATCATATGTTAGTTTTATGTACGTATGTATTTTTAGTAACCTCCATACTGTGTTTGTAAGGCAGTTGTATCATTTTATAGTCCCAACAGCATTGTACAAGAGTATGTTTCCCCATCTTTGCAACACTTGTTTTTTGTTTTTTTAGTAGCAGTTATCTTAATGGGTGTTAAGGTAGTGTTTATTGTTTGTGTTACAAATAAATAAATATTGTTCATTGCAAAGCCAAGTAGTGTCTTACAGTTCCATTTTCTTAAATCATTCCTTTTTCTGGAGTTGTTAATTGCCTCATTATTTTTATAATAAGAGTATATATGAATATATCCTTATTTTTAAAAAATGAATATGAATTTAATGAACTTATGTTCTAATCAGTGTTACCCTTCTCTCTCCATAAATACTCAAACATACCAGTAATCTATCTACCAACTCCTAATTTTTTTTTTTTTCTGGAGTTCTCCTTCTCAGAATACTCTGTTATTCAAATCTGCATTGTTTGTTTCTTAGCCCTGCTACAGAGCTGTCATCTAGGATTTGCCTTTGCTGCCCTCCTAGATTGAATTATGTTTCCTAGATCCTTTGTTTTTCTCTTTCTTAATCTTTGGTTTTAGTACCAGAGATTTGGAATTAGAATTAGTTTTAGTACCAAAAATTTGGTAAGAATTGATAAGAAGGGAATTTCTAATAAAGGGAGCATAGGAGATTAAAAATTTTTTTTTAGGTCCTTACACATCTAAAAATTATTTTATTCCAATACTTGATTGATAGTTTGGTATAGAACACTATGTTGCAAGTCATTTTTCCTTGGAAATTTAAAGATGTACATGCACGCATTACTGTTTAAAAGTCTGTTGTTAATTATTTCCTTGTATGTGACCTACTACTTTTTTCTCTAGAAGTTCTTAAGATTTTTTTTTTAATATTTTTAATTATAGATGGATACAATACCTTTATTTTGTTTATTTTTTTAATGTGCTGGGGATTGACCCAGTGCCTCACACATGCTAAGTAAGCATTCTAACCACTGAGCCACAACCCCAGCCCCAAGATCTTCTTTTTATCCATTGTATTCTAAAATTTTGTACAGATTATTGAGATATCTTGGTGCTGAGGGGTTTTTTTGTTGTTGTTGTTGTTTTGTTTTTTCTTTCTTTCTTTTTTGGTTCTTGTTTTCCCCTCACATTCCTTATGCTACTTATTGGATCTTTTAATGTGGGATATGTATCCTTCAATTCTGAGGTTTTTTTGTGTGTGTTACTGAGGATAGAACCCAAGGCCTATAATGTAGGAGACAAGTGTTCAACCACTGAGCTACATCCCCCGCCCTTCTTCATTTTATTTTAAAACAGGGTCTCTTGCTAAATTGCTGAAGCTGGCCTTGAACTTGCAACCCTCCTGCCTCAGCCTCTGGAGTAGCTGGGATTACAGGCGTGCACTATCATGCCTGTCTACTTGCATGTTTTGGGTCATTGTTTCCTCTCTATATTATCTGTTCTCTCCTTCTCCTGTTAAATATTGAGACTTCGAGGACTGATCTTCTAAGTTCCTTTTTTTTTTTTTTCTTGTTCTTCCTCTGTCTTTATTAGACTCGATAGACTATTTTCTCAACCTTTTCATCTTGTTCATTTCTACATTTACATTAATGATTTCTTTTTCTTTTTTTTGTGATAGTAGGGATTGAATCTAGGGGCTTCATGCATGCTAGGCAAGTGCTCTAACACTGAGTTACAATTTCATCCCATACTTTACATGCTTTAAGTATATAGTTTTTCAAGTTTTGATGTATACACCCATGAAATTACCATTAAATTTAAGATTCAGACCCCCAAATTCCTTCATGTACCTTTATAATTCTTCCCTTCTACCTTTTTCCCTGCCCCCTCCCAATTCCAGACAACCATTGATCTGCTGTCACCATAAATTATATTTTCTAGAGTTTTGTTAAAGAAAAAAAAATGGAATCATACAATGTGTACCTCTTCTTCTCTGAGCCTGGCTTTCTTCTCATAGCATTTTTTATTTTTTCATTGAGCATGCTTGTCGAGTGCTCTATCACTAAGCTACATTCACAGCCCAGCATAATTATTTTGAAGTTTATACGTACTGAGATTTAAGTTAAAAAAATCAATGGATCATATGGTAAGTGTGTGCTCAGCTTTTTAAGATACTACCAAAATGTTTTCCAGAATGAATGTATCATTTTATATTCCTACCAGCATTGTATGCATTCCAGTTGCTCCCATCCTTAGAAACACTTGAAACAGTATTTTTTTTCCTAATTTTTTTTTTTTGTTGTAGAAAAATAGACACAGCATACATATTGACCTTCATTTTTTACTCCCCTGCCTTTTTTTTTTTTGCCATTGTAAGCTATATCATCCAATGGTATTAAGTATCTTCATATTATTATGCACCTATCATCATATCTCAAGAACTTTTTTGTCTTGCAAATGTTAAGCTCCATCTATATTTATTAAACCATAGGTCTTCATCCCTGCTTCCCCCAGGTTCTTGCAAGCACCCTTTGTCTTTATGAATTTTGACAATTCTAGGAAGACTAATGATACAGTATTTTTCATTTTATGACTGGCTTTCTCTAAGCATAATGACCTCAAGGTTCATCCATGTTGTAGCACATATCAAAATTTTAAGACTGAATAGTATTTCAGGATATGTAATATCACATTTTTAATATCCATTCATCTATCATTTGGACACTTGAGTTGCTTTTAACTTTTAGCTATTATGAACATTGCTGCTACATATCTGGGTCTACAAATATCTCTTTGACACCCTGCTTTCAATTCTTATGTATACAGCTGTATCACATGGTAATTCTATTTTTAATTTGTGTGTGTGTGTATGAGTGGTGTTGGGGATCAAACCGAGAGCCTCTTGCATGCTAGGCAAGTACTCTAAACCTCAGCTATATCCCAGCCCTATTTTTAATTTTTTGAGGAACTGCCAAACTGTTTATCCACAGCAGCTGCACCATTTTATATTTCCGCCAATGCACAAAGGTCCCAATTTTTCCACATCCTTGCCAACATTTGTTACTTTTATTTGGTACTGAGGATTGAACCAAAGAATGCTTTACCAATGAGCTGGATCCTAGCCCTTATATTTTTTTATTTTGAGCCAGAGTCTTGCTAAGTTTTTTATGGCCTCACTAACTTGTGGAGGTTGACCTTGAACTTGGAATCTTCCTCCAGCTTCCCACTGCATTGTGGTTTTAATTAGCATTTCCCTAAGGACTGACAATGTTAGGTACCTGTTCATGTACTTATTTGCCATTTGTGTATCTTCCTTGGTTAGAGATCTTTTGCCCATTTCCTCCCAGTCTGTGGCTTGTCTTTTTTTTTTTTTTTTTTTTTTTTGGTACCAGTATTGAATTCATGGCATTTCACCGCTGAGCCACATCCTCAGCCCTTTTTATTTTGAGACAGTCTCCCTAAATTGCTTAGGCCTCCACTAAGTTATCAAGGCTGTCTTTGAACTTGTGATCCTCTTTCCTCAGCCTCTTGAGCTGCTGGGATTATAGGCATGCACCGCCATGCCCTGCTGGCTTGTCCTTTTTTAAAAAAAATATTTTTAGTTGCAAATTGACACAATATCTTTTCATGTATTTATTTTTATATGATGCTGAGGATCAAACCCAGTGCCTCACACCACTGAGCTACAGTCCCAGCCCCTTCTTTCTTCTCTTTAACAGTGTCTTTTTTTTTTTTTTTTTAATTTAAAATAATTTGTTTTAGTTGTAGTTGGACACAATTACCTTTATTTTATTTTTGTGTGGTACTGAGGATTGAACCCAGGGCCTTGCCCGTGCCAAGCAAGTGCTCTACCGCTGAGCCACAACTACAGCCCCTCTTAACAGTGTCTTTTAAAGAACAGAAGTTTTAACTGAGCAGTGACACACATCTGTAATGCCAGCAACTCTGAGGCTGAATAAGGAGAATTGCAAGTTTGAGGCCAGCATTAACAACCTAGTGAGACCCTGTCTGAATATTGAAAAATAAAAGGGACTTGGAATGTAGGTAGCTTAGTGATAAAGCACCCCTAGGTTCTATCCCCAAGACCATAGAAATAAGTAAATAAATAAATATGATTTTAGCTGGTGTTGTGCATGCGTTATATTAATGACTTGGGAAGCTGTAGCAAGACGTTCTTAAATTTAAGGCCAGCCTCAGCATTTTAGTTATATCCTGTCTCAAATATTAAAAAGGGCTGGAGATATAGCTCAATGGTAGAGCGCCTCTGGGTGCAGTACCCATTACCAAAAAGAAGAAGAAATTTAATTGAGTTTTGACTATTGATTTTGAATTCTGCAATCTTACCTAAATTCACCCATTAGTTTTACTAATCTTTTATAGATTCCGTCAGATTTTCTACATAGATGATTTGTTGTCTGCAAAATAAATACATTTTTACTTGTTTCTATCTAACTTGCATATCATTTGCTTTTCTTGTCTTACTGCACTCCACTACAATGCTGAATACGAGTAAAGAGATTGTTACCTTGTCTTTGAAAAATATTGAGTCTTTCCCCATTAACTCTTGTGGCCTATAGGTTTCTCTTGGATATTTTTTCTTTTTCTTTTCTTTTTTTTTTTTTTTTGTGTGTGTGTGTGTGTGTGCGTGTGTGTGGTACTGGGAGTCCCACCTAGGACCTTGCACTTTTGTGTATATTAGATAAGTGCTCTACCATGCAGCTATGTCTCAAGTATTTAAAAAAGTATATTTTGGCACAGGGTCTTGCTGAGGTACCTAAGCTGCCCTCAAACTTGTGATTCTCATGCTTCAGCTTCTTGAATAGCTGGGATTACAGGTGTGTTACAGTGTTGTGCCAGCTCTATTTCTTTGATTTATATTCTGATTTTTATTTTATTTTTGTTTTTTATTTGTGGTGCTGGGGTTTGAACCCAGGGTCTCATGCATTCAGGGCAAATGCTGCACCCTAGCCCACTATTCTGATGTTTATTATTTCCTTTCTTCTGCTTACTAATTTCTTTAGATGGTTGCTGAGGTTATTGATTTGAGACTTCTGATTTAGTGAGGGATATTAGGAGCAAGAGGAACTAAAATCAAAAAGTCCACCTGCTTTGTGTATCTGAAAGTTTGCCTTGACTTTTTTTTTTTTTTAAAAAAATCAAGTTTATTAAGGTATACTTTACATGAAATAAATGCACCCATTTTAAGTGTACATTTTGGTAAGTTTTGACACATGTATGCACCTGTGAAGTTAACCACAATAATCAAGATTGGTAGAATGTTGCCTCCCTATTCTCCCTGAAATTTCCTGTGTTCTCCAAGTTTATCACTCTGGTCCCTGTCTCCACCCTAGCACTGGGAAAGCATTGATTTTTTTTTTTTTTCCTTTGTTCCCCTATAGTTTAGATTTGTCTTTTCTAGAATTTTATATAAATGGGATCATACAGTAAGTTTTCTTTTGTGTCTGGTTTATCTTACTTGGGACAATGTTTTTGAGATTTATCCATGTTTGTTTTTCCATTGCTGGGGATGGAACCTAGAGCCTCAAGCATGCAAACCAAGTCCTCTATCACTGAACTATACCCCCAGTCTAGTGGTTCTTTACTTTTACTGCTGAATTTTCTATTTTCCTGTTTTAATGTGCCACAGTTTAATCTGGTTACATGTTGATGAATATTTGTGTTAGTTGTGTTTGGCTATTATTAATAAAGAATCTATGAACATTCCTACATGAGTTTTCGTGTCTACGTGTGTCTTCATTTCTTAAGTTAAATAATTAGAATTACTAATTTATATATAGTTTCATTTTACAAGAACTGCTAAACAATTTTTTCAAAGTTTTTTTATACAAATTTTTGTGACTTTTATAAAGACTTAGGGGATATTTTGTTTCTTTTCTTTTTTGGCATATGGATATCCAGTTGTCCTAGACCATTTATTAAAAGAATAATCTTCAAGACATTGTGGCACAGACCTATAATCCCAGTGGCTTCAGAGGCTGAGGCAGGAAGATTGCAAGTTCAAAGCCAGCCTCAGCAATTTAGTGAGGCCCTAAGCAATTTAGTGAGACCCTGTCTCAAAATAATAAATAAAAAGGGTTGGGGAATAAATAAAATAATAACAAAGGTTGGCTCAGTGATTAAGCACCCCTGGGTTCAATATCTGGTACTAAAAAAAAAAAAAGATCCTTTTTTTAGCTGGGTTCAGTAGCAAATGCCTGTAATCCCAGTAATTTGGGAGGCTGAGACAGGAATATCACAAATTTGAGGCCAGCCTCAGCAAATTAGCAAGGCCCTCAGCAACTTAGTAAGACTCTTTCTCAAGATAAAAAATAAAAAAGACTGGGCATGTAGCTCATTGGTAAAGTGCCTCTTGGTTAAATGCCTGGTATGCCGGGTGTGGTGGTGCATGTGTGTAATACCAAGTGTTTGGGGAGGCTGAGGCAGGGGGATTTCAAGTTTAAAGCCAACCTCACCAACTTTGCAAGGCCCTAAACAACTTAGTGAGACCCTGTCTCTAAATAAATACAAAAAAAGACTGAGTGGTTGAGTGTCCCTGAGTTCAATCCCTGATACAAACAAAAACCAAAACCTATCCTGTCCATAGGTTTATATCTGAATTATCTGTTCTGTTCCATTGATACATATGCCTGTTCTTTTGCTAGTATCACACTCTTGATTACCAGAACTTCATATTAAATCTTGAAATTGTTTTAGTCCTTTGGATTTCCATTCTTGTTACGAATCCGCTCATCATTTTGTTTGAAATACTGGGTATTTCATTGCTATTGTTGTGAATCTATAAATCAGTTTTGGGAGAATTGACATAACAATATTGAACTGTGAACGAGATATATTTCTCCATTTATGCATGCATTTAATTTTTTAATTTTTAATTTTATTCTAATCAGTTATATACATAACAGCAGAATGATCTTCTGTTCATTGTACACAAACAGAGCACAATTTTTGACTTCTCTGATTTTACCCAAAGTAGGGTTCAACACCATTTGTGCAATCATACGTGTACCTAGGGTAATGATGTTCATCCCCTTCCACCATCTTTCCTACCCCCATGACCCCTCCCCCGCTGCACTTAATTTCTCTTAGCAGTGTTGAACAGGTCTTAACATGTGTCTTGCTAAATTTATTCATGAGTATTATTTGTTTTGTATGTGGTGCTGAGAATCACTGAAACCCAGTGCATCACTCATGCTAGGCAAGTGCCCTACCATTGAGCCCTAGCCCCTGTAAATAATATTTTTTAAAGTTTCTATTTCCAGTTGATTATTGCTAGTATACAGAAATTTAATTGATTTTTTTTTTACTTTATATTATACAAACCATACTAAATTTTTCTTCTACTTTTAAGAGATTTTTCAGCATTTGGTATGTTACCTATAACATTGGTATATTATCTGTAAATAAAGGTAGTTTCTCTCTTTCTAGTTTATAAGCCTTTTTTCTTGTCTTATTGTATTGGCTAGAATCTCTAGTACATTAAGCATGATATTAGCTATAAGTTTATTATAAGTGCCCTTTATTGGGTTGAGGAAACCCCTTTCTACCCTTCTGTTTGTAGAGCTTGTTTGTTTGTTTGTTTTAATACATCTTTTTTTTTTTTTTAGAGAGAGAGAATTTTTTAATATTTATTTTTTAGTTTTTGGCGGACACAACATCTTTGTACGTGGTGCTGAGGATCGAACCCGGGCCGCACGCATGCCAGGCGAGCGCTCTACTGCTTGAGCCACATCCCCAGCCCCTGTTTTAATACATCTTTGTTTATTTTTATGTGGTGTTGAGGAGTAAACCCAGTGCTTCACATGTGCAAGGCAAGCACTCTGCCACTGAGCCAACAACTCCAGCCCTATTTATAGAATTTTTATTTGTGATTTTTTTATCATGAATGAGTGGTTAATTTTGTCAGGTACATTTTTTTCTGCATTTATTTAGAAGGTCATAATAGTGTTTTTCCTTTATTCTGTGTACCTTACAGTTTTTGAGTTTTTAATTATTAGGCTAACTTGCATTCATGGGATTAACTCAGGTGTTTTTTTGGGGGGGTACTGGGGATTTAATTTAGGGGTACTTGACCACTGAGCCACATCCCCAGCCCTATTTTGTATTTTATTTAAAGACAGGGTCTCACTCACTGAGTTGCTTAGCATCTCACCATTGCTGAAGTTGGCTGTGAACTCTCAATCCTCCTGCCTCAGCCTTCTGAGCCGCTGGGATTACAGGCATGCACTACTGTGTTCAGAACTCACTTGGTTTTAATGAATTGTCCTGAATTCACTTTGCTAATACTTTTTGTTTGTTTGTTCGTTCGTTCGTTCATTCATTCATTCATACATTTCAGTACTAGGAATTTCAGTACTAGGAATTAAACTCAGGGATGTTCTACCACTGAGCTACATCCCCTATCCTTTTTATTTTTTTGTTTTGAGATGTGGGGACTTGGCTAAATTGTTCAAGCTAACAACTTCCAATCCTCTTGCCTCAACTTCCTGTTAGCTGGGATTACAGGCATGTACCACCATACCTGGCTTGCTAATAGCTTTTATAAAAGGAATTTTGTTATTGATTTTGAGGAGCATTCGTCTTTAGTTTTTGTCTGCTTTAAGTGTTATGGTAATTCTGGCTTTTTATTTTTTGGTACCAGGGATTAAACCCAGGGGCTTTAATCACTGAGCCACATCCCCAGCCCTTTTATTTTTTCTTTAGAGACGGGGTCTCACTAAGTTGCTTAGGTCTTCACAAAGTTGCTGAGGCTGGCTTTGAACCTGTGATCCTCCTACCTCAGCCTCCTGAGCTGCTGGGCATTACATGTGTGTGCCACTGTACCCAACCCTATAGTATGTAATAAAAGAGGGGTGTTCATATCTTTGACACTAATTGTGGCTTTGTATCTTCTCTTAGTTCTGCCAGTCCCCACCCTCCTACCCCACCCCCACCCCCAGTGCTGGGGATGGAACCCAGGGCCTTGTACATGCCAGGCAAGCATTCTGCCTCTGAGCTGCACCTCCAGCTCCTCCTCATGTATTTGAAACTGTGCTATTGGATGCATATACATTTAGAACACTTACATGGTCTTGATAAATTGATCCCTTTATTATGATGAACTATTTCTTTTTACCTCTGTCTTATTCATTGTTTGATAGTCTACATTGAAATTAACATAGCCATTCCTGCTTTCTTTTGATTAACATTTGCATGATATGTGTTTTCATCATTTTACCCTGTGCCTTTAAGCATAGCTTATACACAGTTTATAGCTGGGTCTGTTATCTTTTAAAATATATACAATCTCAGTTTTTTAACTGGAATTTTAGTCCACATTTAGTGGTTATCTAATATGGTTGGTATTAAAACTACCATCTTGCTACATTTTTTTTCTGTGTATTCTTTATATTTTATTTCATCATTTCCTAGCTCTCTTTATTTTTGAGTACTCCATTTTATCTCCACATTTCCCTTACTACCTATACCTCTTTGTTGTAATTGTAGTGGTTGTTCTTAGGTAGTAGAGAAAAGCTTTTGGATTGAAGATATCAAGAGTATTTTGGTTTAGGTGGATAATATCTATACATAACCATATTAAAATTAGAATTAATAAATTATTAAAATATGAGTGCATTTTAAAATAACAATAGGCCCACTGCATGTTAATATATGTGATTTTATTTAAAAAACAAAACCCAAAAAACCTCTCCCTAAAAAGCTTTCTTAGCCTTTGTTCAATTGATATAATGTTGTGTCGTGTTATTTGTCAAGATCTTCACCTTACCTGAGATAAGGCTCTGCCTCTTATGTTATTCCATGTTAGAATGACAAAATAGGCTAGACTTGAACTCATTTAAAGTTATGTTCAGGGCTGGGGATGTGGCTCAAGCGGTAGCGCGCTCACCTGGCATGCGTGCAGCCCGGGTTCGATCCTCAGCACCACATACCAACAAAGATGTTGTGTCCACCGAGAACTAAAAAATAAATATTAAAAATTCTCTCTCTCTCTCTCCTCTCTCACTCTCTCTTTAAAAAATAAAAATAAAAAAAAAATAAATAAAGTTATGTTCAAAAAATCCATTTTTAAAATACACACAGAATGTACCAACCTTTTTATTTTGTCTATTTGTGTGGTACTGAGGATCGAACCCAGTGCCCCACGCAAGTGCTATACCACTGAGCCACAACCTCAGCCCCAAAAGATCAATTTTTTTTTAAATTTTCCTTTTTGGGGGGGGCTGGGGATGTGGCTCAAGTGGTAGCACGCTCGCCTGGCATGTGTGCGGCCCGGGTTCGATTCTCAGCACCACATACAAAGATGTTGTGTCCGCCGAAAACTAACTAAATATATACTCTCTCTCTTAAAAAAAAAAAAAGAAAATTCTCTCTCTCTCTCTCTCTCTCAGAGTCTGTCTCTCTCTCTTAAAAAAAATAAATTTTCCTTTTTTTTTAATTTTTGAAAATATTTTAAATAATTGTTAAATATTTTTGCATTAAAATTTATATAGAGCACAATTTTTCACATCTCTGGTTGTACACCAAAAGATTAATTTTTGTTTTTAAGATGACTGTGATCTCAATGGGATATAATATAACTAAGTAAAGGTTTAGGATTATTAAAAACAACAACAACAACAACACTTTCCATAGCTACTTGCGGTGGCACATCTGTAATCCCAGTGGCTTGGGAGGTTAGGCAGGAGGATTGCAAGTTCAAAGCCGGCCCATTTAGGGAGATTACATAAGAAAATTTTCAAGTATCTTTAATGTCTGACTTCACGAGACTGCAGATTTTTCTACATGATTGTGCAGATTGTGCATTCCCTAATATATCGTATAGCCTCTGGAAAATGCTACCATACACTTGTGAGATAATGCAAATGGAAAAGACAAATAACATCTTAGTTTTGTTATGAAAATAATTTTGACCTTTTGAATCCTCAGAAGGGTCTTGGGATCCCAGGGATATTTGGACACACTTTGACTGTTGCTCTGTGTTTGCAGTATGCATCTTTGACTTATCATAGTCTCTCTTTAAATAACATTACTTAACATATAATTTAAGGTCCTGAGAAGATATACTTCCAAGCTTACTTTTTTGTGTATGTGTTATTGTTTTTATACACTTTTTATACATATATTATACAGCTCTTCAATATTTTTTGCCATAATCAATTATCTTTTAATGTTTTATTATTGTATTACACCTATATATGATAGTGGCATTCATTAAGGAGTTTTTGGGTTTTTTTGAGATGACGTCTCTCTATGATACCCAGATTGGGCCTCAAAACTCCTGTGCTCAAGCCATCCTCTTGCCTTGCCTCAGCCTCCTAAGTAGCTTGGAATACAGGTACACATCACCACGCCTGGCTTAAAGACTATTTTATTTATTTATACATACATACATACATTCTACGGATTTAACCAGGGGTACTTTACCCCTGAGCTATATTCACAGCACTTTTTAATTTTTATTTTGAGGTATGATCTCAGTAAGTTGTTTTGGGCCTTGCCGAATTGCTGAGAATGGCCTCAAACTTGTAATCCTCCTGCCTCAGTCTCCAAGTCACTGGGATTACAGGTGTGTGTTACCTTGTCTAGCTTTTAAAAACTTTTTAAAATGGGAATAGTCCACTGTATTTGCTCACATATTTACCATTTCCAGTGCTTTTGATTTTGATCCCTTTTCTATAGACTCAAATTTCCATCTGGTATTATTTTCCTTTTGCCTGTGGAGTTCCTTTTTTTTGTGTGTGTGTGTGTGCAGGTCTATGGGTGGTATAGTCTCTTCTTTCTTGTATTTAGAAGTGTTGCTGGGGCAGTGGTGCAAACCTGTAATCCCAGCAACTATCAATTCCAGGCCAGCATTAGCAATTTAGTGAGAACTTGTCTCAAATAAAAAGGACTGGGAATATAGCTCAGTGTCAGAATGCCCCTGGGTTCAATCCCCAGTACCAAAAAACGGGGGGCGGGGGTAGTGTTTGTTTTGGGGGCTGGGGATGTAGCTCAGTGGTAAGACTGCTTGCCTCGAATGTGGAAGACCTTGGGTTGCCTCGAATGTGGAAGACCTTGGGTTTGATCCTTAGCATGGAAAAAAAAAAGTATTTTACAAACTGTAAAGTTTCACTCATCCCAATTGATCCCTCAGGGATCACATTCTGAATAGGATTTTTTAGTGTTATTTTGTGTTTGTTTTTTGTGGTACTGGGGATTGAACCCAGGGCCTTGTTCATGCTAGTAAGTGCTCTTCCACTAAATGCACCCCTGGTGCTTTTTATTTTATTATGAGACAAGGGTCTTGCTAAGTTACCCAGGCCAACTTGTAATTTTTGATCCTCTCCTCGGCCTCTTGAGAAGCAGGGATTATAAATGTGTGCCACCACATCCAGCTCTGAATAGATTTAACAAAATTGTTTTATATATTTTGCCCAGTTTCTAGTTTCTTACAGTGGGTGGTTAAATCGCCCATTCATTTTGACTAGAAGTGGAAGTCTTGTTTTGATTTTTATTGAAGATCATAAGCAGCAGTGGTTATATAAATTCTGATTCTGCATTTGCCAGGATTTCTGAGGACATTGTATATCGTTCAGTATCCCCTCTATAATATAGCACTTCAGCAATGAGCTGTATAATAGGTTTTTGTTTTTTTGTTTTGTTTTGTTTTTACTTTTTGCTTTGTGTGCAAAGAGAACCAGTCAAGATTTGTATCATTAGTTTTATTGAGGTAGAGTTGACATGTTTGCATTCCTGCTTTCTACTATTTTTTTTTCTTTTTATTCCTCCTATTTTGCTTTCTATTTATAAAAGCAGTAGTCTATGCCCCTGGATCAAATTTTTTCTCTTTCCTTCTTCATTCCCTTTTGTTCCCTTTTCTGTATTAGGTATTTTAGATTACATGAAGTAGAAATATTATAATTACTTTTAAATAACTGAGTTTGAAAGATTTACAAAAAAAAAAAAAAAAAGACTCTCAACAGCATAGACAGGCCTCAGTGAAAGGAATCAGCCATAGAGCCAAACTCCTTGTCCCCTCAGAAATGGGTGACTCTCTTTTCATATTTTCCCTAATTTGTCTCTATGGACAGAGCCTCTGCTGCTCTATTAGCTCTCTGTAGGGACGACTCTCCTAGAATCCTGGGTGCTATTCTTTCTCTCCTGCTCTTTCATCCTCTTTACTAAAGCTGACATTCCAAAGGAGAGTGTCTGATTCATTTAATGACCTGTTGTGCCAGGCCACCTTCTAGTCATTAGCAGTTGAGAGATACTCTGTTCTTTGATCATGTACCACACTTCACTAACTGGAGTCGTGGTACAAAGTATGCCAGCCTATAAAACTTTTGTAATAGCAGACACTCAGGATTATCCATTCTCCTCTCCTTATGATATAGTAATTCACTTTTTAATTTATTAAGAACAATTATTAAATTGACTTTTCCCTTAAACCAGTCAACTTTATAATTATAGATTAAGACTTGTATGAATTACTGATCTCATTCCTAAAATGTTGGGGGTAGTCATCTTAATTTTTATTCTTAGGCACAAAACAAAGGACAGTTTTCAGTACCTTTTAGCTGCAACTTAAAATAAACACATGATACTGATTGTTGGTCCAAGAAAGCCCATCTGTTAAGAGACTGTGAAGAGAAAATTTAAATGTTCCCATTCTTGTTAGCATCTCTAAATTTGGAGGAAGAAGAGGTTGAAGCTATGAGCTTAAATGAGGCTTTTGGATTTTCACCCCTACCTGGGTTTGAATTCTGGCTTTACCATTTCCTAGTGATAGATGATTATGTTTTCTAAACTTTATGGTTTACTCATGAATAGGAAAAAAATTAAAAAAAAAAAAAACACCATGGATGGAGGTGCGGTTGTGCCCCAGCAGTAGAGCACGTACTCTATGGGTTCGATCCTCAGCACCACATAAAAATAAATAAATAAAATAAAGGTATTGTGTCCAACTACAACTAAAACAACAACAATAATAAAATTGTATTTTTAAAAATCACTATGGGGGGATGTGGCTCAAGTGGTAGTGCGCTCGCCTAGCATGCATGAGCCACTGGCTTCGATTCTCAGCACAACATAAAATCAAAATAAAGATATTGTGTCCACCTAGAACTAAAAAAATATTTTTAAAAAAACACTATGGTTGTTAGACTTCAGTAATAGAATATCTGTAAAGCATTTAGCAGAGCCTGACATATAAGAAGTACTTAATATATTAGCCCATCATCTCTAGATCATTATGTCTTATTAATATAAGAGTTACTATAGTCTTAACAGTAAGCTCTTAGTGCAAATGAAAAAAAAAAAAAACCTAACATTTCTTTTTTTTTTGTTTTGTTTTGTTTTAAATTGGGAATTGAACCCAGGAGTACTTCACTAACCACTGAATTACATCCCCAGTTTCTTTTTCTTTCTTCGGTACCAGGGGTGCTTAGCCACAGAGCCACATCCAATCCTTTTTAATTTGAGACTAGGTCTTGTTAAGTTGCTTTTAGAGCCTTGTTAAATTGCTGAGGCTGGCTTTGAACTTGCAGTCCTCCAGCCTCAGCCTCCTTTTTCTCTGCCTATTATCTCTTTGTTTGTTTGTTTGTTTTTGTGGTGCTGGGGATTGAACCCAATGCCTCAAGCATGTGAGGCGGGCGCTCTACCACTGAGCCCCAGCCCAAGCCCTCTATTTATAATTTTTAGCAGTTTTGTCTGTGAGATGGGGAAACAAGATTGTTGGGGAAAAAAAAGTTAATGAAAAAAATATGTAAAGCACACAAGAGAATGCCTGATATGTGGTAAATAGGTATAAATTGCTATTGCTTGACATTGACTCCTAGCAGTTGAATATTTAAATAGCAGACTCCTGTGGCCAAATGGGCTAGTCTTTTCATTGTTGAATATAAATTTGTTTCTTTATAGCAAGTTTATAGTATACCTTGTCCCCACTCCCTGGGCAGTCTTGTAGAATCCAGATGTTAGAAATGAGTGAGCTGAAGGACATGGTCTACAAATAATCTGTGTTTTCATTTTGATGGACACAGAATTTCTGTTGCCAGCCCTCATTTGGTGGTGCTTTGACAGGAAAAATGTCTTGAAATTTTTACAAAACTGATTTTTTTCCCATTCCCACTGAAATGTCCTTTTTGGAAGATTAGAGGTGCTAGCAATGTGAGAGTAGGGTATAAGAAAGGCAATTTGAATTGAGACTTTGGGTTTTAGCTCAACAAATCCAGCAGGCAAGGAAATTTTAAAAGTTTTGAAAAGAGTCTTGCTGTTTGTTGAAGCTGGCCTGGAATCCCAGGCTCAAGTGATCTTGTCTCGGCTTTCCTAGTAAAACTAGGCATGCCCCACTGCCCCGAGCTCTGGCAAGGCATTTCCTAATCTGTCACTTCTTTTAAAGGGAAAACTCATTTTGGATTTATGTTCCTTTAAGGAGTAAGAGTAATATTTTCTTTCCATTTTTAGGTTAAATAGTCTTGTCAGTGTGTTTATTGATTATTTGCATTACTTGAGAATTGTCTATTCATGTCCTAAATCTTTTTGTGTGTGTGTGTGTGTGTGTGTGTGTGTGTGTGTTTGTGTGTGTGTTACTGGGGATTGAACTCAGGGCCTTGTGCATGCAAGGCAAACACTCTACCAACTGAGCTATATCCCCAGCCCTTAAATCTCTTTTTTTAGTGAAGACTTATCTTTGAAGGACACTAAACTTGAACCAAATGTTTTCTTCCCAATATTTTTCATTTTGTAAATTATCTTTCACCATTGATTATGCTTTTTTTTTTTTTTTTTAGCACCACAGAAACTTTATTTTTTCCTTGTACCAGGAGCACTCTACCACTGAGCTACATTCCCAGTTCCTTTTTTTTTTTTTTTTTTTTAATTTTGAGAGATGGAGGCTGGGGATGTGGCTCAGTGGTAAAGTGCTTGCCTAGCATGCTTGAGGCCCTGGGTTCAAGTCCCCAAGCACCAAAAAAAAATTTTTTTTTTTTTTTTTTTTGAGAGAGGGTTTTACTAAGTTACATAAGCTGGCCTCCAACTTAAGATCCTCCTACTCAGCCTCCCCAGTCATGAGGATTACAGGTGTATGCCATCAGGTCCACCTGACACATAAAAATTACAGGACTGGGGTTGTAGCTCAGTAGGGGCGTACTTGCCTAGCATGTGTGAGGAACTGGGTTCAATTCTTAGCACTGCATATAAATAAATAAAATTTTCCATATTAGTGAGGTACCATGGTAATGTTTTACTACATTGCTGCACAGAAACTTTTGATTTTAATGTAATAAGTTTATAAATTTTTTTCTGAAAAATACTATCTCATATGGTTAGAAAAAATTTCTGGTGTTATAAAGCATATCATATAGTTCACATGTAGATGGGTCCATTTAATAAACATTTTTCCTTATAAATAGAAGATGATTATCAAAGGGTTTGAAGAGTCTCTTCAAGTTAACATAAGCCTGAGGTTCTAACTCCATAACAATAGTTGGCAAGCCAGTCAAGTTCTTTACCACTAAGCTACATCCCCAGCTGTGCTAGGTCTTTTATGTACAGTATTCTCAGTACTCAACTTCAAACTAAATAGTATTATTGTCTGCTTTTGGTAAATGAGTAAAGTGAGGCTCAAAGAAGTAAAATGGTGCTGGGGTATAATTCCGTTGGTTGAGTGCTTGCCTAGCATTCACAAGGCCCTGGTTCAATCCCTAGCACCACCAAAAATAAAAGAAGTAGTAAAATGATTTGCTTAGAGTCACAAAGCTAGTTAGTGGTTGGATTAGAATTTTAACTCAAGCTGGTGCCGTGGTGCACACCTGTGATCCCCAGTAGCTCTGGAGGCCAAGACAGGAGGATCTATAGCTCAAAACCAACCTCAGCAAAAAGTGAGGTTCTAAGAAACTCAGTGAGACCCTGTCTCTAAATACAAAATATGGCTGGGGGTGATGTGGCTCAGTGGTCAAGTCAAGTGCCCCTGAATTAAATCCCTCGTACCAAAAAAAAAAAAAAAAAAAAAAAAAAAAAAATTTTAACTCAAGTCTGCCTAATTTCAAAGTATATATTTTTTCTACAGAGCTTTGCTTGAAATTTCAAATATACTGATCCTAAAAGTTAAATTTTATCTTTACTAGAATTTGAGAAGATAGTCTGTAGCCTAAATTGCTCTTGGTACCTGAAAGAGTAATAGCAAAGATAATGAGAAATATGTAAACTAGGTCTTCATTGTCTAGGATGGTGGTTTTCAGAGTGGGGTTCTCAGACCAGTAGTATCAGCAACTCTGAGAATATTTCAGGAATGTGTATCCTTAGGCCCTATCCCAGATCTACATAATCAAAAATGGATATATACCATCAATCTGTCTTAAAACCCATCCAATTTGATATAAGTCATATTAAAATTTGAGAGTCATTGGTCTAGAGAAATTAGGCTAAAATCTCAACAAGCAGAAATAAAATACTAAGTCTTAGCCCTTAAGTGCAAAACTAGCATTATCACATATTGGCAAGAACACGATGTCACATGGGAGCTAGTCGAATGAGTAAGCATTTATGGCTAATATATCTCCCTGAACTACAACTTCCCATCTCTGAAATGATGTTAATAACATCTCTAAGATTTTTTTTTTACATTTTTAATTTTAATATAATAAGTTTATAAATGTGCCTAGTACATTGCCAGACTCCCAGGTATTTTAGAAATTGTCTCTAGCAATTTTTCTTGTTAGCAAGGAGCACCCACCTCCATCTGTTCTAAACTCCTCTTGCTACTTGAATGTTTTTTGCTATCTTTTTGTCTCTGGACCTTGTATTAGCTCTTTCTTTTGATACCCAACCTCCTACTCTTTACCTCACTAATTTCTATACATCCTTCAGATCCCTGTTACGGTTTACTTCCCTTGGATAGGCTTTCCCTTATCCCCACTTCCCAGTCTCAGTAGCAGCCTATATTTCTTCTATCATTTTATTTATCACACTGTTTTAGAATCACCTGTCTCCTGTATAAACTTCACTGAAGGCAGGTACAGTGTCTTGTTCATGCCATATTCCTATGGACCAATTCCTTATGTATTGCAGGAGGTAATAAATATTGAATGAATGAATAGTGGCTGCCATTGCTGCTTCACCATCATCATCTAAGAGCAAGCTCCCTACTCTGGCTTGTAGCTTTTGTGTCAACTGCTTGTGATAATCACAAGGAGATATTATTGGGACCGGTGCCTGTTTTCTCTCCCTAAAAATAATTACTTTGATCTAGGCTGACATAGTAGTTCCTAACCATGATCCCTCTGTATCACAGGTACCTCGGGGGAGCTGTATGCTTTGATGAATCGGCAGCATCCTTCGGATCTCACCATGCGGTGAGTGGGTAATTAGAGGGAAGAAAAGGGTAAAACTTGGCTGCAAGGGGAATGTGGTGGGGAGCTGGGGTTGTAATTGTTGGGGTTGTCATTTCAGAGGTGGAAAATGAAACCTTGCAGTAGAATGAAATAAGAACTATACTGAATTTCAGGGAACCTGGGTTCTAATACTAGCTTAGCAATATTTAACTAGCTGTGTGATTTTGAACAAGTCACTTCACTTCTTTAGTCATCAGTAGATGTTGGACTAATTGATGTCAAAAGATCTTTCTAGTTCCAAAATCTGGATTCTTGATGCAGTGCAGCTTTACAAATTGATTTCAGTCACTCACAAACCTTAGAGTCATCTTTGACTCCTATTTCTTCCCTTATTAAATCCATTAGCAAATCCTATTGGCTCTATGTACATATCGAAAATCTGACCATTTCACCTGGATTATTGCAAGAATCCTAAATATTTCCCTTTTTACCTGGGCACAGTAGCACATATCTGTAATCTCAGTGGCTCGGAGGCTGAGGCAGGAGGATCAACTGAGTTCAAAGCCAACCTCAACAATTTAGTGAGGCATAAGCAACTCAGTGAGACCCTGTCTCTAATAAAATACAAAATAGAGCTAGGGATGTGGCTCAGAGGTCCCTGAGCTCAATCCCTGGTACCCAAATAAGATAAAATAAAATTTCCCTTCTTCTGCCCTTGCCTGTCTACTGTTCTCAAACTCAGCAGCCAGAGAATATGAATAAAATTCTCTTTAAATAATAAATTTCTCTGCTTTGCTTGATAACTTCTCATATTCTATCTTCCCATCCTCACAGTCCTCTCCAAAGGCCTATGTGCCTTGGCCTAAGCTCTCCAACCTCATCACCTACTACTCTTGCTGTTGCTCACTCTGTTCTGATTACACTGCTTTCTTTTTGTTTTTAAATGTCAGAAATGTTTTCCCTTCAGGGCCTATACTCGTGTTTCCTCTATAGTTGTCAAAATCATAGCGTTTCTCAAAAATCAAGGCAGTGTTGGGCTCAAGGTGTAGCTCAAGTGATAGAGTGCTTGCTTAGCATGTGCAAGGCCTTGCTTAGCATGTGCTGGGGCAAAACAACAACACCAAAAATATATGCAGTGTACTTGTTACTAAATAAATTTTGGAGTCAGATGTGAATTCAGATCCAAGCTCTTTTCTTTACCGTACTATATGACCTTGCACAACTTAACATGAGGCTTAGTTTCCTTACTTGTACAGGAATTAAATGAGAATACTTTCCCAGAGGATTTCAGTAGCATTCAGTGAAATGAGGTATTTAAAGAATTCAGCAAGTACTTGCATATAGTGACAGGTAAACATCAGGTACAGATGTCTAGGTCATGACTCCAAGGATTCTAAGTCATTAAGTTGAGGAAAGAAGAGTTAAGAATTTACATCTTTTTAAATCATTTGCTAGGTGGTTATTAGTACAGTTTTGGAGTTGAGATTGGGGTCAGATTATCTCAGTCTTAGAATCCTCACCCAGCACATGACTAAAGGAGACTCTCAGAAAACTTTATTGTGAACTGGGTGTAGTGGCTCCAATCTCCCTTTGGAGGCTGAGACAAAAGGATTGCAAGTTTGAGACCAGCCTCAACAATTTAACAAGTCCCTGTCTAAAAATAAAAATTAAAAGGGTTGAGGATGTGGCTAAATGGTAAAGTGCCACTGGATTCGGTCTCCAGTACTGGAAGAAGAAAGAAAGAAATTTTGAGTCTGTGCTTGTAGTTATTCAGTCTCTAAACTTGCGATGTAAAACTCACATTATGACTTACCTTCTCTGGGAATTTTATTCTAATTTTAACTGCTGTGTCCTGAGCAACCTTGCAACCTTGAGCTATGTGACAGTGAGATCCTGTTAGAGGTACAGGTCTGATGCAAGCAATGAAATACTTCTGGAGGAAGTAAATTTTTTAAACACTATTATATATTAGTTTTCCTTGGAACATTATATATGTGGCACATCCCACCACAATACCTATGTGGGAATTAGGTAGCTTTGAAAGTTGGAAGGAAATAGTACTTATAATGTGGCTTTTATATAATTAAAATAGTATAAAATCTCTAAAATTATGAGAATCAAAATATAAAATTAATTTCTGATGAAGTTAAAATATTCTTAAAATAGTTGTGCTGGCTTTTTTTATATGTAGCCATTTCAGCTAAAATATTCTTCCTGTTTTTATTCTCTCTTGGTAGAAATTACGCCCGGTTCCGACAGAAACCTCTGCAAAGATACAGTCTGAATCAGTGGGTTGACAGGAACAAACGAAGCCACCATCGGTTCCAACGTCTCCCTGACTTGTACAGTCCATTTGTCTCATCACATCAGCAATGAAAGTCCCTATCCAGGGTCCTGTCCAGAGCAGCATCTCATTTTCTTCTGCTGTTTTTTGCTTCATATATTTTGAATTTATTTTTCACAAGATTTTTATTTAAAGAACTTGTCACCTTTTGGAAATACTTATTGCTGACTTGAATTTTTTTTTTTTGTATGAAGACACTCCTGATTTTGTGTGCCTGTCTGTGTATTGTGTATAAGCAGTGTTAAGGTGATATATATTTTTTTAATTTTTTATTTAAGTTGAAGGTGGCTGCCTCCTGAAAGCCAACATGAAGCTAAAATACCCAGGCTTAATAAAACACCCACCTGTATACAGGCAGAGGTGAAGTCTACTTCTGGTGCCCCAAAGAAGTCAATCTTTTAATCTACTGTAAGGAATAGGTTCTTTACCAGGCTATGTGCCAGTGTTAATTATTGTTGATGACTTGTGAATGGATATATGTCACTTTTTACAATCCCTCTTTTTAAATTTGAATCTCTGAATACCTGTCAGTATTTTAAAGTTGGCAATTCAGGACATTCTAAGTAGAATAGAATAGGAGAAAAATCCTGTTAAAGGATAAATTGAAAATGTAAATCCTTTCCTTTCTGTACCTATTAGCTACTCTTCTCCTTCCCATGTTGGGGTGTCGGGGATAGAACCCAGGGCTTTGCACATGCTAGGCAAGCACTCTACCACTGAGCTACAGCCCCAGCCCAGTTTTTATTATTATTTTTTGATTTTTCATTCTGTTAAACTTATTTTGCACATAGTGTTTACAAATCTTATACATCTTAACTCTGACAGAATACTGCTGACTAACCTCTGTTAAATACCTTGTGGTCTTGTGACTGTCTTCTGTCCTCCTTCAAGGATTTTCCTTTTTTTTTGTCCCTCACCCCCAGTGACCACTTTGCTCTCTAGGGTTCTTAAAGCAGTATTTATATATCCTTTTTGACATGGTTATGTCTCTTTTGAACGGCCTCCTTGCTCTCTTTATTGAAGAGCTGCCCAATGTCATTGAGATGTCAGTTGGTCTTTAGTTTCATCTGCTGAATCCTAACTTTATGAGTACTAGCCAAGGAGCCTTCCTCCTGTGGGAGATACTTTGGAATTATTACTTGTTTCCATTATTGGTTAACAGGTGCCTTTAGACCCTGAATGTTACCATCTCCTCTTTTTTCAGGCCTGGATGTATACCTTCACATAACTATTCAAGTGGGTCTAATGGTATTGTGATTGAGCATGTGCACAAAAGCATTACCTGGTCATAAGGTTTGGTGTTCTAACCAAAGCTGACAGACTTTGTGCATCTGTCTTAATGGACATCTTAGAAATTTGCTATTCTCTCTTTACAGACAGCTCTAGACATTATTTTAGGAAGTTTTGCAGTCTGGCATTCATGCTGCTGCTGTTCACTCTGTGAAAGTTGTTCATAGTTGCTGTAGCCTCTCTGGTTGTATTGTTTTATCAGCCCCATATTTGTATGTGAGTAACCCATCTTAAACATTCTACCCACTTTAGAAATGGACTTGGGAGAAGATTAGTCATTCAAGCCTCCAATAAATTTGGATAGATATCCCTAAGTGTTTACTGTTTTTAACCAATCAAGGACTCTCTTTTCCTTGGATGTTTGTTTTAGATTCTGGAAGTAAAATGCAATGAAGAAATTCCATTTAAAGGCAGTAGTCTAAATCTGTATTTCAGTTGGCATAATTGGCATTTACTTAACTGGTCACTTCTCCAGGATGTCCTAAATTAGCCTAATGGAGTGAGACATGCCAAACCCACTTTTGAGACCAAAGTTTTTAGTTAAAATTAAATATAGCTGGAATAGCTAGCATTGTAGCAGTCTAGTTCCCACAAACAACCCAGGAGTGAAAAGACAGCATTTTTGCTTAGGCAGAACTCTAAGATTCATATTCCTGTCCTGGTACTGGAGGGTTTACGACTGAATGTGTAATAGGAGCATTGCCTTTGCCAAATTAAATGAGTGACAGGTTAACTAGACAATGTGACAATCACATTTCCTCTTAGCTCATATAATTCTGTTTTTCCAAAGCTTTAGCAGCTTAATTAAATCTTTTGGACTGGGGGAGGAGAGAGTTGTTCTCTAGTGGTTAACATGGTATTCTTTAAGATATAAAAAAGCCAAAGAAAACTCATTATCTGGCATATTTGCCTTAAAGATGGTAGTGGGTAGAATCTGGAGTTTTAATCTTTTCAGAGCTACAAATCTCTTGTATTTGGTGTTGCCCTCTAAGTCTAGTATTTCAGGTGGAATTCCTGCTGTATTTTTAAGTTTGAGTAATCTTTATGTGCATTTAACTGCCTACCTAACTTTCTTCATCCATGATGACATTATCACCACAGGGGGTCTTGACAAAGCAGAGTAAAAATGTGCTGTTTAAGTAGTTTACTTATAAGTAAGGAGCCTGAAATAACCTGTAGTTCTGCATCTAATACAGGCCCTGATTTACTTGCATTGTTGTCAGGATCAATTATGAAACTGAAGTTTTGGTGCCTCCTCTGTATCATGTTTTTTCCCTGTAGCAGTTGTGTTTAATGTCATTAAAAAGAAATAAAAGTTCTTGTCAGTGGCATATGTACTGTGGCCGTCTGTTGCGGGCTTTGGAGGAGGGTTATTTGCTTTCCTTTTTTGCGTAGGTAGATTAGTGGGATATGGGAAGGGGGTGGCATTTAATAGAATATGGTTCTGGGAAGGCAAGGGTGCTTTGCTCCTTTTTCTCTTGAGGGTAAATTACAGTGTTGAGAAAGGTGTCCCAGCAGTTAAGAAATGTTGAAAATGATTGGGATTTGCAGCTACGTATGATGCATGTCAGGAGCCTGACATAGGGAGAGCCTGAAATATCACTGTGCTGCTGTTTTTGCAGAAGGGGAAGATGGCTCAGCCCTCATCAGGCAGGCAGGATGCCTTGCTGATTTCCCATGGCTGTGTGGCTAGCTGGTATAGCTCTGCTTTTCCAGAGCTGGCACTGGTTAATGAAGAAGCCATACTACTCCATGACAGTCTCCCTTTGAAGATGTGAGAAACCAGAATCAATAGTACAAAATTGATGAATGTTATATATATATATATATATATATATATATATATATATATATATATATAATTTGTTATTGATGGACCTTTATTTATCTATTTTTTGGACCTTTATTTATCTATTTTTTTATATGTGTTGCCAAGAATCAAACCCAGTGCCTCACACATGCCAGACAAGCACTCTACCACTAAGCCACAACCCTAGCCCCTTGATGAGTGTTCTTAACCCAACTTTTCTAGAAACTGCTGCTCTAAGAACCTGTGGTAAAGGTTGGATGAGTGTGGATAGATGTGGGAGAGATAGTTTTCCTTAGATCCCGAATTTTAGACTTACCCCCAGGAGCAAAGATAAAAGATCAGGGAATAATAGCTGGTCACCTATATTAGCCAATGCTTTTAAAATCTCAACTCATGCTTAGAAAATAGAGAGCAATATATTTGGACAGGCTCACTTGAATGCTGTTCTGTAAGTTTTGTAAGTGCATATATTCTAAACCAAGAGAGTCCAGGCAAGAGGCTTAATATAAATGTGTTAAGTATTTAGCTACTGGATACTCTTTGTCTCAGTCTGAGGTACTGGACCTACACATACCCATTGTGTTCTTGTCAGGTGTTGATATCCTTTGGTAATTATTTCCTTTTTAGCAATGTGTTACTCTGTAGGCGGCAAAGGTTTCAGAGAACAGAATGAATTCTCTGAAATGGTGGTGCTCCTTACCATCAATTCATTGGTTATGGAAAAAGGAGAAATGGACCTTGTCTAAGACTTAGGAATGGACTCATTCTCTAACAAGATCCCTTTTGAGCTTTCACAGAAAGGAAAACTAACCACCTAAAACTAGGAAGCTGAATTCCCTGTTTTTCATAGTGTTCTTTCCCATTTTTGTCCTCTTTTCCAAGAGAGAACAGAATTATTCCTAAGCTGAGTCCAGGGTATGCTTGCTTTGTATGCTAGAGCACCTGTCAGGAAAAAATTTCCACTTGTCACCAGGAAGTGTCAGCTGGTCACTTTTGGAATTCCTTAATGAACAAACTCCTGCCTTGTCATTCCTTCCCACCTGCTCTCTTCTTATAACAACTGGAACATGCCATAGACAGATAATCTAGCCTTCCCCAGCACTCACTGAGAAGGAAGTGGAATGTGATCTTTGGGTAATTTTGAATGCAGTACAAATGATAATCTTGGAATGTTGTTATCACTAAGGAACCATTTGTATACAAAGATCTCCTTCAATTTAGCTTCAAGCCACATTTGCATGCTTAGGAATATTTTTTTATTGGTACGGCTGGAGCTGGAGGAGGCAGTGTCCATTTATAGAAGTAATTTGTTCTTGGGGGCTACTTCTTAAAAGCATAATTCAAAAATTGCCAAATAAGTTTAAAGAGGGCGAGAAAGAAGAAATCTGAAACATAAATGCATTGGCAACTGCTGGGCACAATGGTGCACGCCTCTAATCCCAGCGGCTAGGAAGGCTGAGGCAGGAGGATGAGGAGTTCGAAGCCAGTCTCAGCAAAAGCGAGGTGCTAGGCAACTCAGGGAGACTGTGTTTCTAAAAAAAAAAAAAAAAATACAAAATAGGGCTGGGGATGTGGCTCAATGGTCAAGTACCAGTCAATGGTACCCCCTGGCCCCCCACAAAATGGATTGACAAGATGCTACAGATTTCTGTAAAAAGTTGAATTAGAAATTTTTAAAAAGGATTCTAGAGGAAGCCCATACAAAGAAGTTAGGGGTTAAGAGGAGAGGAGTTGGAGGAGAGAAGGACTCCTGCCCACAGAAACATCCACCAGTCTCCCTCCCCTGAGGCCCTGGGTTCCCCTCTTGTTTCTGGGAGACTGCCCCCTTGGTCCCTACTGTAAGAATCTCTGAGAATCCTCTCTCTTCTTAACCATTTTTGGTAAAACGGAAACCAAAGATATCCTCAGAAAAGTGATTGCCTGAAGTGTTGGTTGGTTACCAGGCAGTGTCCCCTGCCTCTGGGACCAGCATTCCTCCTACAGGCTACTGTGGTTTGCAAATAAGGTCTTTTGGTCTCCAAAGGGCTGTCAGAGCCTTTCCCAAGTGTGGGATCTATGTGAGAGGTGAAAAGACCATGTTCATTACCTGCAGGGGTTTGACTATGCAAATACAGTTGATTCAGGAAAAGCACCAGTAGTTGTTTAGGGAGGCAATGGAAAGGGATGAAATTTTACTTAAACTGAGAGCTTGTTTGTTCTTCCCTCATACCCTTTTTATGTATCAGAGGCACAGATGAATTTGAAGACAGGAAGCCCCCATTAATAGAGCTCCCTGAGCCCCACTGTACATAATACTGACTTGAGGCTTTTTTTTTATCAGTTGACACTAGATGGGTACAGAGGGCCTGGGTACCTTTCTGAGGCTGGCTTAGAATTCTGTGTGCTCTTTATTTCCTGTCCTCCCTCCCCTCCTAGTCTCTGAGACCTATCTTCCCTCTGCTTTCAGAACTTTCTGAATAGCCTACTCCAAGCCCTGCTCATCTGACATTTTCTATCCAAGCTTTCCCTGGCTCTGAACAGGAATTTTTGAGGTGCCCCACTTAGTGGTTTGCTCATTGGCTAATGGCATCATTACTCTCTGCCTTTCAGCTTGCTGTTGGGATCACATTGATGTTCCTTTAACAGCCCAGAACAGCAGCTGTGAATACTGAACCTCTGAAAGCAGCCTTTGCAAATCCTCTTCCCTGCTTCCCTACCCTGGGGAGATAAGAACTGCATTCCTTTAGCCAGGGAAAGCACCCAGCCTGGTCCAGTGAGGAAAGTCCTTTGTTTTTTAAAACAGAGCACCAGCCTGCATACCTATGCAATGAGGCAGCCCAAGCTGGGCTTGGGGGAGCCTCAGAAAGAGGATGATAGAGCAGCTATTTTCTTCTCCTACACGTGCACCCCCATCTGTTCAAGAATTCCCTTCCAACTCCAGCTTGGCTGGCAGGCATGTCCCTAAGAAGCTGCAGGCCAAAATGGAAGAGAGAACTGATTCCCTCCTCCACACATCCTGACTTGCTGCCAATTGCCAGAAAAAGAGGGCAACATTTGGGCATTTACCAGAAGACAAGGATGTGCCTTTTCATTTGTCTTTTTATTTTACATTTAAAAAGTGATTATTGCTCTAACTGGATCAGAGGTAAGGACCTCTCCCTTAAGGAGCCTTGCTCCCCACTCAGCAGGGATGGAAGTCACAAGACGATGAGTGGAGCCCCATGCCCTCCCAGGAGGAAGCCCTTAGTATTGCTGACATCTGCCCATTCTCCTGTCTCTCCACTCCTGTGCTGCCACACTCCAAAGCAGAGTGCTGGCTGACCCAGCCTTGAGAGCTCTTGTAGACTGAAAGGAAGAGGTGGTCACTGGGTGATGGCTTTCAGCTCTCTGGCATGGAGGAGGCCAGTGCTCTTACCAGTCAGTGCAACATATTTTTACTGAGTACTTGCTGTGTGTCAGGCTTGTGTTAGGCACAACCTTCCACATCCCTGCCTTGGCCACCAGCGGAAGATGCACAGTTCGCCTCTTCCTATGCAAGCATCTGGCAGCCATAATGTGTCAGTCCCAGGGAAGAGTCTGGTTCCCTCATCAAGCACCATTTTTTTTTTTTAACCAGTAAGGGACAGTGGAGAGACCTGTCACCTTACACCACTCAGGCTCTAGGGAAGGACATGAGGACCCTGGGTAACTTTCATAGAACCTTGGATGAGATGGCAAGATATGAAGACCCCAGAGGCCAGTAGTGACAGCCAGGCTGCTCTTTCTGTCTGTGTTGAATGGCTCATACCTGTCTTCTAGCAGCTACCATTCTACAGTGGGTGGCTCAGCAGCCCCCAGGATGCAGGACGTGGATGTGCTTTTTCAGTTGTCCAAGCCAGCACTGCTGAAACTGCTGAAAAAAGAGATGCTTGCTAAAAAAGACAGAGTCAGTAAGTACCTTCCAGGTCTTCTTCAGACCCCAGCTGATGATCTTACCATCAAAGGAATGGTCAAAGAAAACAGGATGCAGGCAACGAGCTCAGACCTTGGGAGAAACCTCTGCCCTCTGGAGTGGTGCCCTCCACTTTTTGATTTTTTTTTTTTCCAAAAGAGACCTAGCAGGTGACCTCTTATGCACACTCACAAGGGTGTGCATCACACCACAAACAAGTCCTTGATGGCTGGATCCAGAAAAGGCTTGATGGCAGCCCTATGGCTTCCCTGATGAGCCTGGGTCTGAAAGACACAGCTTGAGTCAGTCTTGGTACTTGTCATCTCCCAGGGTTTTGTGCATTTTCTCAAAGAGGAAGCCAGTCCAGGAGAGGAGAGGAGGCAGAAGGCTGTGTCTCATGCAGTTTTTCCTTTCCCAGGATGGGGCCAGGCCTTTTAGTTTTGTGGCTTATTATTTATTTATTTATTTTTTATTATTTATTTAATTTATTTTTTTGCAGAATTTGGGTTTGTAGTTCAGCCTCTGTCATCAGACTAAGATGGGGAAGAGGAAGAACTGTGCCTCCTCCCTTGCTGCGGTCAGTTCTCTCTCTGTGCCCAGGACCCAGGGACCAGCAGAGAAGAAAAATGAAATCCTTCTCCCTGCAGACAGGCAGTCATGCTTCGATGATGTTCACTGAGGACTTGTTTGGAAACTGGGAGGGAAAAAATGAGAGAAGCGGCCAAAACTGATTGAATACACTTCTTGAAAGGTGGGAAACAGAGAGGACAGAAGGAGGAATGGAGTAGCAGGGTTACAGCCTAAAAAATCAGGCTCTTGTCCCTTGTGGAAAGAAAAGAGTAGCCCTGCCTGTAAGTCTTGTTTCTCTGCCTTTTCAAACTCAGCTGAGTGGCCAAGACTGAATCCTGGGCCTCTTGCCCTGGTATCCAGTCTGCCCCAGCAGAGTCATGCCTCTGGCGGGTTCTCTCACATCCTGCAGATCTGCCTCTGGGCACAGCCTCAGCCACGGACATTGTTGAGGTGCTTCTGAAGATGGGAGTTAATAAGAGGCTTCAGGAAAAGGCGCCAGAAAGAGAGAAGCCAAGAGAGGACAGTAAGCCCGAGGATACAAGGAGATGGAAGAAGAAGGAGATGCAGAGAGGGCCAGATGTTTGTTGGCTAATCATCGTCAGAACCATGAAATCCTCTCACATTCTCTAATGTCTTTCTTCTGAGCTGCTCAGAGCAAGCACTGAAAAGGTTTCATATCTGTTTTACAGAAGAGGAAATGAAAGTACAGCGGTAAACACCTGCCCAAAATACGTAGCATGGCAGGAATGGAAATGAGTACAGCACTCCTACCCTCACGGCCCCACACCAACCAGGAACTCCACCCCCCACCGCCTTTTCTTTCTTTCTTTTTTTATTTTTTAATCACTACTGGTCCCTGGCATCGTGCAAAAGGAGAGGATCCAAAATCAATTTGCAGTGTCCCGTGTCACACAGGCAGTGGCCAAGCTTGGCTTTGCCCAGCTGCAGCCATGCCAGGCCCTGAGCTGACCCCTTTTGCAGTCTAGGGACGACCAACGCACAAGGCATGGAGCCACCCTCCCAGCCGCCCAGGACTGGCCCTCACCTTGCTGCGGAGGAGACCCCCGCCCTGGTGCTCTGGTGTGCTGGTTTCTGACGCACTCTTGGTTTTTTCTTTGTTGTTATTTGGTTCGTTGTCCTTAATAATATCATACTGGCGGCAGAAGAGGGCAATGACACCTAGGGAGGACACGCGGGAGCCGTCAGAGGCTAGGGCTGAGTACTTGCCATGCCTCGTGCTTCATCCTCATCAGGGCTTGCCAACATTGTTCCAGATGGCCTCCCCTGCTCCACTGCTGGAGCCTGCCTCCAGCCTCCAGCTCCTGTTTCCACCTTCCACCAGCCGTCCCTCTCGCTGCTGTTGGGCAGATCATCCTACAGCATGTACCTGATCATGCCTCCTCCCCGCCCTTCCTGTAAACCTCTGGCAGCTCCCTTTTCCTTTAGGGGAAAACAAAACAATAACAGCACTTGTTGAGCACGTGCCTGGCCCTGTGCTGTGTACAGACACATGCAGCTTCACTTAGTCCTTACAACTCAAGGATACCTATTATTATCACACCACGGTGCATCTGGGAGAGGAACTCCAGGGCCTGTTAAATGTCTAGTTTCATCAAGTCAGAAATATGTGAACACTAGTTTTTGAAAGATAGTATTAAGGCAACCAACTCTAATCCTAGATGTTTTCCCCATTTTTACCTCTGAATTTATAGTGTTATTTCATGATCTATTTTAAATATCCATTGACTTCCCATTATAGTAGATTAAGCCTAATAACTCCCTCTATTTCCTTCTCCATCTCCTAACAGAATTACACCACAATTCTGGGTTAATTCACTATGCTTATGGTGTTATGATTATGTAAATACTATGGATGCCAAATCTAATAATGTGCTACAAGCAAACCTCCTCTTTTGTACGACCCTTTGTTTTTCCTGCTTTTTGTCCCAAGTGCCTGTTCTCTACATGCCCTGAGGATCATTTTTCCCCCAATGCTTTCTCAACAGAGCATGCCCTCTCAACTACCATGTAATTCAGGCTTTAGCAATGTGTTCAAATTTCTCAGAAGATATCCAAAGACTCACTGAGCTTTACTCCCCCACACTCTGCCTTCTCTCCTAGGTCACAGCCACAGTGGGCCAGACTGAGCTTAATTTGTTTCTTGACTACATCATGCCCAGAACTCCCTTCCTCTTCTGGCTGCCTGGTGAGCACCTGTTCTTCCTTCAAAGTTCAACTCCAATGTTATCTCCGCTCTGTTTTTCTTGATTTCTACTCCTAGCTCCAGAATTAACACCCTCTCCTCTGCCCCCATCCTTGGTATTATTGTTGCACTCATCACACATTGAATTATAGTTAAGTTTGGGCCTGGCTTCTCCCAGACTGAGTTCCTTGCAAGCACAGAGCTCTTCTTGGTTCTGACTGTAACACTACTCTTTGGAATGGGGTGTTCGGTCAGTTAAATGTCAGTTGAGTTGATTTCAAAGATGAAGGACACTTTGGGCTGGGGATATGGCTCAGTTGGTAGAGTGCTTGCCTTGCATGCACAAGGCCCTGGGTTCAATCCCCAGCACCACACACACACACACACACACACACACAAAAAAAAAAAAAAAAAAGAAGAAGAAGAAGAAAGGAGAAAAAAAAAGATGAAGGACACTTGGACTTTACCCTTAGGCCCTTAGGGAGCTCATAGACCAGCATCAGGTGGGGAAGAGAGAGCCTTGAGCCCAACATAAGGAGGGTCAAAGGGGAGGACAGTATGCAGTAGCACAAGGGCAGGAGGCCATCCAGTGGGTGGATGGGGGAGTTTCCATAGTGGAAGGCCCCGAGCTGGGTCTAGAAGGACAGCCAGGGTCAGATTTAATGCAACCAGGCAGGTGAGGAGAGGGTCTCAAGCCTGAGGCTGGGCAGTACTTCCCCTGTGCTGACCAGGCCTGAAGCCCCTGGAGGCCCAACTACTCAGAAGAGGAAGGAGAGGCTACAGCCATGCCCCAAATGTACAGGAGCTAGAAGGCAGCTAGTAATGTGCTGTTTTGGGTAAGTGGATTAGAGAAGGGGTCAGATTTGGCCCCCAGAGCTATCCCAGGCAGGATGCAAGAAACTTTTCACTCTTTTCTTAGATCTCTCCAAGCCCTTTACCCCTGGTATTGTGAGAGAAGGGATCTGGTTACAACCCCCAGATATCCCAAAGATAAGAAAGGCTTGGAGGCCTGACTCACCTGCCCACATGAACAGGACCACGACGATGATCAGCACCTCGCCTGTCCTCAGCTGTTGGTTCCTCCCCATCTCTTTCATGGTCACCTCATCTGTAGAGAAAGAGACACTAGTCTGGGGCTCCTCCCTCCCCCAATCACTCCTCTAGGGCCAAGACCTTGACAATAAGTGCTTATGTGTATAGGTGCCCTCACACCTAACATAAAGAGACCTGGAGACACACTGATGTCTGCTTGGGTTGGCAGCAATAAGGCTTTATCCAAAGGTGAGAGTTTATGTACCCAGTGTCCTGGAGAACTAGAGTGAACCTTCTCCCTCTCAGATGCTGCTTTACTTGGTGGCAGGGACAAGGAGAGGACTGGGGAGAGGGTGCTTTCCTCATGCCACTTGCTGTGCTGGCCCCAGTTGCCCCCACCCTGCTCCTCCAGCATGCCCCAGGCCTGCCTTTGTTCTTGGAGGCCATCTTCTCAGCCTCTCTTGGAGTCTTGAAGAGCACAGGCTCACTAGCCGGGCTCTGGCCCTGGATGGAGATGGCCTGCACATGCACGATGTACTCGGTATCTTCCTCTAGGTCCCAAAGGGCACAGGAGCGAGTGGTGGTGTTCACTTCCTGGATGAAGCGCAGCATCCTCACGTCTTTCTTCTGCAAAAGTGAGCACCGGCCATCTGTCAATGCCCAGACACCAACCTTGTTTCTGTCTACTTCCCAGTAGTGACAAATCCTATACTTAACACAATCATCCTGTCACTTCAGGTAACGTTGGGGGGCTCTGACCAGACCCCTTCTCTCCCAAAATCCATTGTATATTTAAGGAAACATCTTCAGAGAGATTAGAGAAGTTGCCCAAGACCATACACCTAGTGAAAATTGGAGCCAGGTCCTAAACACTGGTGGTTCTGAGATCAGATCCATGCTCTGAATTCCATGTCCCAGCTGAAAGCTCCTGAACCCTTCTCCACTAACAAATTCCCTCAGGGCCCCAATTTCCTGTCACATGTGCAACGTATGTGCTGCCAGTCTCTCTTGCCCTGCATTTCTTTTTCCTTTCTATTTCTTTACCCCACCATCCTCCATTTCTAGTAGTCATTATCTTGATGTGTCCTTCCCTCCCAAGGACCTTCAAGAGTTACCTGCTGAGAGATGGCAAACCCGATGACAACCTCATCTTCCAGGACGTCCCAGCTGACAACTGCAGAATTGGCTTTGAGATGTCTGACGGTGACATTCACTGGGGCTGAGGGGCTATCTGCAGGGCAGGGAGGCAGGTGAGCCTGAGTGTCCCCTGCTTGTGTTGCCTAGTCCCAGTTTCACAAGTGAGAAGGGGGATCCTGGGGAAGGCCATGCCATAGGGGAAAGGAAGCAGTTCCAGGCTCTTTGTGTATAGGATGAAAGCCCCTGTTGACCCTAGGCCAGCCCCACTAGGGGCCCAGGGAAAAAATTAATGGGCCTGGGCCAGGGTCAGATTTAATGCATGGATGGTTAAAGTCTGGGGGACAGGCATGGAGGGGACAAATGACTAGGGTTGCAGAAGCTGAAGATTAGTTTGATGAAAAGCAGTCAAAAGGACTCCTAGTCCAGTGCTCTTTCTATAGTCCTGCACTGTCAAGTGAGTGACCTTGAGGGAAGGAGAAAGACCCAGAGGTTGAGAAGAGCCTGGTGGCCTGAACTCTGGAATGGGAGGGAGGGGCAACAGAGGAACCCCCCAGAATTGTGGTGATGAATTGGGCAGCATGCAACTTGGGAAGGGGTCTTCATGAGTCTCTTCTCCACACCCCACCAATCCCCTAAGGGGCGGGTGGGAGGGAAAGAGCTGGAGAATATGGGGCACTCAGAGCAGAGCCCTTCAGTGAAGAGAGGACAGGGCAAGGCCTTCTGGGTGAGAGGATGAATGGGTTATCAGTCAAGAGAGCAAGAGGGAGAACGTTGGGGATTGGGGGTCAGGTCAGGAAGAACCTTCCAGAAGAGGGGAGTGGAGTCATACAAGTCCATCTCCGAAGAGGTAGCTGCTGCAAGAGGAAGACATGGGCCTAAGCAGTACCCTTCACCCCACAGATGAACGGACTTGAGACCCAGGAGCTAGGCCAGACATGAAGATGGAGAGGGACAGAAGGACACAGACAGGTGGCGGCAGACACAGAACAACAGAGAGCAGACAAGTGGAAGGTTAGAAACAGACAGAGACCGCAGAGCAAGTGCGCTGAGCCATGGACAGATAGATGGGCAGAGGCAGCCGCAACCAGAAGGGACAGAGACCTGTCAGGAGAGGCTGGGCCCCAGGGGCTGAGCCAGCCACTGCACCAGGCTTGGGGGCCACCCTCACCCACCCTGCACCCCCAGGTGCCAGTCTCCATTCCCATCACACATTCTCTTGCACAAGGAATGTGTGGAGTTGTCCTGTGGGGCTTTGAGAGGTCTTTGAGGACAGGGAAGGAGGCCCAAACTGGGAGGACTGGTGTCCTCAGCTGCTCCCTGGGCCAGAAAAAGAGAACCTGAGGCAAAGACCTGGGGTCAGGGGATGGGATTAAGACATCAGGGGTCACAAGACACTAAAAACCCAGGGCTGAGGTCAGGGGCAGGGTTTGGAGGCTGAAGGACGAGTCTGGGGTCACGAAGGTAGGGAAGCGCGGGGGTCGGGTTAGGGAGCAGTGAGCAGGTGAGTCAGGAGGTCCCTCGGGAGCAGGAAGGGAACCGAGGACTCCCAGGTGGTAGGACCTGGAGAGGAGGCTGCCCCGCCGCCCTGCCCCTGGCCCCCCGCCCGGGGCCCCCTTACCCGCCTGCACCAGCGCGAAGCAGACGCAGCCCAGCCACAGGCGGAGCGCGGCGCGGGGCGGCCAGGCGCACGGCGGCCCCGGGTGCATAGCGGCTCCTCCGGCCGGCCGGCCCGGGGCGGCGCAGGGGGACGCGGCTCCGGTGCCCGGCGGCCGCTCGCGCTCCGGCTCTGGCCCGCGGCCCGCCCGGCCCGGCCGCCCCGCGCCGCCCCGCGCCGCCTGCATGTCGGCTCCGCGGACAGCGACTCCCGCGCGGCGGCGGCGGCGGCGGCGGCGGCGGCCGCGTCCACGTCGGGCGCCCGGGGGGCGGGGCGCCCCCGCTGCGGGGAGAGGCGCGGGGGCGGGGTGAGGGGCCGAGGGCGCCCCGACTGCTGCCCCCGCGCCCCTGGGACTTTCCGGTCTGGCGGCCCCGTGGCTCACTCTCGCCGGTGCTGGAGCAGCAGGGTTCCCGGTGTCCACACGGTGGTCAGCCCCGGGCCAGACCTGACCTAGCCCCCCATCCCTGCCCTTTCCCAAGGGGAAGGGAGGACAGAACCACTGAAATGCTCCTTTGTGCCTCCACCCCACCCCAAAGTGGCCTGGGGTTTCCACCCTGACTTCCCCCCATACCCGCGGTCTTGCTACCTGGTGCAGGAGTGAGCAGAGAGGAGTACTCATAATTGGGACAGGGGTGATCACAGCAAGTGCAAAGTGTTTACTGTGGGACCCAGAAGGAAGTACTCTGGCTCACTGGAGGTCTAGTCTAGCTGGAACCCCAGACCAGTCCTTTGCCTTTTTAATCTCCCTAATGAGCAATAATGGGCATCTGCTAGGTACCAGACACCCTGCTGTGCTGGTCTTTACTTGCATTTGGGGGGCCTAATTCTCACTGCAGCTCCATAAGGTGCTACTCTATTGTGTGCCTTTTGCACAGGTGGAGACTGCAACTTGGACAGGCTACTCGGCTCCTGCAAGGCTCCACAGCAGTTAGAATTTGAACCCAGGCTGCTCTGATTCCCAAAGTTGGCCTTTACTCAACTGTCTCTCCCTCCAGACTGACTTCAGAGTAATACCCAGGATCCCTGATATTCTAGAAGCTTCCTGTGGTAGGTAGTGTGGTAGGGCCTTTGCAACCAGGAAACAATCTGGAACAATCTCTCTTTAAGAGCAGTGTGTGTGGGTGGGGGTGGGGGCAGCTCTAGGCCAGCCCCCCACACCCATTTTGGCCTGACTGAATGTGTAAGCAGTGATTGAGCTAATGGCTTTAAAGTGCTCAGGGCTTTGGAGACATAGCAGGCAGCCACAGCTAATGAAAGGGCTTGGATGACCCTTGCTTCATAACCCTGTGAGCATCAATAGGCCTGCTTCTGCCAGCACACACCCTCCTGGCCAACCCACTCCTTTTCTGATCTTGGGGGCAAAGAGGTGTCCTTGTCCTGCACTCATGGCCCTCTCCCTAATAAGAGGACCTCTGGAGTACCAGGCAGCAAGAGATTCCTCCCACCCCTTCAATCCTGACATTCTCCACCTCAAGTACCAGTCAAAAAAACAAGTTAGGGACCAGTGTCCCAGGGTCCCTGACATGGAAAGACCACCCATCTGTCCAAACAAATTCCCTACCCGCACTAGCTAATTTCTACTATTGGAAGGGCGTTCCTCTATCTTAGGAGTTTTCCAGAGGCCCTGGAAGAGCTACCCTCTTTGGAAAGGGGACTCTTCGTACAGTTATCTCACAGAAGGTCTTCGGGGTCTTTCCCCCACCTTTTCGGTTGTAGATAAGAAACTGAAGCTCAGAGATAGAAGAGCTTGGTGTAAATGCACACAATGGATCAGAGCAGCAATGAAACAACCCTCCCCTCCTGATGCCCCCCTCAGGACTTCTTCCCTTGCCCCCCAAGTTTCTACCTGGTCACTTTGAGATGGGAGGGGACTCAGGGGTTCTCACTGAGCTGTAGAATCTCACTACCCAGCCCCTCCATACCCCAAGCCCCCTCCCCCCCCCATCTGCTTCTTCCCACGTACCGTACCTCTTGTCCTGGGGGCAAGCCTCAGCTGGGAAGTCGACCTGTTAGGGATAGAAGCTGGGAGCCAGAGCACCTTCTCTCTCCTTTCTCTCTTTCTCTCTTTCTGTCTTGCCAATTGCTGCCTGCCCTGCCCTGCCTGCCCCGCCCCACCAGCTGCAGCTTGGCCCCTAGGGACCTTTCTCCCTTCCCCCCAGACAGCCAGAGGGCCTGCAGGAGCAACTGGAGCCTCCTCATTTCTCCATCATAGGAGCCAGCAGGGAGGAAAGGGGTTATTTGGAGGTCACAGAATCCACTCTTGGCCTTGCTGGGGAGAAAGGAGGGAGGGAGAGGGTCCTGGTGGGGTCTGGCCTCTGGTCCAGCGCTAGGGAAAGGGGTGCCTCAGCGCCATCTTCTGGCTTCTCCTGGTAAAACCTCAGGCAGATGTAGGGCATTGGGAGGGGGAGATGGCGGTGTCTGAGGGTTTGGGAGGGAGGAGGAAAGGAGGCTGCAGGAGCAGGTGTGTAGGACTGGTAGGATCTGGGGAGTTGTAGCTGTGGGATGCAGCCATCTAAGGTCTTATGGGGCATGGGGTTCTTGGACCACACCTCAATTCTGAGAGAAGCCCTGGGCCTGGAGCCTGGCAGCCAGTGGGAGCTGAGTTGGGAGGGTTTAGAGGCATCCTAGTGAGCCTGGAAGGGGGCTTACAGCTCCAGTTGCTTTATGTACACCATCTGTCCTCCATCTCTTAACACAGGACCTAACATGCAGTAGGTGCTCAGTAAATGTTGCTTGTATAGAATAAATTAATTCTTCTAACATACATCTACTGAGCAGCTATTATGTGCCAGGTTCTGGGCAACAGTCTGTAAATACAGCAGTTAAAGAATGAATGAACCCATGAATGGGAATCTGGGGGGCCTCTGTCCTGCTAAGGTACACTCACTGACCTCCGTTTGGATTAGAGAACTTCACAGATATCTGTGAAGTCTGGGGGTTGGCTGGTCACTTACACATTGGCACCTGATGGGGCCACTAGCATTTGGAACCTTCTAGGTGTTAAGAGCTGTCTGAAGTCTTAGCACCTAACTCAGACTGCAGGTGCCCAAGCCAGATCCCAGGAAACCATGTAGAATAGGCAGGCCCCTCTTTTTGCTTTGTTTTGTGTTTTGCAGTTCTGGGGAATCCAGACTCCCTACCACTGAGCTACATCATATATATACAATTTCTTTTAGTTGTTGAGGGAATTTTGTTTTTATTTATTTATATGCAGTGTTGAGAGTCAAACCCAGGGCCTCACACATGCCAGGCAAGCACCGTACCACTGAGCCACAAGTCCATCCCCATCCCCAATCTTTCTTGCTTTTTTTTTTTTTTGGTACTAGGGATTGAACTCAGGGGAACTCAGCCACTGAGCTGCATCCCCAGCCCTATTTTGTGTTTTATTTAGAGACAGGGTCTCACTGAGTTGCTTAGTGCCTCACTTTTGCTGAGGCTGGTTTGAACTTGCCATCCTCCTGTCTCAGCCTCATGAGCCTCTGGGATTACAGGTATGCACCACCACACCGGGCCATTTTATTTTGATATAGGGTCTTACTTAGTTGCTGAGGCTGACCTCAAACTTGTGACCCTCCTCCCCTGCCTCAGCCTCCCGGATAGCTAGGATTGTGGGTCTGTTCCACCATCCTGGCAAAAAGGCTCCTCTTAAAAACCTGGAATGGCCATGATCTATGTCCAGGGTACCCCTAGATACATACCCTGCTCCAAATCACAGGGAAATCAGGAGTCAGGAGTTTGCTTTGGAATATAATAATTAAAAGACCTTTTTGAGTTTACAAGAGAACTTGGGGCTAGGAAGGTCTTATTTTTATTGAACAAATATGAGCACATCCTAAGTGCCAGGCCCTGGGTCTGGTCCTGGGGACACAGATGAATAAGATGAGTCTCCCTGAGGGCCTCCCATTCCAGTGGAGAGACAAACCCTAAGCAGGTCAACATGACAGAGTGTCTTCAGACTGAGAGAAAAATGAGAAA